>NC_072389.2:44519928-44823967 GCF_028885625.2 Pongo pygmaeus
TTCTAAAAAAATCCAGTTCAAGTTTGCTTCTCGCAGGATGACTTTCTTAACTTCATAAGGTACAGATCAAATGACAGTTGCATGTCTCTCCTGCCATTTGATTTCCAAAATAGGTTTCCCATGAATCCCCAGCAAAGCATATGGCCCATTCAGAACTTATTTCACATGTAAACTGTATTAATATGCAACTCATTCTAGTGGAGATTAATAGGTTAGAAGCAAAGGCATGAAATCTTCCTTTTCTTTCCTTAGCATCTGTGGATGTAAATATGGTTACTGTGGATGGAAGATGGGATGAAAAAAAGGCAACAGACTGAAACTCTGTGCTTGCTGATCTGTGTCCTGGGATTAACTAGATATTTGGCCTTGGACAGTCACTTCCTCTCTGTGAGCTTCCATTTCTTCATTTGTTATGCTATGAAGACTGAGGTATATGATGGATGTATGATGGCTAAGTCCGTAACAAAGTTCTATGAAGAAATTATTTCATTCATTCATTTATTCCAGAAGCATTTTCCGAACACCTGTGGTGTGTTTGCTTCTATGCTTGGTTCTTGGAACACAGCTTCGAAAAGACAATTAGAAAATTCACTCTCTGATTTTATGTGGCTTACAGTCTAGCAGACATCTAATAGTCCACTAACATACCCTGTATTAGTCCATTTGTGTTGCTACAACAGAATATCTGAGGCTGAGTAATTTATTTTTTTAAAAAAAAGGTTTGGCTCACAGTTCTGCTGGCTAAAATGTCTAAGATTGCACAACTGTATCCAGTGATGGTCTCATGCTGCTTCTTGTTATTTGAGACAGGGTCTCGCTTTGTCACCAAGACTGGAATGCAGTGGTACATTCACGATGCACTGCAACTTCGACCTCCCAGCCTCAGGCGATCCTACTGTGCCCGGAATTGGTGGGTTCTTGGTCTCACTGACTTCAAGAATGAAGCCGCTGACCCTCGCGGTGAGTGTTACAGCTCTTAAGGTGGCGCGTCTGGAGTTTGTTCCTTCTGATGTTCGGATGTGTTCGGAGTTTCTTCCTTCTGGTGGGTTCGTGGTCTCGCTGGCTCAGGAGTGAAGCTTCAGATCTTCGCAGTGAGTGTTACAGCTCTCAAGGCAGCGCATCTGGAGTTGTTCGCTCCTCCCGGTGGACTCGTGGTCTCGCTGGCTTCAGGAGTGAAGTTGCAGACCTTCGCGGTGAGTGCTACAGTTCATAAAAGCCGTGTGGACCCAAAGAGTGAGCAGTAGCAAGATTTATTGCAAAGAGCAAAAGAACAAAGCTTCCACAGTGTGGAAGGGGACCCCAGCAGGTTGCCACTGCTGGCTTGGGCAGCCTGCTTTTATTCTCTTATCTGGCCCCACCCACATTCTGCTGATTGGTAGAGCCAAGTGGTCTGTTTTGACAGGGTGCTGATTGGTGCGTTTACAATCCCTGAGCTAGATAGAAAGGTTCTCCATGTCCCCATCAGATTAGTTAGATACAGAGTATGGACACAAAGTTTCTCCAAGGCCCCACCAGGGCAGCTAGATACAGAGTGTTGATTGGTGCACTCACAAACCTTGAGCTAAACACAGGGTGCTGATTGGTGTGTTTACAAACCTTGAGCTAGATACAGAGTGCCGATTTGTGTATTTACAATCCCTGAGCTAGACATAAAGGTTCTCCAAGGCCCCACCAGAGCAGCTAGATACAGAGTGTCCATTGGTGCACTCACAAACCCTGAGCTAGACACAGGGTACTGATTGGTGTGTTTACAATCCCTGAGCTAGACATAAAGACTCTCCACGTCCCCATCAGACTCAGCAGCCCAGCTGGCTTCACCCAGTGGATCCCACACCGGGGCTGCAGGTGGAGCTGCCTGCCAGTCCTGTGCCATGTGCTCACACTCCTCAGCCCTTGGGCAGTCGATGGGACTGGGCGCCGTGGAGCAGGGGGTGGCGCTCATCGGGGAGGCTCGGGCTGCACAGGAACCCACGGAGGCGGGGGAAGGCTCAGGCATGGCGGGCTGCAGTCCCGAGGCCTACCCCGCTAAGGCCCGGCGAGAAATCGAGCGCAGCACCAGTGGGCCGGCACTGCTGGGGGACCCAGTACACCCTCCACAGCCACTGGCCCAGGTGCTAAGCCCCTCACTGCCCAGGGCCGGCAGGGCCGGCCGGCTGCTCCGAGTGCAGGGCCCGCCAAGCCCACGCCCACCCGGAACTCCAGCTGGCCTGCAAGCGCCGCGCACAGCCCAGGTTCCCGCTGGCGCCTCTCCCTCCACACCTCCCTGCAAGCTGAAGGAGCCGGCTCTGGCCTTGGCCAGCCCAGAAAGGGGCTCCCACAGTGCAGCGGTGGGCTGAAGTGTTCCTCAAGTGCCGCCAAAGTGGGAGCCCAGGCAGAGGAGGCCCCGAGAGGAGCGAGGGCTGTGAGGGCTGCTAGCACACTGTCACCTTGCACTACCACCTCAGCCTCTCAAGTAGCTGGGACTACAGGCACAGACCACCATGCCCAGCTAATTTTGTTTTGGCTTTTAACATTGCAGTGATTATCTGCATCAAGCTACTGAGTAAAGAACTACAGGGCTGGGAAGCCTGCATGTAGGAGGGAGTTGATGTTAGTCCAGGCAAACTCCACTGGTAAGCCATATGGTCTTCCCTAGCTGCAGGGAGAAGGCTGGGGGTCTCATCCAGTTATATGCCTAGGAAGAAGAATAAACAGTTTTCATGAAAAACTAAACTAGTCTCTACCAGAGGGTCAGGAGAACAGAAGAGATGTGAAAAAGAAAAGGAGATTCTAAAGAACAGAATTCACATAAAGGCAGAGAGGATGAAAGAGGAAACAGAAACCAGGGCAACCCAGCGGCGTTCAAAGCAACAGAACTCCGAGTGATTTTTGCAGGCATCTTGTGAAGTTCTTACCACATGCACAGCAACAAATAAGGTGAATCTTCCAGAGGATAATGGATCATCAGAGAGTACACAGCGATCCATGGTAGCTAAGGCCGTCAGCACCACAGGAGATAAACTGATAACACAGTAGCTAAAAGCCCCCAAAATTAGGCCCAACAATTTCAGTTCAGCTAAGATATTCATCAAAAAGTCTGCATTCCTGGTACAAACCAGTTTTATGAATTGGTGGCTGCAATCTGCATTCCGAAGTGAGTTGGATGTTTTTGGCCAATAGCATGATTTAAACATTGGAAAAAGTCACATGAGAAATGCGGATTTTTATGTTCTCTTGAATAATCAAAAGAGTAGGCAACATTATTTCCTCATTCTTGAATAGCAATAATCAGAAAATATTGCATAGCCACTGGCCTCCTTAGAGTGGGTGTGCTCTCTCAAATATATCATAGTCCCACAGTTTATTTCATATATGTTTTCTGCCTGAATCACATAGACATTTGAATTTGCAACCCCTGATGTAAATATATAAATTCTTACCAATCAGAAACATAACAAGAACTAATTCAGGGACTTGGTCATTATCAGGGTATGACAGCAATCCCTGTAGAACACTGATACACACTCACACACGTATGCAATGTGAGATGTCGCTTTATGTTTACTCAAGCATCTGTTTTCTGTAATGAATTATGAATTATTTTGAAAGCAGGGCTCAGAGTACTTGGCCCATAGTAGGTGCTCAGTTAAGGCCATTATAGCAAGTTTATAACCAAAGGAATCACTTGAAATGATAATAAAGAAAATACTGCAAAAGGTACTGAAGTAACACCCCTGACTAAAATCAGATCCTACCAACTGTCTAGATCCAGAGCCCAGGTAGAAACTGATACCCCTGAGCGTGTCAGTGTACATGCTTACCAACATGGCAGAGAGAGAAAGAAAAACACGAGGACGGGAGACAAAACATAAAAGATAAATGGTGACAGAAAGGACTACTAAAAAAGATTTAAGAGGTCATTGGCAAAGGTAACCTTGCCTGGGTGGTGTCCTGCCTGAAATGGTCACTCTGGAAGCTGTGGGTGAATAAGCCATTCCAGCATCACTCCTCCCCAAACCCATCAAAAACTTCCAAAGATCTAGAGACCTGTGCAGCAACACTTAGAGGTTCCTGAAGAGACCAGAAAACACCAATGCCACCTATTGGAGGAAATTCCTTAAGTGGCTTAGCGAATGGTTTCATTAACCACTACTTCTCTACATTGTAGTTAAGCAAAGTTTGATTGGGTAGAATGGAATTGAAAGGAACTGAATTGACTTTACTGAGAGCAACTTAGGTAGCAGATATCCTGGCCCTCCATAAGCTCTATGCAAAGGGCTTGCCTCTTCAGAAGGCACCAGGAATTATCCAAATCAATCAAGTACATAAACAAGTCTCATGGGGATGATTAATCCTTGTTGAGAGGATGCCAGGGGATAAATGATGTGCCAACAATTCTACGGTAACTCTAATAGTTAACCATACAGGGAGACAGAGGCTCTGACATGGGCTGCCAGACCAGGCAGAGCGGGAAATGCTGGCAAGGTAGCTGGTAGGACAAGGCATGTCTGGGCTCAGCACAAAGGTGTTAGCTTAGCCTACTGATATTTTTCTTGGACAATAATGAAAGTCTTGCTGGATGTATCTTTCTATTCCCTGTCATGCTAAAACTCTCCTTTTGACTCTCCTAGTTTTCCAAGAGGAAGAGAGACAAAGTTGCTGTTTTCTGACCTTTTCTGGGAAAACTAATGCAGAGTCCTGGTCATTTTCAGGATCTGACAGTAGTCTCACTCATTTATTCAATCAAGGTCTATTTATTGGCAATCTATAGCAATGTAAGTGTTAGATGTAAAGTAATAATAAAGATGTGGTATTTACTCTCATAGAGCTTCCTCTCTATTTTGGGAGAAAGACAGTAAATAAGTACACATATATCTTCACTAATTGTGATAAGCGTTTTGCAGAAAATGAGTATGGTGTGTGTGTAGAAAATTACAAACCGTGCTGGTAGCTTAAAGGCTTTTAGAAAAACACTAAGACCTGAAGGAAAGAGGGATCTGCCACAAGAAGAGTAGCTAGAAGATTGTTCCAGGCAGGGAAGCAGCCTGAGAAATCCTCAGGAGTCTGGGAGTCCACCAGGAGAAAACACCAAGAGCCTGACCCCAGAGCAGATGTGCACACTTGAGGGTTGCACAGCCTGGCCTGAAAGTGAACTGGAAGAAAAGGAAAGAAAATTAATTTGAGGCATGTTTGTAACCCTCAGGTGTTAGGGTCTTCATGGGTTTCTGGGTAAGGCAGAATGACACAGAGCCAACCAGATCCCCTGATCAGCTCACCCTCACATAGAAAGGCCACTGTGGCTGCTCAAATGAACACACAAAGCATCCTTCTCATGCCCAGAGGAGAAACATGGGTCAGAACCAGCCCTGCTGGAGGCAGCTGGGAGGATTTTTGTCTTGTTCCTCACACAGCAGCCAGTCACAAGGTGTTCAAACGGAACTTAAAGGGTGCTGGCTGCGCTCTGGAACAAATGCTCACGGCTAGAATCAGCAGCAGGGGTAGGCAACTGGCAGAAGCACACCTGCCCACGGCTGGCCCAGGTGAAAAGTTTACGGTAGGAAATGGGTTTGAGAGCCAGGTAGTTTATTATTGGGTCACAAGTTCACATACGAAAAATATAAACAGACATCCAGACCGGGAGGCTTTTAACAATGGACAAGGTTCATCCTTTTGGTCTGGCAACCTTCAGAACCATCGTTCTGAGCCATTTCCTTTACAGTCCAAGGAGACTGAAGGGAGAGGTTCATTTTCATTGCTATGATTATCTCGTACGTAGATGCCCTCAGGCACTGGATATATTTTAGTTTTGTTCTATTAGAAGTAAATAAATTTGTTTAAGGGTAATATAGCATGTCAAAAGGTCACCTGTGTGGTAATTGCAGGCCAATAGGATCAGGTCCCTTTGAAAAAATGTTAAGGAAGGCCTTTCTAAAGGGTAGGAGGTTAGGGGGTTACCTTGAAAAACTCTAAATCAAGAGCTTATTTAGTTTGGCGTTTGCTAAAAAGCACTGACTCTCTCTGGCAAAATTTGGACATAAATTCAGTGTTATTCATGTACAGATTGAGCCCAGTCACTAAACTTAGACCCAGAGCTTTCCATTCTCCCTGATTTAGGTTTTGTTGCAGAAATAGAGGCTCATGACATGAGCCAGGGTGCACACACATATCCAGCCCATGTCATCTTGCATATGAGTTAAATCCAGCCAGAATCCAACGGAAGGTCTGCTTGGCTAGGTCAGAACGAACTTTGATCAAGCCTGTATCTCCCCAACTGTTCAGATTTGTTTCATATTTATTTATTTGTAGGAGTTATTTCTGCATCAGGAGACCTTTCAACAAAATTTCTATGTCTCTGTCAGAGATTATTCTCCCCATTTCCACCACCTGTATATTTATCAATATGTGTCTGTATGTGTTTGTCTGTCTGCGTCTGTGTATGTCTGTGTGCCTTTGTGTGTGTATCTGTATGTGTCTATGTATGTGTCGTCTGTGTCTATATATGTGTATGTGTTGGGGGGTGTGTGTGTGTGTGTGTGTGTATACTGAAACTGAAAAACACCTCACCACTCAGGCCCAACAGTGATGAGGTTTTGAAGCAGGCATCTTTCATCCATAACAGTCTACAAACAGACTGAGGCAGAAACTTACCAAATGTTTGGCTTGGTCCCTCTGAGGTGATGAAAACATCATTTTTTACGAACTTTAAGAGCAGTGGAAAGGCTTTCCACAGAGTGATAACATAACCCTGAACATGTCAGCATATGCAATTTTTCAAGTCCTGACGTCTTTTCTCTGCAATTCTAGACAGGAATATAATGTGGCAGCAGGACGACTCCTGCAGTGAACACAAAGGGCATTGAACTCCTAACACTTTTCCCCAGTGGCAAGCAGCAATGGAGAAATCAGGGTTCCATCCTCTCTGCCCATAGCCTTCTAGCTCAAGAAAATATTTAGATCAAAGACCCACTTGTCACATTTTGAGATATGGCAAGTTATCCTCACTTGCCTAACTAAGCATGCCTAACTCTGGAGACTGGGAAGGGGATGATGGGGAAGGTAATGATGAGCCACTAAAATGGATGAAAGATTGGATTTTTTTTTTTTTTTTTTTTGAGACGGTGTCTCACTCTGTCACCCGGGCTGGTGTGCAGTGGTGCGATCTCGGCTAACTGCAACCTCCGCCTCCTGGGTTCAAGCGATTCTCCTGCCTAAGCCTCCCAAGAAGCTGGGATTACAGGCACCCACCACTATGTCCAGCTAATTTTTCGTATTTTTAGTAGAGACAGGGTTTCACCATGTTCGAGACCAAGCTGGTCTCGAACTCCTGACCTCAGGTGATCCATCCACCTCAGCCTCCCAAAGTGCTGGGATTACAGGCATGAGCCACTGTGCCCAGCCTGAATTTTATGTTTGAGAGTTGTCATAAGACCTGCCAAGACAAGGGAAAGCTTGTTATGTATTCCCTTTCTCTCACAAAACATCTCTTCAGTGAGTCCCACGTGGTCACTCATTCGTTACGTGTCAGGCATTGAGGATGAATAGGACAGAATTTGCAATGTCAGAAACAGGGATATTGGTCAGAGTGGCTTTTGAGCTGTCCCTGGAGTCAAGACTCCTCACAGTTCTTTACTTTTAATATTTACCCACGTCAGCCACACTAGACTAACACAAAAGTTGGGACATCAGCCTACAGGGAGGAACTGCACCATCTGTTCAACTGCAAGTTCAGCACAAGACATAGCACAGTAGACTATGTCATCACGGGTAGACTGTTTCATCACCATGTGCAAAGTTCCTCGGGATGGAGGTGCTGCCGCCTCATTCCCACCACTCTTCCTCATGGCCCCTCACCACTCCCACCCCCACCCCCCCAACCTGCCATCCTCATCCACCCCCGAGCTGGCTCCTGCCACTCATCTTTATATACTCATTCTGTTTCCAAAACCTCCCTCCAAGAAGCTACACGTCCAATTGTATTTCCCTTTTCTGCAAAAAGTTAAGTACACAGCAATTGCTACATGCTTTAGAGGTTTGCTTTACCGGGAAAGTGCTGCAAACTGGCCCCCAATAAGGAAATCAGAGTGAGTCACTTGGAGCTCTTGGCCTTTACACTTCAGGCTATTAAATCCAAAATCCTAAGGAGTCCAACCCAGGTCCAGGAAGAGGAGCCTGAGGAGGTCCTTCCTAAATGTTAGGGCACCTAGAAACATTAGCCAAACAGGTCAAACAGAACCCCATGCTTTTTGTTGGTAGAATTTGATAAAATTACCACACACTGACAGGATGAAGAGTAAAGCCTATCACATCTTATTTGACTGTAGCAGAAAATTTAACAATTCTTAGAGAAATTATTTCAGCTCCTCTGCTTTGGCGAGCATATGAGAAGAGTAAAAAGAAAAGATAAACATTGACAGCCCTCATAATCTTTTTTGTTTTGAGACAGAGTCTTGCTCTGTCACCCAGGCTGGAGTACAGTGGCATGATCTCGGCTCACTGCAACCTATGCCTCCCAGGTTCAACCAATTCTCCTGCCTCAGGCTCCCGAGTAGCTGGGACTACAGGTACACACCGCCATGCCCGGTTAAGTTTTTTTGTATTTTAGTAGAGACAGGGTTTCACTGTGTTGCCCTGGCTGGTCTCGAACTGTTGAGCTCAGGCAATCCACCCGCCTCAGCCTCCCAAACTGCTAGGATTACAGGTGTGAGCCACTGCACCTAGCCCATAATCTTGAATATAATACCATAACTCAGGACACCAGTGACGTGACCCAGAAACTTGTGATGGGATTGAGAATTTGGAAGTTGAGCAAGAAACCAACTAGAGTTGCCATCAGCAATCAAGAAGTGACTATGGGAGAGGAAAGAAGGTGAAACATCTGTTCTCTTGCTCACCTACCATGTTTTAAATATAGTCTTTGGTGACAGAAGCAAGAGTAAAGTAATGGAGATGATACTGGGCTCCCAGAGAAACCGACTTGAGTTTTCAGCCCTCACTAATGGCTGTGATTCTGTGAAGACACTGTCTCCTCTCCAGTCTTCAATCCCCCACAGAAGCACCCCCTCCTCCATGAAGCCCTCTTGGGTTTCTCCTGCCCATACCCACATTCCCTCTTCTGAATTTCTAGAATACCTACTTTTATGCCTCACAATGTGAAGCTTTTTCAGGTTTTTTTCAGGTGTATTTGCCTCTTATTTCATGACTGAATTTTGATGCCCCTAAAATAAGAACTATAATGCCTTTTTCTTTTGACTCTCCTGCACAGCCAAGTTCAGAGCTGAATATTTCATAAATATCTAGTGTGTAACTTGGTGGATAATTTGACATGAGTTTTCCCAAGAGCCACTGCCCATGGAGGGGAGTCAATAGTGTATTTGTATTCAGTTATTTGGGGTCTTGGTTTACATACGTCTGCTTAGACTCAAGGACACCTGTTTCCAGTTTCAAGATGAATCCTTGAATAATATATCAAACTAGGCATTCCTTGATGTTTCTCTGTCTCTTTTGTCCTCACACGTGACCAAAGCCCATATTCCAAGGTAACATTCACAGCAAATGAGCATCCAATAGTGATAGAGCCCGTTCTCATCAAGATAATAGCTTCAAACTTCCAGACCAAAATGGGTTGTCCATTTTTCATCAAAGCTGGAGCTCACTGTGCTACTTTTAAGTATATACATGGCCCATTGGGGGCAAAGTTGGCCAGTCTGATCCAAGTAAAACCATGTGTTTTGGACACACAGCAGGGTTGCTGAGCAACCTGCAGACGACAGTGCTCTTCCCATGCACAGATGCCTCAATGGGAAAGAGTTGATCCTCTGGTAAAAAGCAAAAAAAAGTTATGTATGCAATAAGTTAAAGGCAAGAAGATTTCAGATATATAGGGTAATCCACTGTACCAGTTTGCCTGAGACGGGGTCTTTCCATGCTAAAATCAGGAAGGGTCCTCAGCAAATTGGGACTAGACATTGCCTAGACACAGACTGGCAGATTCTAAAAGTCAATGTTCACCCTTTTCCAGAGGCCGCCCTCTCTCTACTCACCTCAACTGCATCATCGGATGCAAAGTCAGTAGCTGCTGGCACCCAGGGAATTCCCAAATCACTATGCGTGTTTCCTTTGAATTGCTGTCAGTACCCCCTCACTGCCCAGTTTCTCTCTAAAGTCTGTCTGCAGGCAATCTCATCATTGCCTGTGGCTTCCCTTCACTTTCATAAATTTCACCCTCAAATCTATAGCTTGGTTGTGACCTTCACCTTCAGCTCTAATCTTTCTAACTGTCCATCTCATATCTGTATCCTCCATCCTGTTGGCTTCTTAAGCTCAGAAAAACTAAACTAAACCCGATGTTCCCTCTTTACCTATCCTTTTTTATTTGATATATCAGGTCTATGCTAGTGGCTCTGTTATCCCCACCTCCTCTGCCCCTTCTCCGCAGCCTGCCTTCCAAGTCTACTCACGTTCCAGAGGCTGTGAATAGACAATTCTCTTGCTGACCACCACCTTTCCAGGCCTTCAGTCGCCATGGCCCCAACCAATATAATTGTACCCCTTTGCCCCAATTTCCCTCACCTCTCGTCCTGAACTCACCCAGCACACCGCTGTCACAGCTCTGATTAGATCATTCTCTGCTAAACACTTGTGACAAATGGTTTCTTCTTTATCTTCTTATATTCATGTTCTACATGCCCTTCAAACCCCAAATTATATCTTCCCCATGAAACAGTGTCTGCCCCTGTAGAAAATAATCTTTTTCTAAATCCCCTGAGCACTTTTCTATTCTACCTAATATTACTGTTATTTCTGCACATTTTTATTTTCTCTTCGAAGCCAAAATAAGGGAAAACATTGTATGCCATTCACCTTTTTATCCCCGCTTAAAATAATGAAGGAATCAATAACATTCTAGTAAGGTTTAACCTGGTGGCATACTACTTTGCACAGGTGCTATTGTTTAATTTTGACCTGTGTCTTCCATCTGCTTCACCCCATGCTGGTGAATCATAATCAAAGCCCTGAGAGCTGGGGTCCCTCACTGACCTTAACACGTGCCTTACCACTGCACAATTTCCAAATGCCATGGCAGGCCAGCAGGGCTTAGGCAAAGGGACTTTGCCTCTCGGAATTGTGAAATAGAGATTCTCTCGAGGAGCAATCAAATCCCTTCCCTGCCATCACAATGAGGACAACTTCCCGTCATGGGCCCAGCACCATCCTTCATTTTCCCGTCTTCCACACCCCCTGGGTAGCAAGGGCTCTAAGTTTACCCTGTTTCGTGAAACAAGAAAAAAATACTTATTTCTTGTCTCAACATTTAATTATTTTACACAGGAAAAGAAAAAGACTGGCCTAAGGCGGAAATAGAAGACACAATAAATCCTTCTGTGAACCTTGCCAACCATATTTCTCCTTACTTCTGTCAACCCATCCATCATGGAGCAAATGTTCAGAGAAGGAGAGAACATGAACTTGTTTGGGGGTTGTTTTTCTCCAATTGCCACATTTTCTAGTTTGGATCCCAGACCTC
Source organism: Pongo pygmaeus (assembly GCF_028885625.2). Taxonomy (NCBI): domain Eukaryota; kingdom Metazoa; phylum Chordata; class Mammalia; order Primates; family Hominidae; genus Pongo; species Pongo pygmaeus. The sequence goes on from NC_072389.2 coordinate 44,531,432, forward strand.
AAACCCCAACCATCATAGGAATGGTGCACTCAGTCAGAAGAAAGGCCTCTGGTGAAGAAACTCCCTGGGCTCTTGGGAATAAAGGATCAAGGCTGCAGCCCAGGTCACAGCTGCAGGGCAAGCTGAGCCCCACTCTGAAGCCATGTCTGAGTTTCCTTTCAGTGAGCATCCTCTTCATCTAATAAATGTTTATCAAGTGACATTACCAAACACTTGCCATGTGATGTTCAAAATAGTTCAGAAGGGCAAGACATGGGCATGGCACCAGCGCCAGTTGTTTCAAAGAGCCCTGCTGTGCCATGCATTGCACCTTTTGTTCCTGAATTGTGTGAGGGGAGGGGGTGGGCACAGTTGTCAGGTGGGCAGCTGGGGTGGCAGAAGGGGCACTCAGGGTATATAGGAGTCAGTTATTTGCCTACTCATATGGAATCGTGTCAGAAGTTTAGTAACTGGCAGGGCCAGACCACTGTAAACCAACTGAATAGGAGTCTTTGATAACAATAATGCACAAAACGGAAGGAGGTCCTTTACCTCCTGGACCCCACAGTACAGTGCAGGATATATATATATATATTAATCGAATAATCACACAAGCTTTTGTAAGGTCTCAGTGGGGATAAAGACTACCAAATATAAAACTGTGGCTGTAGAGAATATTACAAAGAAAGGCATTCATTGCAAGGAGAGAATGCAATATTAGATTTGACCATATTAGATGCCTCAGGACAGGCTTCCCAAGAAGCAAGGTTTAGGCTAAGCAAGGCTGAGGATGACTGGGAGTTAACAAGTCACTGAGGGAATAACAGCACTCTGAACAGAAGGAAAAAGATATGCAAATGTCTTGTGTCAGCAAGAACTGAAAGAGGAGAAGTGTGGCTAGAGAGGAGACAAGAGAAAGAAAGTAACTTGAGAGGAAGAAGGAAGGTGTAGAGTGCCAGTGTGGAGTCTTGAGGAGTTCTGTTCGTCTCAAAAAAAATGGACAGTCACTCCAAGATTTAAAGCAGTGGGGTGGCATCATCAGATTGACATTTTGCAAAGGTCATACTGACTGCTACGTGGAGAAGGGCCCATCATGGAGGAGGCGGCTGGAGGCAGACACTTCACTGGTCAGCACCAAAGACCCCTGAGGTCCTGTATGTGCAGCGTGTTACTCAGGGAAGAAAGGGTTCCCTTCCATTAGGCAGGACTCTGACAGGTTCTCATATCAATGAAAAGTAAGTGGTTATGGAGTGGAGAGGAAAGTGCATACTGGTTTTAAAAACAATTATATGCTATCGACTTATTTCTTAACAAACTATCATTTATTTAGCGTATACCTTAAGAGCCAGTGCCTAATTAAACATTCCCATTGATTGCCTCTTTAATATTCAGAACAACTTAGAAAGGTAGGCATTACTATCTCCAGTTTACAGAGGAGGACATCAACACTCAGAGAATTAACTAGCCAAGGAATCCACAACCCAGGATTAAAGCCCAGGCCTTTCTGATTCCTGCACTTCTGCTTGTAACACAGTAATTGTTATATGTGAACGTGGTGCTGGTTCTATATACCTGCTGGGCCTTCAGGACTTAATAAGATGCTAACTTGCCCAGAAGGAAGACAGTCTGATGAAAAAGAGACACACACACACACACACTTTTGCAAACAAGTATATTACAACACGGCATGAGCTTTGAGGACACACCATAAAAACTTGGTATAATATTTTTCTCCATGAAAAATTTATAGTTAGTATGGTATTTGGCTCAGTGCCTCTATTAGGGAGAAATGGACAAAATTGAGAGCCAATGCTGGGTGAGCAGTTTGTGTGTGCCAAGTATTGTGTTAAGTGCTTTAAATATATCAATTTTGCTTAATCCTCAAAGCAAATTAGGAAAATGGCAATGTTGTCTACATTCCATAGATGGAGAAATTGAGGATTACATAGGTAAAAAATAAAAAAAATAAATAAAATAATTTTAAAAAAAACAGGATTACCAGTAGGAACCAAGAGAAGACAAATTACTCGAGAAAGAAAATCGAAGTAATATGAAAGCTCAGTAACATTAAATCTATATGAAACTGGTGATATGCTCTGAAATGGAAAATTAAACCCCATGTGGATGCAAGACACAGCGCATTAAAACTGACCCTAATCACCAAACCACAGGAGTGTGACTGCAAAATACGTTAGCTTCCCAGAGCCAGGCTGTATGGGCAAGCTGTTTCTACTTCTTAGAGTTGTTTTGACATTAAAATGTGAAAGTTCGTAAAATAAGGAGGGAGGTGGAGGCTCAAAGGAATGTTAAAATAATTTGTGGCAAAACAGAGAAAGCTAAATATTCATTAAGGGGTTTTCATTTCAAATGATCATTTTACCATATCAGTGGCTAAACTGGGGAGCAGGAAGAAGAGGATAAAACTCTTACTTAATCCCTTTTCTGAATTTGCCACAGAGAATGCAGAGAGGAGCCCAGGGACATTCAGCCTCTCCTGTGTGAGCTGGGGTCTGAGATCCTGCACAGGTCTCCCTGGCTGCTCATCCCGGCATGGGGGCCAAGCTGGCTTTGCCAAGAGTCAGCATGCCGGCCTCTGCCTTCTCCAGCACTTACCAAGGGACCTTTTGCATATATTTTTCTCCCAGAGGCAGAGCTTTGTTCTGAATTATAACTTCATTATTTTTCCTTTAAATCCAAAGAACAAATGTTGGACTTCAAAATCCTAGGAAATATCTAACATCCAACCCAACAAATCTCCATAAATTATGTCCTGCCTCATAGACAAGTTGTCATTTCCAAAAGTCAGGCGCGTGTGTCTGTTCAGGGAGCAGTCTGGAGTGAATGCCCTCCCCTCTCTGGTTTTGGATCTAACTGGCTGGCAGGAGGGAGCTATTTTAGCTCTGTTGGGCTGGGGGCACTGGTAGCCTTGCTGCTAGAATTAATCCTCTCACTCACTACCTTCAGAGCAGACTTTTTGCTGGTTTCCTAGGAGGAAAGTCTACATGCTCAAAGGCCTGCCCACCTGCCTGCCCTCATATTCATTTACTCATTCGTATTTTTAATCATGAATTCTTTTTCTCTTCCTTGAACACCTATGAGCCAGGCATGGAGCTAGATACTGAGGATACATAAGTGAGGGTGAGAGTGAGAGGGAAGAGAAGAGGTCTTACCAGGGCACAGTAGGCCAGGACAAACCAGACTTAGCTTGGCAAGGGGCCAGGGACACCTGAGGGTATTGGTGCATGGAAAGGGGTATCAAAGAACCCAAGATGGCAAAAGAGAAATGAGGAGCTGAAGCACCCCAAAAACAAAATGCACATGCCCCAAAAAGGTTGCATGGGTAGGCCAGATCTCTCACTCACTCATAAGCACCAGCTGAGAAATCACAGGATACCATGCTGGGCACTGAAAGTTACAAAATGCCAAAAGGGTGAGCTTCCCACACTCAGGATGCTCACCACAAAGGGAGCCACCAGACTCACACAGACACAGGGAATTCTAGGAGAAGTGATCCATTAAAGTCATTTCTCTCTTGACTTTCTGCAATCATATCCTCATGTTCCTTCTTGCGTGAGATTCCCCGCTGTACCCCCTTTTCCTCCTCTCTTCCAGTTCATCTTCCACACCCTTGTTAGGGTTATCTTTAAAATACTAGCTTGGAAGACCGCCTGCAAGGGTAGTTCCAAAACTGCTGTTCAGCAGCCATTGAGGTCTAATTTTGCTGAGCCTCCAGATCCACCAAATCAGAATCTCTGGGGATAGGGCCTTGGAATCTGCACATTAAACACATTTTAGAATAACTTTTAGGCATATTCCAATTTGAAAAACAGCCTGTGAGTAGAAAAGTTTGCAAAGAAGGATGAATACCCCATAACAAAGTGGGAATCTTCCATCTCACTTTGTCTCACCAATCTCATTCTATTATTTGAGTTTATACACATATACATACTTCTTGAGATTCTCAAGGGTATGGGCCATATCCTATTCATCCCTAAATTCCAAATGCCCAAAACTTGGTAAGCATCCTATAAATATAATAGTTGAACTGGGGATATTCAAATTGCACAGATAAAGCATGTAACATCTTTCCTTTTCTCTTTAAAAAAAAAAAAAACTTATTTTTCCTCTCACCTTCAAGGAAGGTATATATAGCTGGGGAAATACATAAGTGATTGAGTCTTTCAATTCATGAACAAATTATTTCCTCTCACACACTTAGGTCTCTCATTTCTCTGTGAGCTTCTAAATATTCTGGTTAGAGATTTTGCATTTCTTTTATTCCATTTGTCCCTGGATATTTACTGTTTTTGGCATGGTATTAATTACTCTGTGTTTGAAATTCTAGTTGTTTGTTGTAGATACATAGACACTAACTGTTGTATATTCACCTTGTATTCAGTGACCTTGTTAAAATCACTTCATCATTTTAATAGTTTATCTACAGATTCTTTAAATTCTCTGCATACACGTATAGTAACAGTTTATCTTTCCCTTTTCAGTCTTTATACTTTACATTTATTTTTCTTGCCTTATTGCACTGGTGACTTCTAGTACAATGTTAAATCGATGTAGTGACAATTTATGTCATTATTTCATTCCCAATTTCAGGTAGAATATCTTTTATTATTTCACAATTAACCAGAATTAATGTTTCCCATAGATTTTTTAAAAGCTAAGAGTTGTTTTTTTTTTAAGTTTTAGCCATTTCAATGGGTATTGAATTTTATCATATGGTTCTTTTCCTTTGTAATACATGCTTATGTAATAAATTACATCAATTTTTAAATGTTAAACCAACCTTGCACTCCTAAGATAAACTCAAGTTGTTCATGATACAAAATCATTTTCAAATGTCATGGATTCATTTTGCTAATACTTTATTCAGTATTTTTATGAGTGAGAGAAGTTAGCCTGTGACTTTTTTTTTTTAGCATATTTGTAAAATTTTTGTATCAAGGTTTGCTGTAATCCATTTTAATATTCCATTTTTATGAAAAAGGTTGATAGGAGTTTTGCCTTTTTTACTTTGGAAAGATTGTGATTCAACCCTCTCCATTTTAGACAGAAATGGAGATGTTCCTTCCTTTTCTTTTCTCATACACACCTTACCTTTCAGAGAAAATACATTGATCTATAAGAGAATAAGGTGGCTGAGATAAAACCAACTTCACGGACCTGGAACACTCGCAAAAACTTAATTTAGTAATATTGTCCACTAGCTTTGCATTATAAGCATCACATGCATGTTATTTAATCTGTGATTGTATGTGCGTGCATGCTTTGTCCTTAATAGTAATGTGTGAATAGACTTAAAATATAACACTGTATTTTATTGCAAAATGTCCTTGCAGTTTCATACCTATTAATTCCATTGACCAGTATACCTACCCTTGAGTTACGTGAGATATGCACAAAATATCTAATCCTGCTCTACTGTATTCAAGCAGACCTTCAATACAGACTGATGGTATTCCGACTATATAGAGAATTATTTTATGTTTTTACCCAAAGAACTCATTTCAATATAAATGCAGGCTAATACTCCATTTTTTACACTCCATTTTTATGAAAATTAGTTATTTCAGATAGTGTTGTCATTGTTAATTTGCTTGATAAGTTTGCTTTGCTGGTTCTCTTCTGTTAAAGCAAAATGAAGTTTAGAATACAGTTATTTATAGTACTTGGCAATTAGTAAGTACCCAATAAACACTTAAGTTAGTGAATAAATCAACAATGAATAAATGGAAAGTTACCCATCCTCTAACACAAAAGTTGGCAAACTATACCCTGTAGGCCAAATCCAGCTCACTCACTAATTGTGTAAGTAAATATGCATTGAACACAGACTCATTCATTTGTTTACAAATCATCTCTTTCAGAGTTCAATGTCTGCTGCTTTCAAAATTGAAGAGTTGCAACAGGGACCATATGGCTCACAAATCAAAAATATTTGCTATCCAGTCATTTACAGGAAGTGTGCCAACCCCTGCTCTAAAACACAAAGTTTGATAAATAGTTAGAGAGTAGCCAGAAGGTACCCACACTGAGTATGCAAATGAAATATCTTAGAGTTTGTTGTTAAAGGAACAGGATGATACCAGGGGCATCAGGTAACAAAAACAACTGTTTTGTTTTGTTTTGTTTCATGCAGAAACATGGTCAAGTCTATTGTCAAAGGTCACAATGAGAGGGCTCAACTCTCTAGAGCTGACACTCTTTTCTAAATCACCTTGTGTTCTCCATTTTTTTCCCTTCTCCCAGAGGCTTTGGTTAAATCTTTTCCTAAATTTCAGTGCTTTCATTACCTTTTTTTTAATAACAGAAAAGTACTGAACTCACATAAAACAGTGATTTAGTCAAGTGGATTGTGACACTTCAGCAGATGCTTAGGCCATAACAAAGAGCCTCTCACGTAAATCTCTCCTAACGTCTTTGTTCTCAAAACAAAGAATCCCTAACTCTTGAGCTGAATTGGTCAAGAATCCAGTGTGCCCCTAAGTGGAAATTCTACAATGTTGTAAAATGCCTAAGCAACATTTGTTTTCAATTGCCATTATCCTTTCTCCCCATTAAGGAGGAAATTCTTGTTAGAAAGAATTCTAGTGTCAATATGTTTCATAACACCAAAAGATAAAGTAATTTGGAGAAAACCAAAACTTACTTTTTAAACACATAAATGTGCTGTTTTCATACTGCTATTCATTTTTACCGCATGACATGGTACACAAAGAATATCAACATGTCATGAGAAACAAATGGTAAAATCTGCATCTATTCCGAAAAAAACAAAAAGATAGCACCACAAATGATACTGGATTAGTCTTCTGCTAGTCAACAAAACTTAGTAATTAATGAATCCCTCTTATGTGGCAAATGGTGCCTTTTCAATATGATATCTGGCCTTTCAATATGATATCTAATCATTATGTTAAATTAAAAGACAGATTTTTCTTAATGCACTATATAGTCCCAAAAGTTAATTATATGTAAGAGCAAAAGAATAGAGAATAATTAACCACAAAATAATCTAGGGAGTCAGACAATAATGTTTAATAAGTCCCTTTTTTTTCCTAAGGACTATTTTGTGAACATTAGAAAAATGCACAAAGAGACAACATTTTAAGTGACATACATATTATAATTCAGATTTGCATTACAAGTAAAATAGGGAGTTTTCTTTTTCTTTGGAAAATATTTCTTTCCAAAAAGATTTACTAGAGTCTTTGTTTAGAAAAACAAGCAACTCTGACAGCCTTTTTATTGAATTCATAAAATTTGCATTTACTTTCAACCTTTTAGGACACTTTGTGCATTAAGAAAAGTATATCTTAAGCCGGGCACGGTGGCTCATGACTGTAATCCCAGCACTTTGGGAGGCTGGGGCAGGTGGATCACCCGAGGTCAGGAGTTCAAAACCAACCTGGCCAACATGGTGAAACCCCATCTGTATTAAAATACAAAAAATTAGCTGGGTGTGGTGGCGAGCATCTGTAATCCCAGCTACTCTGGAAGGTGAGGCAAGAGAATTGCTTGAACCCGGGAGGCGGAGGTTGCAGTGAGCCAAAATCGCGCCATTACATTCCAGCCTGGGCGACAGAGGGAGACTCTGTCTCAAAAATAAAAAAGAAAAGTATATCCTAAAATATGAACTTTTAAAGTCACAATTTAAGGGAAAGAAAAAGAAAATAACTAGGAAATAATATTTTCTTTCCTTTTGCATGCTTCGGGCAAGTCTATTCCAAACACAAAAGGGAAAGGGTATGGAGCATGGACACAGAAGAAAGAATTCCTGAATCTTTGGTCTGCTGACCTTCAACAAATAAATGAACATTTAATCCTCAAGTGCTTGATCTGGACAAAAAGAGTTGAAATACAAGGCCCTGTTTATTTCCAAGGACTCTTGTGAGGAAAATATGACATAAAATAGGTTAAGTGGATTTTATTAATTGAAAGCCATCAGATATTTATTAGACAATATTGGTAGAAAACACCAGTAAGATACTAAGGAAAAAATACCAACGTCTTCTGAGCCTCTCAAATCAAACTATGGAGAGCTATTTATTCCATTTTTCCATGCCTGCAGCTAATTAGAGTTGGCCCTTTATATTCGCAGGTTTGGCATTTGTGGATTCAACCATGGATTAAAAATATTTGAAAATGGCTGGGTGTGGTGGCTCATGCCTGTAGTCCCAGCACTTTGGGAGGCCAAGGTAGACGGATCACCTGACGTCAGGAGTTCTAGATCAGCCTAGGCAACACAGCAAAACCCCATCTCTACTAAAAATACAGCAGTAGCCAGGCATGGTGGTGCACGCCTATAATCCCAGCTACTTGAGAGGCTCAGGCAGGAGAATCAGTTGAACCTGGGAGGCAGAGGTTGCAATGAGCCGAGATCGAGCCATTGCACTCCAGCCAGGATAACAAGAGCGAAACTCCATCTCAAAAAAAAAAAAAAAATTGAAAATGAATTTTAAAAAATAACAATGTGACAATAAAATAATACAAAATAAAAATATATTACGGTATAACAACTATTTACATGGCATTTACACTGTATTAGGTATTACAAGTAATCTAGAGATGATTTAAAATATACAGAAGGATGTGTATAGGTTGCATGCAAACACTATGGCCATTTTACGTGAAGGACATGAGAAGCCATGAATTTTGGTATCCACAAGGGTCCCCTACAGTTACCTGGGAAGGGCTGTATTGGCTTTAGGCCAAATGTCTAACATTTTTTTTAATGGAAATATTCTGCTATTTGGCAATATTAATGCTTATTCTACTAAGATAAACTTTCATATAGAAACTTTGTTGTTAAGCTTCTTCGTGTTGTGACTTTGTCCAGTGGTGCAAAGAAACAGATTTCATACATCAGTAGGAACTGATGGAGTATAAATGGGTAACAATAGTATCCGTGAAAATTTAAAATGTCCTCATTTCTGTAAACAAACATTACACTTTGAGGAATTTATCCTATAATAACACTTGCATAGGTACACTATTTTCACTTTCCCTTGGTCATCTTAATAAGTATAAAAATATTAATTACAATATCATTTTAATAGCCTGGATTGTAAATGATATAAATGTTCTTCAATACATTAACACATACACTTATTTATTAATTGGTTAAATAAATTGTATATATTCAAATAACAGAATGCTCTTATAGCTTTGAAAATAATAAAGCAGCACTGTGTAAACTTACTAATGATAGCCCCTAAGATACTGGAAAGTAAAAAAAAAAAAAAAAAACAGAATATTGCATAATACACTATTTAAAGGAAAAAAAAAAGATGATATGTGTCTTTGTGTTTTTGTGTGTGTGCATGCACATTAGGACCATCTCTGAAAGAATTATACAAGTGGTAACAATGGTGGGGCGGGGAACTAGGAAACTGGGGGACGGGATGTGACAAGACTTACATTTTATTTTATACCCTTTTATTCATTTTGAATTTTGATTCATAAACATATGTAATTCAAAAGCAATTTTCTATAAGCAAAATTGACAAATTAGATTTCCTATCACAACTTTAGGTTACTTCCCTGATGGATAATGGCTGGAACATTCAGAAAAATTCACAACTAATTTAAAAAATTACATTACACCTTCTTTTTCAGAAAATCTAAAACGTAATGGTTTTTAGTTTCCATGATGATTTCCTTTGTTTCTCTTCTGGAAAGCTGAAATCTTTGGAACAGTCAAGCTTCCTAATTAGATTGTCATCTCATTTGTGACAAGCACTGAGGAATTTTCAGATGAATTGAGAGTCAAAGAGGCCACGACATTTTGCAAAGGTTTCCAGGCTGTGTGGGAACATCATAAAAAGATGATTCTTCTCAAAGCTACTGAGATGACTACCAAATTTAAAAAAGGAAGACGATAAAATAATCCAGACAGATTCACAGAATCCTAGTGGGGACTCATTTCTCTAGGACCAGAGGAAGGTCATGCCAAGAATCGTGTATTCTCTATTTTGCCCCCTACCTTGGAGGTAAGACAGCAGTTTAACTGGGGCCAGTGGGAAAAGAGGCGAGGAAAAACCAGGGCAGGTCTGAAATGTGGACATGAACATCAGTGGGGCAAGGGACAGGGTGCAGCTAGGCAGGCAGATCATATAGGTGGGTCCCAGCATTTGTGTCCAGTCCATCTGGTCTGATGTGAAAAGAACGACGGAAGAAATATCTAGGCCGTGGTGAAATACAGGTGTCTGGAATTGGCACAGTCTGAGAATTTGTGGCGAGATGATTTTAATCTAATTTAAATTAGGATCCTAGTTATAGCTAAGTGACCCTGGGCTAAGGTCTAGCTGTTGGGAAGAAGAGCCTAGAAAACACTAGCTGAGGTTCAGCTACTTGTGTGTAAACCTGGGTAGAGCCTGAAGCCCCAGCACAGAGTAAGCAACATTGAAAGATGTAGGAGGTGAGAATGAACTTGGTGAGCGGCCGGGAGACCTCACCCTAGACACATGGGACCAAGAAGTCCAGCAGCAAGGCCAAATCCAGAACCCAATCATTGGGAGAAAAGTGTGAGTAACTTCTAAGTCATGATCCCTAATTCTGTGCTCTTTTTTATAGTTTTATTTTTGTTTCTCATGGAACTCAGTCTGATGTATTCCATTATTATTACCCGACTAATTACTCCAAATGAATATCTCGCAGCCTGTTCTAACATGCAATCTCCAACACTCCTTTCCAAGACTTGTTTGTTTCTTTGCTTGCTTGCTTTATTCTCTAACTACAAACTAGACACTTCCTCTGGGATGTTCCACCATCATTTTAAAAACTCAACATGTCTTCTTAAGCCAAATCCAACACCTTCCTTTCCCTTCTGTCTTAGTCTATTTCTGCTGCTATAACAAACTACCTTAAACTGGGTAATTTATAAACAACAGAAATTTCTCATAGTCTTGGAGGCTGGGAATTCCAAGATCAAGGTCCAGCAGATTCAGTGTCCAGCGAAGGCCCGTCCCTCATAGATCGTACAATCTAGGTGTCCTCATATGGCAGAAGTGGTGGAAGGGCAGAAGAGTGCTCCCTTCAACCTCTTTCATAAGGTTCTCTTCCCATCTGTGAGGACTCTGCCCCCTTAAGTTAATCACCTCCTAAAGGCTCTACCTCAATGCTATCACGTGGACAGTTAAGTGTCAGCATATGAATTTTGGCAGACACATTCAGACCACAGCATATTCCTTTTTTCCCACCCCCCTTCCTCTCTCCCCAGCTCATTCTGTTACTGGTATCTCCATTCTGTCACCCAACTTCAAAATCATGTAGCTATACTTTTGCCACCTTCTTAAAATAACCCAGAGTCAGAAAGTTCAGCATTCATTCATTCAAATATTACACTGAATGCAAAGTTAGACAAAACCTCATTTTCGGTACTGTCCCTTCTTAGAAATGTACCTTCTTTCTGTTCATTCCTGCTTATTCCCACCACTATACACTCAAGGTCTTCATAACATGTATCCAATTCTTGCAAAAGCTTCATATCAGGCCTCCATGATTCTGATTTCTACACCTTCTAATTCATTCATTTCTTTACATTAATTTTAAGGTACATTTTCATGTAGGCACTGCATTGCAATTCCCTGGTGCTTAACTGCCCGCCTCTCTAAACTCTATGCTCTTTAAGGGAAGGCCAACATTAATCTCTCCTACCATCATATCCCAGAGCCTATATCAGGATATGAAATATAATAGCTTCCAAGAAAATTTATTTAATGCTTGAAAATGTTCAATATCTCCCTATAACTTGTTGCATCAAACCTCTACATCTCTGCTTAGTTCTTGTGTGGCCACAGATTGTCTATTTACCCATACTGCCCATTTCTTCACCACCTGCTCCCTCTGTATTCCTCAGGCTTATTTATTCACTCTATGCTAATTCCCATCTTCACTAACTTATCCCCACTGTCCTATTGCCTGAAATGCCTGCCTTTTCCCTCCCATCCAGAGGGCCTTGACTCTGCACTCAAGCTTTTCCAACTAAAGAGGGCAGTTGCAGAATGACAGCCATCCCTCTCCCTGCCTTCTCAGAGAAGCATTCATTGCCCCCTCCCTTCCCGCAGTGTTAGAGCAAGGACGTACTCTCTCCCTCCTAAGGTTTTGGCAACTGAACGCAAGTCTGTCAACAATGCAAACAGAGCCAAAGGGCAGAAAGTAAAAACTGTCAGAGGCTACAAAGAGGTCCTTCGTCCAGCACCGCCCTACAACCCCCAAGTTCAGCAGGGCAGGAGGGGAAAAGGGCAAGGAGGCTTACAGACTCTGCTACACCAGAGGTTAGCAAAAGGACACCAGCATTCATTCGCTTCCTAATTCCCCAGCCAACCTGCTTCTTGGGTAAAAATTGTGAATTTGGCAAACCTGTATTTTGTCAACAATGGTTCTTCAATCCCCTCAGCATTATTACCATCTGAAAGCCAAGAAGCTGGAACAGCTTTTCAGGGATGCAACAGGCTAGAGGCAACTGATCATTTCCGATACCCTTCACCTGTGGGTTAAGGAGGCAGGAGCCACATCCCAAACATCCACCCCATCCTTTGCAATTGCCATAAAGCGTTAAGTTTAATTAAAACATTTTGTTACATGCCGTCTCAAGCACCAAACTCTGCGAGAGAGATTCTAAGTATAGAGAGGTGAAGAAGTGGCCTCTGGTGTCGCAGCAGCCCTGGCATCCCAGCACATCCACCCATGAACTCAGTTACAAGCCCACAGAAGGTTTCCCATCACCACGTTTCCCATCACCACATTTGTCCTTCTGGGGATAAACTCCCTCTAGAACCCACTTTCTTCACCTCTCTGACCTTACTTCAAGCCACTTCTGTAGAGTTCTAGAGCTTTTTTTTTTTTTTTTTAAAGACAGTGTCTGGTTCTGTCACCCAGGCTGGAGCTCAGTGGTGTGATCTTGGCTCATTGCAACCTTTGCCTCCCAGGCTCGGGTGATCCTCCTCCCACCCCAGCCTCCTGAGCAGCTGGGATTACAGGCATGCACAACCACACCCAGCCAATTTTTATATTTTTAGTAGAGACGGGATTTTCACCATGCTGCCCAGGCTGGTCTCGAACTCCTGACCTCAAATGATCCACTCGCCTTGGCCTCCCAAGGTCCTAGGATTATAGGCGTGAACCATGGTGCCTGCCCCTAGATCTAGATTTTCTTATGCACTGCCCATCTTGCTGACTTAATGTTTTGCATTGTTCACTTCTTCCTTAATTCCAAAAGCTCTCTTTTGACTTTGCACTCTGATTCCCCTTTGCCTCCAGCTTCTCCCATACAGAGTCTTATAGGTCTTATTCTCCCATACTGATTCTTCCAGGTCTCGCTATCAGAATCCAGGTCTGATGATGACTGCACAACATGGTTGTACTTAATGCCACTAAGTTGTACACTTAAAAAATGGTTAAGTGGTAAATTTTATGTTATGTTTATTATCACAATACAACATATATATATATATATCCCAAGCCCAGCCGGAGCCCCTAGACCTGGCCCTGGCAGCAGAAGCAGTCACCTGCTGTGAAGGAACTCAGGCTCAAATAGGAGAAACACAATTTAACATCCATTAATTGAGGGAGAAATTACTGACCATCTACTACATGTTAAACACTGGGAACTGAGAATTCAGGGAAGACCATGAAAAATATACTACTGTCTTTATGAAGCTTAATCTAGTCTGGGACATAGTCATCAGGCAAACAGGCACAAAATTAAGTAATTCATTAAAATACTGATAAATGCAATGAAGGGAAGTACAGGGTCCTATGAAAGCACAGAGCTGGAGGATAGAGCTTCAGAGGAGACTTCCCTGAGAAAGTGACCTTGACACTAAGAAGTGAAGGACAAGCCATCATTTCCCAGGCAAAAGGGGTGTGGTGGGGATGGTGAGGGTAGGGCATTCAGGCAGGGAGAATGGCATGTATAAAATAAAGGACCTGTCACAAAAGGTAGGAATTAATGTGGTTCTTTTGAGGGACTGCTGGAAGCCAACATATGGCCCAAGCAGAGAGGCACAAGACATCAGGCCAGCTGCCTGACACAAGCTCCAACAGCCTGAAGCATTAAACCTCCATGAAGAGTTAATGGCTCACATCTATAATCCCAGCACTTTGGGAGGCCAAGGTGGGCAGATCACCTGAGGTAAGGAGTTCGAGACCAGCCTAGCCAGCATGGTGAAACCCCTCTCTACTAAAAATACAAAAATTAACTGGGCATAGTGGCACATGCCTGTAATTGGGAGCTACTTGGGAGACTGAGTCAGGAGAATAGCTTGAACCCGGGGAGGCAGAGGTTGCACTGAGCCAAGATCGTGCCACTGCACTCCAGCCTGGGCGACAGAGCGAGACTCTGTCTCAAAACAAAACAAAAACAAAAACAAAAAAAGAGTTAAAATTTGGAGGGAATCAGAGACTTCGAAATCAGAGGAAGAAATTCCAGGCATTCCAGGCACAGAGGCTACCTGAGCAAAGGTTCTAACGTGGGAAATGCCGAGGGCATTTGGGGACAGGAAGTCGTCCTGTTTTAATGACGCTCGCACGGGAAGGATAAGGAGAGGAAAATGGTGGATATGAAAGACAAGAAGCAAGCTAAATAGAGTCCTTCGTCAGGATGGTTGGTTCTAGAACCGCAGGTAGGAGTGGCCCCCCTGGCTCTCACCTATCTTCTCCCACCGCTGAGGGATGACCCTGCAAACCAAAACACCAGCTCTCAATCACTTGTGGAAAATCAACACCGCAACCGAGAGGGACTCAGCTCTCCAAGGCCTCAGGAGACAGCGCCGGAGGGAGCCCTCTCCTCTGGTTAAACAGTTTGAAAACAGTAACAAAATTAGCCAAAGAGTTCAAATGATGGCAGGCTCGGGCGCCTTGGGGCCAGCACAGCACCAGAGTCCTGGATACCAATAGACCACATTGCTTCTTTGAGCCTTTGCTGGGATGCAAGCGGTTGAAAGAATTGAGCTGAGAAACTGAGATCCTCAGCTTGGTAGGTGGAAGCATTCCTGGCTGCATCTGTTAGCCCCAGATTTGACCATGGAATTCTGAAATGCTTTGCCTTTTGCTATTTTGTGTTCACCTCAGGCTCCAAAAGACTCTTTTGTCTCTGTGGACTGTAAACACTCTCAGCAAGCTGGATCACTCACTTATCCAGATGGAGGCCAAGTATGAACACATAAGGATATCATTAGCCTCTTTTTCCTGATAACAAGGAAGACTGTTCTCCAGAAAAGTGCTGCCCCAGAGGCTGGCCTGCTAGGACACAAGCATCCTTCAGACAACAGTCACATCTGCAGTAGGAACACAGCTCTACTTTCATGGGATACCTCCTCCTCATAGGCCCTCGGAGGAATCCCTGCCCTGCTGGCTGGGAGCTGCCAGGACCAGAGTGTACTCCCCACAGAAGTGTACTAAGGGGGCACTCAGGGAACCGGGCCTGCAGAAACATGGAGGGGGGGGGGGGGTCTCCATTTACACCACCATAAATTGTGATGCTGGAAAGATGTGTAAAGTTTTTCAATTTAGCTCCTCTGCTCCTCCAATGAGGAAATTAGTCCAGGAAAGAGGAAATGACCTGCCTGGGCAGAGGCCATGTCTCCCGTCACTGTCCTGGCTACTTCATGGTTCAAATTTCCATCAGAAAAGTTCATCAGAACCAGCATATTTGTAAAATCGGAGTTTGTACCCATTTTAATATTTAAAGATCTAGTATTTTATAAAAAAATAACAAACTTTATAGTAAGATCTCTGGTTAGTTTTTGAAAATGGAAGTTGCAGGGAAATTACATTATAGGCATTTTTCTAGCTTCAGAGGATAAGTTAAAAATTATAGATCCTTTTCTAAGAATTAAATGGCCTTGAAGAGTATTAAAAAATAAAGGAGAATAATTCTCTTGAGCCACGAAGAGACTAGACTGTTGACTCTTTGAGGGTGAGATTTTACCCAAAAACCATACTCACAGTCCAAGTCCTTTGGATAAAAGCAGCCACTTCAGGGACCCACATGTCACCTCCCCACCTTCATTTCTACACACATCTTCCTAATAGAGTTTTATCATCATTATTATGACCATGTAAACCTAGTCCATTGCTGAACCAGGGAGCAAATGATGATTGCTTTTTTTGGTTTCTTAGACTTCCCCTCCCAGAATTAACTCTTTTTCCCCCCCCCACCTTATTTGGCTATTTGAATCACATACAAAGTCTTCCTATACCCTAAAACTGTTTTGTAAAATGCTTCTCAATTTCATTTTCTGCTTGGATAAATTAAAAAAACAAATGATTCTATTTTTTTCTCTACAAGCATCCCTTGGGGAGCATTTTAGATCATACTTGGCAGTGACTTGAATTCCCCTGATTATAAAGGTAAAGACGTGTAAACCTGTTTCCCAGGCCTTACATCAGAAGCCTGTTTTATAGAAAAAGAATGCCATGATGCACAAATTCTAGAGATGCTTATTCTTCAGCCTAGAAAAATAATTTTGGAAGAAATAAGGATTCTCTAGTGATTTAGAGCTCATTTGGCCTGAAACCTTGTAGAGTCCCCTGACTTGTGTGTCCACAGGGGTGTAACAGAGAGTATAGATGGCTTCATGTCCAAAGGCTGGATTTGAATCCTGCCTCTGCCACTTATAAGCTATGCCAGGAAGGACTCATCGCTGAGCCTCTTTGCTCTTTGATATAGTTTATTTATCCCCGCCCAAATCTCATGTTGAAATGTAATTCCCAGTGCTAGAGGTGGAGCCTGGTGGGAGGTGTTTGAATCATGGGGGTGGATCCCTCATGACTTGCTGCTGTCTTCACAATAGTGAGGGAGTTCTCAGAAGATCTGCTTGTATAAAAGTATATGGCACCTCCCCACCGACTCTCCCTTTTGCTCCTGCTTTCACCATGTGATATGCCTGTTCCTGTTTTGCCTTTTGCCACAAGTAAAAGTTCCCTGAGGCCTCCCCAAAAGTCTAGCAATGTTGGTGCCATGCTTGTACAGCCTACAGAACTGTAAACTAATTAAACCTCTTTTCTGTATAAATTACCCAGTCTCATGTATTTCTTTATAGCAACACAAGAACGGCCTAATACATTCTTACTCTATGAAATGGAAGCAGTGATATCATTCAAAATACCAACAAGAAATGAGAAAATGAAATATCACATCACCTAACAGAGATCCAGACACATAACTGATACTGAATTACTGTTTACTGAATTGAAAAGCATCAACTTATCAGAGACTAGGATTGCAACACCTGCCTTTTTTTGTTTTCCATTTGCTTGGTAGATCTTCCTCCATCCCTTTATTTTGAGCCTCAGGGATCTAGAACTAGAAATACCATTTGACCCAGCAATCCCATTACTGGGTATATACCCAAAGGATTATAAATCATGCTGCTATAAAGACACATGCACACGTATGTTTATTGCAGCACTATTCACAATAGCAAAGACTTGGAACCAACCCAAATGTCCAACAATGATAGAATGGATTAAGAAAATGTGGCACATATACACCATGGAATACTATGCAGCCATAAAAAAGGATGAGTTCATGTCCTTTGTAGGGACATGGATGAAGCTGGAAACCATCATTCTCAGCAAACTATCGCAAGGACAAAAAACCAAACACTGCATGTTCTCACTCATAGGTGGGAACTGAACAGTGAGAACACAGGGACATAGGAAAGGGAACATCACACACCTGTTCAGGGGCCTGTTGTGGGGTGGGGGGAGGGGGGAGGGATAGCATTTGGAGATATTCCTAATGTTAAATGATGAGTTACTGGGTACAGCACATCAACATGGCACATGTATACATATGTAACTAACCTGCACATTGTGCACATGTACCCTAGAACTTAAAAAAAAAAAAAAAAAAAAAGAAAACAAAAGCATCAGCTTACTCCTCCTGAGCCAGCTTTCTGGCAAGACAACCCTGAGATGCCTTAACATTCGTATAACCCTCTTAAAAATATGAATGCAGACTCCTCAGATACATGGAACCAATTTGTCAAGCCTTCTGAAATCTTGTCTTCTAAAAAGTACCCCATAGCAAGCAAAATGATTTTAGGGGACTTGAATGTCAGGGTTAGTGATGACTCTGCCAAAGCTTTAAACACAGGAAATTTGAAAAAAGATTGCTTCTTACCTGTTTCTGTGAGAGCCGTTTATCCAAAATCAGTTACTGGATCAAAAAGAAAGATAATTGTCCAATTTTATTTATCATCAGTATCCATCAATATGAAGCCATAGCCCATGGAATAAGTATTTGGGGGAATTTCGTTTGTAATGCCACACAATAGGCCAACATTAGTTTTTAATCACCCAATCATTCTTTCATCTATTACTTCTCTCTTTAAGATGTGTGATCTAGGCCAAATTGAAGATGATTATGTCTCCATTAAGCCTCTTCTGATCCTCAAAAATATCTGTTTCTGAGTCTATTTCTGAGTTTCAAATGAACTTTGAGATTATAGAACTAGGGAGTGTAACATGGAATGAAGCTCGTTCTCATCCTCAAATAAACCGTCTCGAAGTGGAACCATGTGGAGCTCTCTCCTCACATTCTGTTCTGAGCCGTGTTCCCTCCAACCATACCAATAAGCCAGAGATGAGCTAAACCCAGCCTGACCACTCTGCTTAGCCAGGAACTGGCCACTCTGTCACGGTTGGATGAAGTTTAACAGAAAGTCCAATGAATTCTCACAAAACTGACAAGAAACTATCTTAAATGGATCTCAGAAGATGCCCCCTAAAACCTACTAAATTTAAATCATTAATCTAGCAATGATTTTCAACATGTAAGGTCACCAAACCTTAGAATTTACTCGTTCAGCCTAGAACACTGAGAAAATTCCTCCCAAATGCATACTCTTTGCCCCCCAGCCACAGGTGTAGCAGAAGAAAAATTAATTAGGGATCTCCCTCAACTTCTAGCAGAGAATTTAGATATGGTAATTTTCTATAAACCTGGATGCTAACATTCTTTTGTTAACATAGTTGTAATGGAAAATTGAACAAAATGCAGAACCACAAACAGCACTTCACATGGCAGGCAATCAGAGGCATAGCACAGCAGGATAGTGAACTTAGATTCAAGTCCTGCTTGGCCATTTTCTAGCTCTGTGCCTTTAGACGAGTAACTTTACATCTCTGTGCTTCAGTTTCTTTGTCTGAGAAAGGTTAATACCTCCCCGGCACAGACTTGTTTTAAAAATGTAACAGGATACTATAAGTGAAAGCAACTTTTGAAGTGTAAAAGCTTTATCCTAATATCCTGATCATGGTATTCAGTCCAAATGAATATATTGTGTAGTTGGCATATATCCACTTTCTATTTGAGATGGGATAAGTTAGCAAGGCCAACATTTAAATAATGTTCGTCTCTAAAGTATTTTGAGGCTCTCCAGACCACACCATTGCATCAAGATGATACTCAGTGAAGCTGCACAAAATGGGCACCTGAGACTTCATAAGTAAGGTCTCACGATCTCACTAGAAAAAGTCGTTTCCCTGTAATCCTGTGCTACCGTATTACACAACCACAACAAACCTTACTTCTCTCCACGCCCCATTCCACTTGCTTAGAACAGGGGACAGCCCTTTGTATAATTTCTACATTTTTAGTACAGCTGACACATGGATGATTTTTATTTTAGGTTTATATTTGTACTTTGATGATGACCAGGAAATTTTCCTCTCACCTAGTTCAGTCTTCTAATTCTTAACTGAACTCTCAAGGGTGATCTGTTTTTATTCCTGTCTCTTGTTTTTTTGGTCTCCCTATCTCTCGGCTTCCCAGTCTCTGTTCCTCTTACTGTTTCTTTTTCTCTTATGCAAACACACACACACACCCTGATCCAATCCTTCAGTGTCTTAATTCAGATCCTAAGCCTTCCAGTGAGATTTTTGACTTAGCATCTGCTGAGCCACAATTCACATGTGACACTCTGCACTTCTTCCCAGGCACGTTTCAGCTGCAGGCTCTGTATTATTTTGGTGTGTTATCTGTACATAGACACTCACGGCAAAAGAAATTACTCACTCGTGGAAAGAGATGCCAAACCCTTAATTTAAAAACACCAAATGAGTAATTCTCAAAGCATATTTTTCTCCTTCAACCAGGACATTTTAATTATCTTGAAGTAAACAAGGAGGCTTACAAGGGTTACTCAAATTGTTCTTTCAAAATTTTCCCTCCCCAAGGATTTCCACCTGCCCTAAAGTTCTTCAGGAAAGTGAGTCTTTGTTTCCACCCATGTGATAAAAAGCCCATAAAAATGGGGAGGTAAACTTTGCATCTATTTCTAGTCCTAAATTGGCCTGAGGACTAAGGAGAACCCAGAAATAAGCAATGACCCATTCTCTTTGGCTAAGTGTGCACTGACTTGGCCCAAATGGTCAGGCTTCCTGCCTGTAGCTACATAGTTAGTTGTGATAAGGAGCAAAGAAAACCAAACAGCTTAAGGACTAAAGCATACTTTCTACTGAATGATTTGTGCTGTTAGTGTTGCAGTCTGATAAGCAAAACACATTTCCCTTGCCAGAGGAGGCCTATTACCAGAGCAGAGACACAGGGAGCTGAAAACATTTCACACACAGTAGCAAGGAAGAAAGACCTGTAGGTGGGTGGTTTCAAACAAGCATCTAGCCTAACTCTGAACTACAGCTGCCAACAAAAGGCTTTTACCTCCCCTCAGTGAGTGATGATACAGTCGAGTCACCATAGAGCCACTGCTGCTAGGAAGTGGCTGAGTACTAGAAACCAGTCACAGACTGTTTACCAACCAGACAAGTAGAACTGAGAATATAATCTTTGTACCATACATAGTTCTCTCTAATTAGCCAATGCCCTGAGATTAAATAGAATTTACTCAACCCAATTAAACTGGCCAGGGTCAGGGGATCATTAGGAATTTGGGCCCTTCGTATTTTCAGCAATGAATCATAAATCATTTAAAGTTTCATTTATAAGGATGAAATTTTTCAACCAAAGGGTTAACATCTTTACTTCTAGAAACTTTTCAGGTTATCTCTCAATTTTTTTTCTCTCTTTATTTTTCTCTTCTCTGGGATTTAAAAAATATAATTTGGAGCTTTCTTCCAGATCTCTCAGCTGCTCTTGTCATTTTTAAACCTCCTTATCTGCTATCCCTGTCATTCCTTTAGTTTTATCTTCAGTTCATAATGTTCCCTTCCACCATGTCAATCAGCGATGGGACAAGGGTAAGACAAGCAAGGTACTCAGAGTGTACAATGTAAGAAGTCACTCACTCTTGGGCTTGCACTAGTTCAGGGTTGGCAGCAACAGTTAGTGCCTTCTTACATTTTGCGCCCTGGATACCTTCCTTGCCTCACCCTAGACTGGCCCAGATGTCTAGTCTACAGTTCACCTTATCACTTGCAATTTCTATTTCAATGACTACACTTTTCACTTCCAACGTTTCTATATGTTAATCCCTATCTATTCTTAAGAATTCTTTGTTCCCCTTCCCTCTTTTACTTATTTGATGATTCAAGAATCCTTAATTTTCTTTTATATTGCACCATTATGTCTGGTTCTTCATGCATGGAGTCCACAGATTCTTGGGTCTGCTGACTATCCTCATGCCAGAAAATATTCTTGTGTGCTTTGTAATTTTTCTTGAAAGCTTACCTTGTTTGGGAGGGAATTTGTTTGTTTTGTTTCTTTTTGGTAGACTCCTCTGCCTGTCAAGTCGCTTTTGGGTTGGTTGCCTTACCCTGGTAGTACTCCAGGTTTGTGTCCCCAAGCCAAGATGTAGTGTCTTATTCCCAGCCAACGCTGATAGTGCCACATTGAGGCTGATGGCTGCATGCAGCAGGGCCTGGCTCCAATTCCTGTGCAGATGTCTCTTCTCTCTCCCAGAACCACGAGCAATCAGGCCCAATGATGGGTAGTTAGTGGAGTTTTTTCATGTTCAATTTACTGTTAGAAGCTGTGCATACTGATTTCAGCTTTCTCTGAGAAGTCCATCACACGTGTTCTGCCTTTTGTGGAATAAGCAATGCCTTCATCAGCAAATGGTCTTAGAAGCTGTCTCCAATGTTTTTGTATCTGCGTGTGTGTGTGTGCACGCTTAGTATATGTGTATATATATATATATATATATGTCTTGTGTGTGTATACACATTTAGTATGTATGTGTGGATATGTTCTGTGTGTTTCTTATGAGCTAATTGCCTTTAGCCTCTGTTCACTACTATAGATTTCTGTTCCAGATCATGAATTAATGAATAAAATTAGAATTCAGGAGTCCAGTAGATAAGCAGGGCAAAGAGAAAGTTCTTTCCTACAGCAGAATTCCACCTAAAAACTATAGAAGGATGGCAGGGTTGAAAGATCATTCATAGATGCTAAACCCAGCAGGGAAAGTTTTATAAGAAACAGGATATTTACACAGTATCCAAGTATTTCCCCCACAAATTACTTATTAATTACCAGGGGAAGATAGTAACTTTGCAGTGGAGAAAACTGGCAGACACCACCTAAAGCACATTATCAAAGTCAACATCACCAGTAATGGGACACACTGACATCATGTGTCTCCTGATGTGCTGAGAAAGACATAACATCATTTTAATGGCATTTTCACCAAAAATGTATAACCTGAATCTAATCCAGACAAAATGCTAGACAAAACCAAATTGAGGGGCATTCTACAGAATACTCTGTACTCTTTTAAAATGTCAAGATCAAGAAAGACTGAGGAAATATTCTACAATAAAAGAGACTAAAGAGACACAACAACTAACTGCCATATGTATCCTGGATTGAATCCTGGCTGAGAAAAAATTTCTATGAAGGGCATTATTGGGACAATTGACAGAATTTGAATATGGACTGTGGGTTAAATAATAATACTATGTCAATACTATGTCCATGTTCAATTTCTTGATTTTGATATTTGTATTTTGGTTATGTAAGAAGCAGCTCTTCTTCTTAGAAAATAAATACTGAAATATTTAGAGGAAAGTACACTATGTCTCCAACTTACTCTCAAGTGATACAGAAAAATTAGAGGGTAAACATTGGCTCTTATGGGATAGAAATTTCTTAGATACAATGGTTTGTGGCTCCCCAAAAGGCCATACTACACAAACAGATATATAATATGTCTGTGGTCTTAAACTTCCATGGGGTAATTAGGGAAAAAAATGTCTAAAATGCCTCCTTGAGGGAGCAATAATGAAAAAAAAAAGATTGAAAAACACGTGCAGAGAAAGAGACAGAGACAAGAGAGAACAAAATCAAATGAAACGGTGATAACCTGGGGGGAGGAAGAGAATATAGGAATTTCCTCAAGTTGGACATTTTTCAAATTAAAAAGATACAAGAAAATTAAAAACTAACCTCTAAAAGTTAAAAAGTTGCTACACTATTATGCAAGATTAGGAGTTCAACATTATTTAGAAGCAAAGCATCAACAGAAAAACATACTAGCCAAGAAAATATCCACATATTCACAGTCATGTACATGTTTTTCATTGTTGCTTCTCTAGAACACACTGTGTGTGTGTGTGTGTGTGTGTGTCTGTCTGTCATTCATGTGGTTTTGTGACTCACGTATGGTGAGTCCTCTCACTGTTTGAGGACAGCAGTGGCTCACTTGGACCATTTACTTAACTTAGGAGACCACTTTATATGGAAGATGGACACATTTAGTTTCATGAAGGACAGAACAAAACAAGTTTTGAATAACGGCAGGTAGGATGTAGGTTAAAATGCAAAATGAATGCTTTAAGAATATAAGCATCGGGAGTAGAAGTTACTGAACTGGCTATAAAATATTCTCTCAAAGATATTTTTAAGATATTTTAACCAGGCCGGGCATGGTGGCTCATGCCTGTAATCCCAGCACTTTGGGAGGCCGAGGCGGGCAGATCACGAGGTCAGGGGTTAGAGACCAGCCTGGCCAACATAGTAAAACCCCGTCTCTACCAAAAAAAAAAAAAAAAAAAAAAATTAGCCAGGCATTGTGGCAGACACCTGTAATCCCAGCTATTAGGGAGGCTGAGGCAGGAGAATCGCTTGAATCCGGGAGGCAGAGGTTGCAGTGAGCCAAGATAGCACCACTACACTCCAGCCTGGATGACAGACAGAGTGAGACTCCGTCTCAAAAAAAAAAAAAAAAAAGATAGTTTAACCACTAGATGCACACCTGTAAGAGGACAATTCAAGGGCCAGGAGACGAATGAGGAGAGTTTCATTCACTTATTCACGCTTTCAGTGTGCTAGGCACTGTTGGCTCAAAGCTGAGCAAGACACGACCTCTATCTATAGTGAACTTGCCAACTAGCAGAAAGATTATTTTAAGATTTATCTCTCAGTATCAATATTGTCATCTTATTTCACAGTCTTGGTCTTTATGACTTTTCTGTAACATTTAACCATTACCCTAACTACTGTCATCATAATTAACATGTAAATATTTCTTAGTGCCATTGTCACTGTACAGCTACCTTCGCAAAATATTTTCTAACCACTAGTGACAGCACAATACAAAAACAGGTAAGGAGGTCTGCATTCTACAATGTTGCAACCAGGTGTGTTGAAATGGCAGACAGCTCCCTGGGCAGGCACACAAGACTCAGATTACTAGAATCACTTGAGGTCCTGCTTCCAAGCCCAAAGTGGAAAACTGACTCTGTTACTGCCATTGGATTCCCTCGCTTCATTAATTAACTCAAAATTGCCTCTCAGTGGCAATCCAGACTTCTGTTTCTAATTTCCTTCTGTGCTGAAAAGTAAATAGGCCTAACCACATTTTCAAGCCCCTGTGCCCAATGGGTCTTTTGTGCTTATAGCAGACCACTATCCACTGGAAGACGTCTGGGCCACTGCCAAGTTGAGTATTCAATTTCTTTGTTGTTTTTCAGGATAACCTAGCTAACCGCAATCCCTTTCCACCATTCCTCTGCAATGTGCTTGAAATAGAGCCAAGGCCTTATCCTACAAAATGCACAAGAAAAACAAAAAAGGAGGAAATAAATAAAGAAGGGGTCATGGAAAAAATCAGGGTTTGTGAATATTGCCCCATACATATTTTCTTTTTACATTTTTCTCTCATGACTTCTCAAAAACATTCAGACCCCAAATGCCTGGTCATATTCAGGAATAACTCCAATGGCTTCCCATTCTCTCCTCCCCACCCAAGAAGATTATAGGATTATAAACATGAGGTAAATTCCTGGGATCCTATTCCTTGGGGCATATGCCCAAGCTTTTGGCTTTGGGAGGTGGGGTGTGGGGTGGCAAATGCCTAAAAGGTTTTGAATGACTATCCAAAGAGAAGCAGATGGCTTTAGCAGGCCTGTGCCCAACACATGATCTGTGTGACTCCTGCCCTCTCAACACCATCTCCGTGCCGCTCCCTTTCTCCCACACCCCAGACAAATAAGAACAAAAATGAGTCTGCACATTCAAAAGGTGAATTTTCAAAGACAAGTCTTCCCATATGGAAAGGATAATGGCATCATGCCAGAGCACGTGCAGTAAAGAAGGACTCAGGGTGTTTCACATTTTCTCTTCCAATGGGTTCCAAATGTTCTGATGGACAATCTTATTCTTCCCCTATAAACTTTCTGCTCTACACCCCGCTATAGCTGTGAATACACTTTTCAATTTTCCTCAGGTCCCCAAATAGTGGGAATAGCATGAACATCGGCACGAAGGCAAGAAAATATGAGGCATGTACTGGGGAGAGCAAATAGTTCAGTTGGAGAAAGGGCACATGAGGAGCAGTAGCAGCAAATAAGAATGACCAGGAGTTTGGGATCAGACACATGGGACCATGAGTACCAGGTCAAAAAGTTCAAACTTTATTTGATGATGAAGCAACATTAAATACTAAAGGTCAAGTTTCAGGAATGTAACTAATTCAGAAGAAACGCAATGACACATAACAAAAGAAATAGAGCCAAACACAAAAATTAGCAAAATATGAATGCTTCACCTTAGCAATGGATTCTTATGAGTGAACACTGGGAGCCAGCCATTAAAGGACAAACGGGAAGCCTATCTAAATCATTATCTGACAGAAAGAAGCTCATTTATTCTTGAAAAGAGAACAAACATTCTAGGAGAAATCATGTGAACTCTTTTAAGTGCCATTAAATGACACAATGGGAAAAATCTTCAACAATATTTTTATCAGAAACAGAGAGGCAAAGTCACATGGTTGCACAGCTCTCTCTCATACTGACATTTAATACAGGCTCCAAGCAGGAAAGTATCATCTAAGAAGACAGCTAATGTGATTTATTTACGTGGATTTCTGATCTTTCCTGATCATCAGGAAATGATGAACTTGAGACACCTGGAAGAATGAATATCATACTTCTATCAAATGTCACTTCTGTTGGCCAGTCACTAAGGAAAGCAGATAAATTGCTGTTTCTCTGCCTGTTGAAAGTTTCAAATTGAGTAGTGTATATTACTTAACAAAGATCTCTGGTTTTAGATAGGGTGACCATATATAAGTTGGTACTTTCCTGGTTTATGCCTCCTACCCCAGAATAATTAGGAGCAGCCCCTCCTTTGTATCCAAAACTACCCCAGTTTAGGTAATAACTTATACGATCACCCTAGTTCTAAATATCTGCCAAGTAGAAGTTGCCACACTAGTATGCAAGTTTAGGAGCTCAATTATCTTTTAACTTAAAATACAACCCACCTTCACAAGCAATATCTAACTTGATGACTATTAAAAGATTTGCTGAGGCTAAACTCACTGGTGTATCATCTCTTGGAGCACAGCCCTTTGTCTTATTGGACACTGTGTTCTCATCCCTAGCACAGGCCCATCATATCACAAGCATTTGACTGAATTATTTGGTTATTGATAGGCATAACATGTGACATAGCTGTCTCTTCTTGGACAACTACTGATACCACCATCATGTAAGATAAATTGTTACGTAAATTAACAGCTTAGATGCTTTTTCCTCATTTTTTCCTAAAAAGGATTTTAAAATATACAGCCAATTTATAACTTTCTTTTATAGCACATCTACAGATATCTACCAAAGATTCTCATCCTCCAGAATTCAGCTCACCAAATTTAGAGGTTAAACCTCTAGAATGTCACAGTGATCCAGTTCAGGGTGTTATTTCCCAACAGAGCCAAAGCCATCTATTTTTTACTCTGCCAAACCAGCAACATTTCCAACATGAAATATCCATAATGCAGGAAATTCCAGTTTTAGGACTCAGACATGAATGGTCCCTGCAATTATTGTTAAATTGCATGTGTCAAGAAGTAGTTTTTTCCTGTTGGAGGTAGACAGTACGGCATGTGCATTGTGGTTCACAGAGGCAATAAAAATGTGTTATGTTACTAGATCCTGAAAGTAGGTAGCAAATACAAACAGTAAACTTAAAAGGATTATTTTTGTTTCTGATTTTGCATGTAACTTAGAATTTTATGAGAATTTTCTGAGAATTTATGAGAACTTTATGATTACTGTGCCCATGCTTTAGGAATCATTAAAGAAAGTTTGTGGATTACTTCTTTTGGACAACTTACTTAAAAAGTATTCAAGTTCAATTAAGTTTGATATTTGGGATACCTTTATGAATAATAAATGAATCTTTATCACGCTGTATTACCTTGAAATATTCCTAAGGTTATCGGAACTATCCATATGATTTCTCTCCTTATACACTGTTTCAATGGCACCTTCAAGCTTGTCTTCGTGAAAATGCAACTATATTGCAAGTAGCCAGTAACATTATCAATGAAAATCTTGTCAGTAGCCAATAATATAATGTCAAAATTTGCTTGGTTGAGGACAAGAGTCATTCTGAGTTACAGAAAAAAAATGGTAAAGCAAAAAGAGTAAAAAAGAAGAACTCTTTCAAAAAGTGTCTCATTTGTACTTTCTGCCTTTGTATATAACAAATGCTAAGCAGATGTTACATTGAACTGAAATTGATACTGGTCTGTCTTGCACTGGCCAAACTAAGAGTGTGTGGGCGGGGAGGGGGTGGGTGGAGTTTTGGTTTCTACCTGCTTTGCTTCATCACTGTTTAAAAGCTGATACATATTAAACTTCCTTTTTCTATTTAACTTTAGAGCCCATAGTAAATAAAGGAATTTTTAAAAGCAGGAGTCACGTAGTAATTCCCATTGAGAACTGTCTTCTATTTTTTCAGTAGAGATAGATTTTTCTAGTTGAGGTTGAAATAGAAAAAAAACTCCATGCATACCTCTTTTTTCATCCTAAAAAATATTTATTGAAAGCCTAATACTACATACCACAAACAAATAAAAGACAGACTTTAATCTTACAATTTATCCGAAAGGATTTATATGTGCTTGCATACCTAAAGGGGGTCAATTATATTTTACTTAATAAGAGGGATATGTTTTAAAAAAAAAAAAAACAGGAAAACTAAAAATAAGAAGTGATTAATTCCATTAAGGGATATTAAGAACTATCAGTTTTGGGGTTAACTCTTGAACAATGAGCTAGATTTTTATTAAAGTATCAAGAGGAAGAAATACCATAAGCAAAATAGAGAAATACAACTGTTGGTTGTATATTTAAGTAGATTTTGTTCATAATTATATGTGAATGGCAAGGAACATTAGGTAAGACATCAAGAAAGCTAAGATATCTAGATTGGGCAAATAGGTATGAAATGAGAAAATTATGGTTTCTGTTTTGTGCAGTGAACTACGGT
Source organism: Pongo pygmaeus (assembly GCF_028885625.2). Classification (NCBI taxonomy): domain Eukaryota; kingdom Metazoa; phylum Chordata; class Mammalia; order Primates; family Hominidae; genus Pongo; species Pongo pygmaeus. Next base: position 44,560,113 of record NC_072389.2, read on the forward strand.
TATCTGGGGGATATCCTGCTGGAAGTATTAAGTAGACTATTAGAAACATGGACCTAGAAAAATGAAAGAGATAATATATAGAGGTAAAAATTTGGAATTAATTCAAGTGTGATATCCAATGAAATGATTCATGGCCAACTTCAAAATTTCCTATTATCCCAAAATTTAAAGGCTGGGAGTGGGGTGGAGAGAGGGGTGGGGAGGGGGAAGATGCAAACAGAAAGACTGAAGGAGATCCAGGGGAGTTTACCAACATAGAAAGCAGGAAAAAAGCGAGTATCTTTGATGAGCTGGTCTTCGCCAGTATTGTCAGATACTGCAGAAATTGAATAGAAGGAGAGATCAAAGATTCAATATTGTCAGTGGAGTGCTAAACTTCACTTAGTAAAGCTTCCTAAAATCTATTCTAATTAGCCAGAAGGAAATATGTAGAAACATAAATATCATTATTATCAGACTCATCAATGTTATTTTGATGTCTCTTCAGTCTTAATGAATGCTTCACCTTGTGTTCCACTTATGTCAAGGATTGATCCTTAAACTGGGTAAAAACACTTGCCAATCTTAAGGAATGTATATAATTTTTATTTTTGCCATAACTGTAGCCTTGAAAATTGTTTCTTCATGCATGGAAATGACCTCCAAGTGTGGCAGTCTTTGGAGATTGAGGGTGGACACTCACTTTGAACTAAGACTTATCTAAGCCTCTAAATCATGGAATAAGGAGAGAGACGCACCTGGTCTTCTGAGTGGCTTAGTCATCTTTGGATAATGTTAGTAAGTTGTCCTTTCTTGACTATAATAAATTTTCATATTTGGCTCAAATATTATGTAGATGTCTAGTTTTTACTCTTTAATTGATTAAATGTGGAAAAATTGGAAAGCCGATATTCAACTAAAATTTATATGACCAACAGCTGCTATGTGATAAGAGTGGTAAAAAAGAGAGGATAATTTTCTAAGACGGTTTGCCATCTATCCTTCAGTGTCTTCTTTGATCACATTATTTATTTGCATTTGCATTTTTGTGGTCTGGAACTTGAACATAATTTTAATAGTCCTTTAAAAAGAATTCAAGACAAAAAATTCATGGAAAACAATTTTTGTACAGTTCTGGAAGCATCTAGAGAAAATAACTTGTTTTTCTAATTTTCTGCAATCTAGGAAGATGTCCAACAGGAGATGAAAAAGTTAGGACTTGAACTGGCATTTCCTCCTACCATACTGGCTGTGTGCTTGAGTCCTTAATGGTTACATTTATGGGACTACCTTTTTGCGTACTTCCCCACAATGAAGTCTTAGATAATATAACAAGATTCAATCAACTATTGCCATCATTCATTTAACAAATATTGTTTAAGTAAATTAACTTGGGAACCTCAAAATGAATCAGATAGGAATTTGCCAACAAGGAGATAAAACTGAACAAAAATAATAAATCACAGTATAAAAATAATTAATAGGCTGGGCATGGTGGCTCCTGCCTATAATCCCAGCACTTTGGGAGGCCAAGGCGGGTGGATCATTTGAGCCCAGGAGCTCAAGACCAGCCTGGGCAATATGGCAAAACCCAGTCTTTACAAGAAAATACAAAAAATTAACCAGGCATGGTGGCATTCACCTGTAGTCCCAGCTACTTGGGAAGCTGAAGTGGGTGAATCACCTGAGCCCAGGAGGTCAAGGCTGCAGTGAGCTGTGATGTGTGCCACTGCACCCCAGCCTGGGTAACAGAGTGAGACCCTGTCTCAAAATAGAAATTAATATACTAAGTATAATAGAATAAGTGACAAGCAAAATTTAAATTTTCATTTATAAAAATATGGTGAAAAAGATTTGTAGAAAAATCTATTCTAGTATACAATATAAAAAACTGGATAAAATATAATAAACATTTCTCAAAGTCATGGTTAACTGGGACATAAAATAACAGGAAAATATTGCCCCAAGTGACATGAAATTGAGATTATAGAATAAGTCAAGGCTAGGGCTGACATATTCTTTGAGAGTACCTGCACATTTGAATGGGGCTACAAGCTCTATTCAGAAGATATGGGTGAAGAGAGAATTGGTAAACTGAAAGACAAATATGAGCTATAACTCAGAAGTCAGCTACACACAAAGAGATGGAAAATATACAAGTAAGAGACATGGCAACTAGAGTAGCAGAGTCAACAATCACATAATGAGAATTTTAGAAGGAGAGAAGAGAAAAAATGGGGGAAAGACAATATTCAAAGATATAATGACTGTTATTAGTCTGTTCACACACTGCTCTAAAAATACCTGAGACTGGGTAATTTATAAAGAAAAGACATTTAATTGGCTCACAGTTCCACAGGCTATTAGGAAGCATGATGCTGGCAGCTGCTCACCTCCTGGGAAGGCCTCAGGAAACTTTCAATCATGGCAGAAGGCAAAGGGGGAAGCAGGCACGTCTTACACGGCTGGAGCAGGAGAGTGGGACCGGGAAGGTGCTACACACTTTTAAACAATCAAATTTTGTGAGAACTCTATCATGAGAACAGCCTTAGGGGAATGGTGCTAAACCATTAGAAACCACCTTCATGATCCAATCACCTCCCCCCATGCCCCGTCTCCAACATTAGGGATTACAATTAAACATGAGATTTGAGTGGGAAGACAGATCCAAACTGTATCATTTTACCCCTTCCCCTTTCCAAGTCTCATGTCCTTCTCACATTGCAAAATACAATCATGCCTTCCCAACGGTCCCCCAAAGTCTTATTCCAGTATTAGCTCAAAAGACCAAAGTCCAAAGTCTCATCTGAGACAAGGCTAGGCCCTTCTGCCTATGAGCCTGTAAAATAAAATTTTAAAAAAAGTTATTTACTTCCAAGATACAGTGGGGGTATAGACATTGGGTAAATACTCCCATTCAAAGAGGGAGATATCAGCCAAAAGAAAGGGGCTATAGGTCCCACGCAAGTCAGAAACCCAGCAGGGCAGTCATTAAATCTTAAAGCTCCAAAACGATCTCCTTTGATTTCATGTCTCACATCCAGGGCATACTGGTACAAGGGGTGGGTTCCTGAAGCCTTGGGCAGCTCTGCCCCCAAAGCTTTGCAGGGTACAGCACCCACAGCTGCTTTCACAGGCTAGCTTTGAGTGCCTGCAGCTTTTCCAGACACATGGTACAAGCTGTTGGTGGATCTACCATTCCGGAATCTGGAGAACGTTGGCCATCTTCCCACAGCTCTAATAGGCAGTGCCCCTGTGGGGACTCTGTGTGGTGGCTCCAACCCTACATTTCCCCTCCACACTGCCCTATAGAGGTTCTCCATGAAGGCTCTGCCCCTGCAGCAGGGTTCTGCCTGGACATACAGGCTTTTCCATATATCCTCTGAAATCTAGGCAGAGGCTATCAAGCCTCAACTTTTACACTCTGTGCACCCACATATAGGGGGAAATTCAGCCAGATATCGGGCAAAATTCACCCCCGATATTTCATGTAGGTTCTTTTCTATTTTCCCTAAGTGTCGGCCAGTTTGAGAAATAAAGGGACAGAGTACAAAGGAGAGAAATTTTAAAGCTGGGCATCTAGGGGAGACATCACATGTCGGTAGGTTCCGTGATGCCCCCTGAGCCGTGAAACCAGCAAGTTTTTATTAGTGATTTTCAAAAGGGGAGGGAGTGTACGAATAGGGTGTGGGTCACGGAGATCACATGCTTCACAAGGTAATAGAATATCACAAGGCAAATGGAGGCAGGGCGAGATCACAGGACCACAGGACTGGGGCAAAATTCAAATTGCTAATGCAGTTTCAGGCACGCATTGTCATTGATAACATCTTATCAGGAGACAGGGTTTGAGAGCAACCAGTCTGACCAAAATTTATTAGGCGGGAATTTCCTCATCCTAATAAGCCTGGGAGCGCTATGGGAAACTGGGACTTATTTCATCCCTACAGTTTCGACCATAGAAGATGGCCACACCCAAGGGGGCCATTTTAGAGGCCTACCCTCAGGGACACATTCTCTTTCTCAGGGATGTTCCTTGCTGAGAAAAAGAATTCAGCGATATTTCTCCCATTTGCTTTTGAAAGAAAAGAAATATGGCTCTGTTCCATCCGGTTACCGGTGGTCAGAGTTTAAGGTTATTTCTCTTGTTCCCTGAACATTGCTGTTATCCTGTTCTTTTTTCAAGGTGCCCAGATTTCATATTGTTCAAACACACATGATCTACAATTTGTGCAGTTAACACAATCACCACAGGGTCCTAAGGTGACATACATCCTCCTCAGCTTACGAGAAGACAGGATTAAGAGATTAAAGTAAAGACAGGCATAGGAAATCACAAGTGTATTGATTGGGGAAGTGATAAGTGTCCATGAAATCTTTACAATTTATGTTTAAAGATTGCAGTAAAGACAGGCATAAGAAATTATAAAATTATTAATTTGGGGAACTAATAAAAGTCCATGAAATCTTCACAATCCACTTTCTTCTGCCATGGCTTCAGCCAGTCCCTCCATTCGGGGTCCCTGACTTCCCACAACACCCACAAGCTTAACACCACATGAAAGTCACCAAAGCTTATGGCTTGCATTCTCTGAAGCAGTGGCCCAAACTGTATCTGGGCCTCTTTGAGCCACAACTGGAGATGGAGTGGCTTGGATGTAGGCAACAGTGTCCTGAGTTTGTGCAGGGCAGCAACTCCCGGGCCCTGGCCCATGAAACCATTCTTTCCTCCTAGGTCTGTAGGCCTGTGATGGGAGGGGCTGCTGTGAAAGTTTCTAAAGTGCTTTGGAGGCCTTTTCCCCACTGTCTTGGCTATTAAGATTAGGCTCCTCTTTACTTATGCAAATTTCCACAGCCAGCTTGAATTCATTCCCAGAAAGTGGTTTTTCTATTCTACCACATGACTAGACTGCAAATTTCCCAAAATTTTAGGCTCTACTTCTCTTTTAAATATACGTTTCAATTTCAGATCATTTCTTTGCTCATACATATAAATTGTAGAATGTTAGAAGCAGACAGGCCACATCTTGAGTGCTTTGCTGCTTAGAAATTTATTCTATCAGATACACTAAATCACTCTCAAGTTCAAAATTCCAGAGATTCCTAGAATGGGGCACAAAGCAGCCAACCTCTTTGCTAGCACATAATAAAAGTGAGCTTTGCCCCAGTTCCCAGTAAGTTGCTCATTTCCATTTGAGACCTCCTCAGCCTGGACTTCACTGTCCATATCACTATCAGCAATTTGGCCACAACAATTTAACAAGTCTTTAGGAAGCTCCAAATTTTCCCTCATCATCCTGTCTTCTTCTGAGCCCTCCACACTCTTTTAACCTCTGCCCATTACCCAGTTCCAAAATCGCTTCCACATTTTCAAGTATCTTTATAGAAATGTCCCACTCCTCAGTACCAATTATCTGTATTAGTCCATTCTCGCACTGCTATAAAGAAATACCCAAGACTGGGTAATTTATAAAGAAAAGAGGTTTAATTGGCTCACAGTTCTGCAGGCTGTTAGGAAGGATAATGCTGGCATCTGCTCAGCTCTTGGGGAGGCCTCAGGAAACTTTCAATCATGGTGGAAGGCAGGCACATCTTTCATGGCCAGAGCAGGAGAGGCAGCGGGGAAGGTGCTACACAATTTTAAACAACCAGATCTCATGAGAACTCTGTCATGAGAACAGCACTAGAGGGATGGTGCTAAACTATTAGAAACCACCTTCATGATCCAATCACCTCCCACCAGGCCTCACCTCCATCATTGGGGATTACCAGTGAACATGGGACTTGAGTAGGGACACAGATCTAAACCATATCAATGACTAGAAACTTTCGAGAATCAATGAAATATACCTATGCTTAGGTTCAGGAAAGCTAATGGATATCTATATTTGGCTTTACAATTACAAATTATTCATTTTTTTAAACCTTGGAATTGGTATCTTTCATCAGATATGGAAAACTGTGTGTGTGTATATATATGTATATATATATGTGTATATATATAGGTATATATGTGTGTATATATATGTATATATGTGTATATATGTATATATGTATATATATGTGTATATATATGTGTGTGTATGTATGTGTGTGTATATATATATATATATATATATATATATATATATATATATATATATATAAAGGTTTTCAAAGAAGGCAAAAAGAGGGCAGGAAGAGGGAGAGAGAGATTAATTACCAAGAAGTACAATTAGACTGTCAGCTGACTTGTCAACAATAAAGAAAGTCCAATGACAATAAAAATATATTAAAAATGCTGAGAAATAAATAAAATTAGAAAATAACTGTTGACCTTGAAATGTTATCCAGTAAGAGATACTTTTAAAACAATAGAAAAATAAAGACATTTTCAGTAAACAAAAACTGAGTTCAATACCAATAACACCTTATGAAAGGAATGACTACAAGATGTGCCTTAGAAAGGAGGGAAGGCTCTGAGAAGGAAGATCTAATGTGACAAAAAGGAATACTGAGCAAATAAAATGGCAAACTTGTGGTAAACAAATATAACTGCATAAAGTGGAAATAATAAAGTCTAATTTGAGAGTGAAAAATGATCCAGATAGAGTTAAAGTCTAGACACCAAAAGCATCTAAATTAGAAGGACTACAGTTGGAGTTAATATATTTTAAAGCAGAGATTCTCATACTGTAATATACATACAAGTTACTAGGGGATCTTGATAAAATGTAAATTCTTAGTCAGTAGGTCTAGGGTGGAAATTGTCTATCTCTATAAACTTCCCATATATATCCAGGCTGCTGGTGAATGACTCAAACTTTGACTATCAAGGTACTGAGATCCTTTTATTAGTCAAGAGTATGGTTACAAGATTGTTAAATTCATACTTTGTTAGCATATAAGCATGCTAAAATAAATACAGTAAACACTAAAAGATTAAAATACTATGTACTCCCAAACTAATGAAGAAAACTTAATACATTTTAAAAAACAAAAAGATCTCAATCAATCCAAAACAAAGCAAAGAAGACAGGTAGTCAGAAAGGAAAGGAGGAAGGGAAGGAGGAGAAAAAGAAAAGAAAACGAACAGGAAAATGGGGGAAAGATGGAAGAGGGAGGGAGAATAGAATTAAGAAGAAAAGGAAGTAAAGGCTAGATGAATAGAAAACAAAATTAGGTGGTAGAAAAATTCTAAACATACCAGCAAAACCCGTCAATGTACATGAAATACACTTTCTCTTGAAGGGTAGAGATTTTTAGGACAATAAAACAATCCAAGAATAGTTTATTTTTTATTACTTTTTAACAAGATATACACTTAAAAGGAAATAAAAACATTGAAAATAGAAAGAGGGGAACTATATGCCAGGTAGCTATGAAGCTCACCAAATGGCAAAGGTATCTATTAATAACAAACAAAATGGGATTTAAAGCAAGAACATTTTGAAAGGCAAAGATGATCATTATACAATTCTCCATGAAAGTTGTAGAATTTTAACTTATAGCAACTCAATAATATAGTTTTACACTATATGAAGAAAAAAATGTAATAATATATAAGAATATCATGATTCCATCATCATGATATGGAGATTTAAACCCCTTTTCTCAGTAATCAATAGATAAAGTGAACACAATAAATCAGAAAGCGTGGTAGTCACTTGTGTTATTCACAAAAATTACTCCTTCATAGTACATGGCGGGAAAATACTTTTCTCCCTCTTGAAGTTAGATGGGGCTTTTGTGGCTATGTGACTTGCTTTGGCCAATGAAATATGAGCAGAAAGTATATGTGCTGCTTCCAGAAAAAAGCATTTAGTGACTGGGGTGAGATTGCAGAAGTCTTTTCCCTGCTGAAAGCAAAGAACGGGATCCTCTGTCAGGCTGGTTCCTCAATAAAGATAATATGGAACATGAGCCAAAAATAAACTTTAATTGTGAGTTTGTTACTGCTGCATAACCTAACCCATTCTCACTATTACGGTAAGGACAGAGATTAAGTGACAAAACTGAAAAGATAAATCTAGTGAATATAGTATTTAGGACACCGCACTCAACAATTGGAAAACAGACATGCTACATAAGTAGACATAAACATTTTAAAAAATTAAATACATTCTAGATCTCAAAGCAAGTCCCAAAATTTTGCAGTTTCAGTATTGTACAGCCTGCACATATTCATGATAAAATTAGAAATCCAAAAGATAATTCTATTTTGAAAAAAAATGTCTTAACACACCATATGTCAAAGAACATATAATGAAATTTGGGGGAGGGGAAGCATAGAACTAAATTATAATAAAAATACTCCTTAATAAAACCCTTTGGATGCAGCTAAAATGATATATAGAAAAGCCCATTTTAAAATTATCTTTAAGTATGTAAAAAAGAAGACAGAATTAAAATTAGTGAGATAAGAATGGAGGAGGGGAAACACAGAACTAAATTATAATAAAAATACTCCTTAACCCTTTGGATGCAGCTAAAATGATATTTAGAAAACCTCATTTAAAAATTATCTTTATGCAGAAAATACACAGTTAAAATTAATGAGACAAAAATGGTAATAGAATAAACCTAAAGAAAGTAGAAAGAAAAATATATCAAACACAATTTAATGTAGTAGAAACTATACAGCAAAGAAAGTCCAAAGTTGGCTTTTTAAAAGACTAATAAAAATAGACAAACTTTTAACAAAACTGATCTTTTAAAATAAATGGCAGAAATAAAATGGAAACCACTGATAATGCGTTGATTAAAAAAATACTTTGAACAGCTGTACACACACAAATTTGAAAACTTAGTGAGCAAAAACATACATTATCAAAAAGAAGATAAAGAATAAAAAGAATAGCTCCATAGACATTAAAGAAATTTGTGAGTTCTCAAAACATCTTGACTTATGCAAACTATGTAATTTCATTAATGTAAAGTTTAAAAACAGGCGAAACTAAAAATACCTGGTGTTAAAACTCAGGTTACTTCAAACTATGATTGAGGAAGGACTGAACGTAAGAGGGTACGGCAGGGCAATTCTCTGGTGCTGGCAGTGTTTGGAATCTCGATCTGGGTGCTAGTTAAAGGGGTGTGTTCAATTTATAATAATTCACTGAATGCTAAACTTTTCTGGGTATATGTGATACTTTAGTAAAATGAGCAAAAGCAAAATCTTTACAAAAATAAAGTATCAGGACACATTATTTCAGAGGAGAATCCTAGCAAACCTTAAGAAGCAGATAATTTCCTTTTTTTTTTTTTTTTTTTTTTTTGAGACTGAGTCTCGCTGTGTCGCCCAGGCGGAGTGCAGTGGCGCAATCTTGGCTCACTGCAAGCTCTGCCTCCTGGGTTCACGCCATTCTCCTGCCTCAGCCTCCTGAGTAGCTGGGACTAGAGGTGCCTGCCACCACGCCCGGCTAATTTTTTGTATTTTTAGTAGAGACGGGATTTCACCGTGTTAGCCAGGATGGTCTTGATCTCCTGACCTCATGATCCACCCACCTTGGCCTCCAAAAGTGCTGGGATTATAGGCATGAGGCACCGTGCCCAGCCGATAATTTCCATCTTATACCAGCTTTTCAGAGAGTAGCAAATGGTCTACTCTCCTAAAATATTTTGTGAGGTGAGTAAAGCCTTAATACCAACATGAGACAGAACAGTACAAGAAAGAAAAATTACATGGTGATCCGATCTGTGAAAATAAAGTAAAAATATCCTCAACGAAAACATTAGAAAAACTGATTGCGGAATGTAAAAAGAGAAAATGAATCACGACCAGGTGGGGGTGTATTCTAATGCAAAGTTGAGTCAACATTAGAAATTTATTAAGGTAATTCAACCTATTAATGGACTAAAGGTGGGGGGAAATGCTGAATAATTATCTCAAAACAAGCAGAAGTAACAATTGATGAAATTCAACCACAGAAGATAAATTTCTTAGCTAACTAGGAATAGCAGGGAACTTTCTTAAACTGCTCAAGACTAGCTAAAAACGGAGAGAGAACAAGAGAAGAAAAAATAACAAAAAACCCTGCCACAAATATATTTCTCAATGATAAAATGTTGAAAACATCAGTGCCTTTAAAATCAGGAACAAGGCAAAGGTTCACTATTACTGCATTTATGCTACTTTTATGACTCCTATTTACTCCAGTAAGTAGTAAAGCAAAACATGCACACACACATACACACACACACACTGTATAAGGGTTAGAAAGAAAACAGTTATTTACAGATGATATAATTGTTTGCACAGAAAATTCAAAATAATCTATAAAATACTATTGTAATTAATAAAAGAATTTATTAGTTGCCACACATAAGATTAATTCAGAAATCGATTTCATTTTCATATACAGATGCCAGCAGTTAGAAATTGCAGCTAAAAAGTAAAGATACTATTTATAGTAACAACAAAAATATAAGAAATTCAGACAAATCCAACAGAAATTTTGGAAGGACTATATGTAGAAAAATGTAAGACTGTATGAAAAGACATTAAAGAACTCCTAAATAAACAGAGCCATACTATCCTCATTAATTGGCAGGTTCAACATTTTTAGAGTTGACGTATATTCACAAACTGAACTAAAGATTCAATGCATTTTTCATCAGAATTCTAGCAATACTTTTCATGGTACCTGGCAAGCTAATCGTTAAGCCACTGAAGTGCAAGATGTGACAGGGCATGCTGGCTCATGACTGTAATCCCAGCATTTTGGGAGGCTGAGGTGGGAGGATCACTTGAGGCCAGTTCAAGACCAACCTGGTCAACAAAGCAAAACCTCATTTTCACAAAAAATTAAAAAATTAACCAGATGTGGTGGTGCATGCCTGTAATCTCAGCTATTTGGGAGGTTGAGGCAGGAGGATTACTTGAGCCCAGAAATTCAAGGCTGCAGTAAGCTATGATCGTACCACTGTACCCCAGCCTAGGTGACAGAGCGAGACCCAGTCTCTGAAAAAAGAAAAAGAAAAGAAATGCAAGATGTTCTTGGAGAAAAACTAAGTAGTTGGATTTGCTCTATCATGGGTCAGGGCTGATTATAATCCATAATTTATAATAAGTAACATAATGAAGCACTAGCTCTTGGGTGAACAAATTGATCAATAGAATAGTTTAGAAACAGACCCGTGCATTTATCTAAAACAAATACATAAACAAAGCTGGCATGGTAGTTTGGTAAGGAAAAGATAGGTTAATTAGTAAACAATTAGTTAACAGTTTTTAATCCATAAGGAAAATAAGTGAAAACAGAGACCTACTTCAGACCACTAATGGATAAGTACTTAAATGTGTAAGGTAAAAGTCTGACTTTTAGAAGAAAGTGTAGAAGAATCTCTTTTGAACTTTGGATATGGAAAGATTTCTCAAACAGGATACAAAAAAAAACAAAAAGAAGAAGAAAGCCACAAACACTAATAGGACAAAAAACCATTCAGTTACTTAAAATTTACAATTTCTGTTAATTAAAGTACCTCCTCATGAAAATAAAAAGCCAAAATGTAGAAAAGTTCCACCGTACATAATGAACAAAGAATTAGTATCCAGAACACATAAAGATTTACCACAAATCAATAAGAAGACAATTTAGTAGGAAAAAAATAGCAGAAGACCATGAACAGGCATTTCACGAAGAAAAAAGTATTGGGGGCCTTTAAACATACAAAAGGATGCTCAATCTCATTACTAATCAAACAAACACAAATTAAAATTATACCATCTCACTCCTATCAAAACACCAATAATTAAAAAGTCAATACAAGTTTTGGTAAAGACGTGGACCAACAAGAATACTCATCAAGAGCTGGTGGGAGCATAAATCAGAACAACCATTTGGGAAAAGCAATCTGAATTCACTTAGTAAAATTTAACAACCCCATCCCCTAGGACCTGAAAATCCAACTTTTACTTACGTTAACTGATAGCCATAGCTCTCAACTCCGGCAACACCACAGAATCACAGCGCCCCATCCTGCAAGATCATGACGTAATTGTTCTCGGGTAGGGCTCAACCCCTAGGTTTTGTTAAAAGCTCTCCAGGTGGTTCTAATGTGCATCATGATCACCTGGAGAGCTTATTAAAACCCAGACCCTGGGTCCCATCCACAGAGATTCTGACTCAGTAATCTAATGGAGGTTAAGCTCTTGTTCAAGGACCACAAATTAAGAACCAATACCCTAAGAGAAATGATTGCATGTGTGCACGAGGAGACATGAGTTAAAATGTTTATCAGTATAAACAGGAAATGTTCATCAAAAGAAGAATAGATCAATAAATTGGGTAAAATCCAAGCAGAAAAATTTACACAAGTATTCATGACATATAGTAAGTGCTCCATAAATGTTAGCCCTTTTACCAGTTTACTCCCGCTTCTGCAGTGCCTTGCACTGTTTCTGGTGCTACTGCCCTACTCAATATTAATTACAAGAAAACGAAAGCATATTTTAGCGAGCTGATAATACATTGTGCATTACAATGGCAGTCAGAAGTAAGTTCAGTCTTATATCATTGTGAATTCATGGGAAAAACTTGAGATATCTACCACCATCAGCAAGAGCTTTGATTCTTTCAAATATCATAATCTAATCCAAACCAGTCAGCTGTTAGCGGGGTTACTATCATTTTTCTGCCTTTTTATAAACACATTCATGTAACAAATAACCATTGAAACTTACTCTGTGTTCATCACTGTTCGAGGCCCTGTAGATACAGCAGAAAACAAGGTAGACTCCATTCCAAAAGTGGATCCAGATAGTAACAAACAAGAAAAATACAGGATTGTGAAAAGTACTACATAGATAATGAAATGGAAGGATTTGGTGGAGTGATACTGGGTGGCTTCTTTAGAGATAGGGGACAAGGAAAGCCTATCAGTAGAGGTGATTTTCAAATTCACAACACCTTTTAAAGGTCATCATCCTGCTAATGCCAAAACCTGGCAAAGACACAGTAAATAAAGAAAACTTCAGACCAATATCCCTGATGAATATAGATGCAAAAATCCTCAACAAAATACTAGCAACCAGAATCCAGCAGCACATCAAAAAGCTAATCCACCACGATCAAACAGTCTTTATTTCTGAGATGCAAGATTGGTTCAACAACACAAATCAATAAACATGATTCATCACATAACAGAACTGAAAACAAACACCACATGATCATCTCAACAGATGCGGAACAGGCTTCTGATAAAATTGAACATCCTTTCATGTTAAAAACCCTCAACAAACTAGGCATCAAAAGTACATACCTCAAAATAATAACAGCCGTCTATGACAAACCCACAACCAACATCACACTGAATGGACAAAACCTGGAAGCATTCCCCTTAAAAACCAGAAAAAAAACAAGGATGTCCACTCTCATCACTTTTATTCAGCATAGTACTGGAAGTCCTAGCCAGAGCAATCAGGCAAGAGAAAGAAATAAAAGGCATCCAAATAGGAAAACTATCTCTCTTCACAGATGATATAACATTATACCTAGAAAACCCCACAGTGTCTGCCCAAATATTCCAAGATCTGATAAACAACTACAGCAAAGTTTCAAGATTCAGAATCAATGTATGAAAATCAGCAGCATTTCTATATACCAATAATGTCCAAGCTGAGAGCCAAATCAAGAATGCGATTGGCCGGGCACGGTGGTTCACGCCTGTAATCCCAGCACTTTGGGAGGTCGAGGCGGGCAGATCACGAGGTCAGGAGATCAAGACCATCCTGGCTAACACGGTGAAACCCCGTCTCTACCAAAAATATAAAAAATTAGCCGGGCATGGTGGCGGGAGCCTGTAGTCCCAGCTACTCAGGAGGCTGAGGCTGAGGCAGGAGAATGGTGTGAATCCAGGAGGCAGAGCTTGCAATGAGCCGAGATCATGCCACTGCACTCCAGCCTGGGCAACAGAGCAAGATTCAGTCTCAGAAGAAAAAAAAAAAAAAAAAAAAAAAGAATGTGATCCTATTCACAATAGCCACAAAAAGAATAAAATATCTAAGAATACAGCTGATCAGGGAGGTGAAAGATCTGTACAATGAGAATTATAAAACACTGCTAAGAGAAATCAGAGATGACACAAACAAATGGAAAAATATTCCATGCTCATGGATAGGAAGAATCAGTATTGTAAAAAATGGCCATACTGCCCAAAGCTATTTACAGATTCAATACTATTCTCATCAAACTAATAATGAAATTTTTTACAGAATTAGTAAAAAAAATATATAAAATTTATTTGGAAGCAAAAAGGAGCCCAATTAGCCAAAGCAATCCTAAGCAAAAAGAACAAAGCTGGAGGCATCGTATTACCCAACTCCAAACTGTACTACAAGGCTACAGTAAGTAAAACAGCATGGTACTGGTACATAAACAGACACACAGACCAATGGAAGAGAATAGAGAACACAGGAATTATGCTATACACTATAACCGTCTGATTTTTTACAAAGCTGACAGAAACAAGCAAAGGGAAAAGCACTCTCCATTCAATAAATGCTCCTGGAATAACTGGCTAGATATATGCAGAAGACTGAAACTGTACCCCTTCCTTTCACCATATACGAAAATCAACACAAGATGAATTAAAGGCTTAAACGTAAGACCTAAAACTATAAAGATCCTAGAAGAAAATCTGGGAAATACCATTCTGGACACTGTCCCAGGCGAAGACTTCATGACAAAGACTCCAAAAGCAATTGCAACGAAAACAAAAATTGACTAGTGGGACCTAATTAAAGAACTTCTGCACAGCAAAAGCAACTATCAACAGAATAAACAGACAACCTACAGAATGGGGAATATATTTATAAACTATGCCTCTGACAATGGACTAATATCTGGAATTTGTAAGAAACTCAAATAAACAAGCAAAAAAAAAACCCCATTTAAAAAGAGGGGGCAAAGGACATGAACATACTTCTCAAAAAAAGACATACACACAGCTGACAAGCATATGAAGAAATGCTCAATATCAGTAATCATTAGGGAAATGCAAATCAAAACCACAATGAAATACCATCTCACATCAGTCAGAATGGCTATTACTCAAAAGTCAAAAAATAACAGAGGCTGGTGAGGTTGCAGAGAAAAGGGAACACCTACACACTGCTAGTGGGAATGTAAATTAGTTCAGCCACTGTGGAAAACCATCTGAAGATTTCTCAAAGAACTTAAAGAACTACCATTTGACCTAGCAACCCCATTACTGGGTATATACCTGAAGGAATATAAATGGTTCCACCACAAAGACGCATGCATATGTTTGTCCTGGCACTTTTCACAATAGAAAAGTCATAGAATTAATCAAAATGCCCACCAACAGTAGATTGGATCAAGAAAATGTGGTACATATACACCATGGAATACTAGGCAGCTATAAAAAATGAGATCATGTCCTTTGTAGCAACATGGATGCCGCTGGAGGCCATTATCCTAAGCGAATTAATGCAGGAACAGAAAACCAAATACCACGTTCTCATTTAGAAGTGGGAGCTAACCAGTGCGTATACATGAACACAAAGAGAACAATAGACACTGGGGCCTGTTTCAGGGTGGAGGGTGGCAGGAGAGTGAGGATTGTAAAACTACCCATTGGGTATTATGCTGATTACCTAGGTGATGAAATAATCTGTATGCCAAACTCCTACAATGAACAATTTATCCATGTAACAAACCTGTACATGTACCCGTTGAACATAAAATAAAAATTGGAAAGAAAAAAATAATAGACTGTCTATTCTAAGGAACTATTTTCAAGAGTGACTGAGGTATGACCACCATGCCTGTGCTCCTAAAAAGGTTCCCACTGAGCTAAATTTGTTCTAATAAAATATTTATCTGATCTTTACTTGCAAAGCTTTAATTCAAGATAACACATTTACACTTGTACTGTGTATTGTGGCAAACACTGTGATATTAAATTGCATGTCTCACATCTGGCAGCAGCAGTAAAAACATGTTATTATATCAAACTCACATGTAGCACTTAAAATGCACAAGGCACTGTTCTAGCTGCTTCACATATGACACCTCTGTTAATCTTCTCTAACCCTATGGCATAAGTATCATTATTCCCAGTTTATAGATATGGAAAACTGAGGCATGGAGAAGTGACCTGTTTGGCAGAGACAGAAAGATAACAACCAATGACTTTTCAGAGGTTATTTCTGAGTAAACAAATTTCACAGACACAATTATTATTCCTTATATATTGAAAGATCTTTAGTTCCAAGGAACTAAAGTTCTGATAATAAAGTGTTCACGCAATCCTCATGATATCCCCAGTGAAGAAAGGCAGAGGGAGTGGGGAAGGGGAGAAGGGGGGTCAAGAGGCTTGTGTTAGAGGGAACAAAACAGGTTAAGCAAGTGGCTTCCTCATTGTGAACAGTAAATCAGAACTAAAAAGGCAGATAACAGTTTTTGGTATTACATTCTGCAACCAAAAGGCAATACTTTGAGAAACATGGGTATCTTAGCTCAGGTTGTTCTAACAAAATACCATAGACTGTGAGCCTTATCAACAAAAGAAATGTATTTTTCATAGTTCTAGAGATGAAACATCCTAGATCAGGGTGCCAGCATGATCATGTTCTGGAGGGTCCTCTTCTGCGTCACAGACTGTTGACTTCTCTTGTATCCTTACGTGGTAGAAAGAGGGTGAGAAAGCTCTCTGGAGTCTCTTTCATCAAGGCACTAATCCCATTCATGAGGGTTTCACCTTCATGATCTAATTACCTTCCAAGAGACTCCACTTCCTAATATCCTCACACTTGGAATTAGAATTCCAAAATATGGATTTTTTTGAGGTGAACACTAACATTCAGTCCATTGTAGTGGGTAAGGTGGGAAAAGGGGAGACATGAAAATGTAAGTGGATCATGGACCCTGCAATTCATGCGACTTGCTCCAAGCCTTGAACCAGGGTTAGTGGTATGTCTTAGTGATACATGTTGCCAACACCATGTTATTTTATATAAAATAATTTAAATTAGTAGCACAGTGCCAAGCATACAGCAAATATTTGATAAACGTTAACTCCCCTTCATGCTCTCGCCATCAAATGAAAGTGTAACCATTTCCCTTCTAATATCATTGTGATTATTTAAGTATCATTGTGATGCTTTAAGTATCAAGTATCATTGTGATGCTTTAAGTATCATTGTGACATTCAGGGGCATGCTATATTCTGAATCTAGCCCTGAGTCAAAAGACACAATGAATTATGACAAAAGTGGGTGTATTCCAGAGATGTGAGGTTAGAAAATGATATTATTCTAACCTTACTCTATTACTCAGCCCCAATTCCCCCACACTTTGTGAACCTTTTTGTGAGTACAATGCTAAGGCAGTTTAAAAATGCAACTATATACAAGTTCATCAATTCCAGATGTAAAGTCAACAGCAATTCAAGTGATGACCACAGCAGTAATCTAGAAACCTGCAGTCTCAATGTATCAGGTAAAGGTGGCTTGCAACATTTTCACTCAATTGAAGGGTTGGGAAGGAACTAAACGGTGGCTTGGCTCTTTGGGAAATTGCCCTTGGATTGGATTCAAGGCTGCCTCTAGATTTATTTGCCAAAAAGAAACCTCTGTTTCTCTTCTGAAAGGAATATGGGGAGGGGCTAAGAATTGGGGAGGGCAGCAGGAAAGATAAGTCCAGCTTGATTATGCAGATTTTTGTCCCATGTTCTGTTCTCTGTGGCCCCTGCAATGCCAAAACACAGGCTTAAAAATATCCTCATGAAATGTCAAAGTTTTATTATTGTACAAATCCATCTGGGAATTTGAGACCGCTTCTAAGTTTCTATTGTCCTATCAGAATTGACTAATGCATGGCCAGCTGGGTAGGCGTTTTACAGCTCCCACTCTGCAAGCCTTGGCAGGTTCCTGAAAGAAGAAGGGAAAATGGGGATGAGGGGCTATCCTGTTGGTTTCTCCTGTGCTTCTCACTGGAGAGCAGACTTTGCATTTGCCTTTTCATCAAGAAGTCCCATAAGACTGGTCTTCGAAGTCTGCAGCTTCGTGGCAACCACCCTACGTTAACTGCTCGTGGAGCCCAGTAGGGCTGCCTGCTGCTGTTCTCCATCCACAGAGGGCTGTGGGTGCAGACTCATCACCACACACACTCTGAAGTGCCCGACCTCTCTGAGACTGCAAACCTACCCTGTTGTTCTCCTGAGATGGTGTTATAAGCTGAATCGTTTCTCCCAATAGTCACATTTTTAAGTCTTAAACCCCAGTACCTCATAATGTGACTGTATTTACAGACAGGGCCTCTAAAGAGGTAGGTGAGTTAAAATGGGGCCTTAAGGTGGTCCCTAATCAGAGATGACTGGTGTCCTTATGAGAAGAGGGACTAGGACACAGGCACACACACAAAGGCATGACCCTGTGAAGACACGGTGAGAAGGCAGCAATCCGCAAGCCAAGGAGAGAGTCCTCAGGAGAGCCAAGCCTGCCCACCCCTTCAACTTGAACTGCCAGTCCCCAGAACTGCGAGAAAATAAACTCCTGTTGTTTAAACCACTCAGTGTGTGGCATTTTGCAGTGGCAGCCCTAGCAAACTAATGCAGATGGCTCCATTTCTTTCTAGTGCTGAGCAGCATAAACTCCCTAAAATGTCCCTTCTGGCCCCAGGAGGAAAAGCAGCAGAACAAGAAAAGTAATAACTGCTGTAATGGCCCTGACTTCTAATTTTTAAGAAGTCCTGATCCTTTTGTGAGACAGGTGTTTGACCTTGCCTCCAGGTGAAACAGTCCATAGATATTTATTGAGCAGCTAAGACATCAGCAGAACATTAGCTCTGTACCTTAGGAAAACTGTACTGCAAGGCACATGGGCTCAGAGACCAACAGCCCCTCTTTGAAATTCCAGTTCAGCCACTTTCTTGCTGTGTGAACTTTCGTAAGTTACCTTACTTCTCTGAATCTGTTTTCTCATCTGTGAAAGAAGGATAATGATACCTTGAATAGTACTTTGAAGTATGTGTGAGGATTAGAGATATTCACTGTAAAAATGTATCTAGTTTTCAGCAGGGAAGTTGGAGTTCTATAAATGGTAGCTGCAATAACAATTGTTATTACTATTTTAAATAAGCAATCTAGCACTGAACCTGATGACTGTTAAGGTTCAACATATATTAACCCTTAACCTTTCCATCAACCAGGGTACATTTGAGAATCCAAGGACCTTAATATGCCTGAAATACAACCATAAACTGTGTAGATTCTATTTATTTTTATCCAAAAATTTATATCATTCACAAATAATGGCTTTTTGTTCTTTTTTCCTAATCCTTATACCTTTAATTTTTTCTTGCTTTAGAATTTGCATAAAGACAGTGATACCTGGCATTTTTGTCTTCTTCTGTATCCTAAACAGAATATTTTTTAACACTTTGCCATTAAGTATCATATTTGCTGAAGATCTTTTTTAGCTGCTCTCAAACAGGTTCAGGAAATTTGCATTCTTAGGTAGCCACAAATCTTTATCATGAATGGTTGTTGGACTTTATAGGTACTATTCCTATATTTATCAAGATAATCATACTTTTGTTCACTTTAAGACAGTGAATGACATTAATATATTTTCTAACATTAACTCACCCTTGCATTTTGCAAAATATCCAACTTGATCATAATTTATTATATTTTGTTAATATACTGTGGATTCATTTTGCTAACATTTTCATTTAGCATTTTTATATTTGTTCATAAGCAAAACAAACTGCTACGTAATTTCCTTTGTCTGTCCTAATCTGGTTTTGACACCAAATTTTTACCCACATCATGAAATAAGGTGGGAGCATTTCCTCTTTTTTATTACCTGAAAGTTTGAAATTACCTGTTCCTTAAATGGTTGGTAGAGCTCACCTCTAAGACTAGTGGCGATGATGTTTTCATTGTAGGAAGACTTTAAATAATTAGTTCAATTCCTTTAAAAGTTATAGTATTGCTGGGTGCGGTGGCTCACACCTGTAATTCTAGCACTTTGGGAGG
This sequence comes from Pongo pygmaeus, assembly GCF_028885625.2. Taxonomy (NCBI): domain Eukaryota; kingdom Metazoa; phylum Chordata; class Mammalia; order Primates; family Hominidae; genus Pongo; species Pongo pygmaeus. Next base: position 44,580,075 of record NC_072389.2, read on the forward strand.
CCAAGGCAGGTGGATCACGAGGTCAGGAGATCCAGACCATCCTGGCTAACACAGTGAAACCCCGTCTTTACTAAAAATACAAAAAATTAGCCAGGTGTGGTGGCGAGCGCCTGTAGTTCCAGCTACTCGGGAGGCTGAGGCAGGAGAATGGCTTGAACCCGGGAGGCAGAGCTTGCAGTGAGCCGAGATCGCGCCACTGCACCCCAGCCTGGGCGACAGAGCAAGACTCCATCTCAAAAAAAAAAAAAAAAAAATTACAGTATTATTCAGACTTTTTCTCTGTTTAGTCAGTTTTAGTATAGTTTTATAAAGATTTATGTGTATATATACATACGGCTATAAAGACACATGCACACGTATGTTTATTGTGGCACTATTCACAATAGCAAAGACTTGGAACCAACCCAAATGTCCAACAATGATAGACTGGATTAAGAAAATGTGGCACATATACACCACGGAATACTATGCAGCCATAAAAAATGATGAGTTCATGTCCTTTGTAGGGACATGGATGAAGCTGGAAACCATCATTCTCAGCAAACTATCACAAGGACAAAAAACCAAACACTGCACGTTCTCACTCATAGGTGGGAATTGAACAATGAGAACACATGGACACAAGAAGGGGAACATCACACACTGGGGCCTGTTGTGAGGTGGGGGGAGTGGGGAGGGATAGCATTAGGAGATATACCTAATGCTAAATGATGAGTTAATGGGTGCAGCACACCAACATGGCACATGTATACATATGTAATGAACCTGCACGTTGTGCACATGTACCCTAAAACTTAAAGTATAATTAAAAAAAAGATTTATGTGTATATATTTCATCTAGTTTTTTTCTAATTTGATGGTATATATGTATACAAAGTGTATTTTAATAAATGCAGAATGTGTGGTCATAATTCCTTTTCATTTACTCCCTCTATTCTCCCTTCATCACTTCTTTCAAAAGTTTTTCAATTTCATTAAACCTTTTTAAAGGTACAGTCTTTGTCTCTTGCACTAGCAGGAACACATTTGTTCACTGCGGTATCCCCAGCACCTAGAATCATGCTTGGCATGTTGTAGATACTCAATACGTGCTTTTTGGACTTAAAAGGCAGGGGAGATGGGGAGATCTTTAGCCACATAAGAAAGAAGTAGCTAAAGACCAAGCATTAACTAATGTCCATAGCAAAAATATATATGTCTACTAAATGCATGGTTCTTTCAAGAAGAAAAAGTAAATAATAGCTTAAGATAGTATATCCTTTTTTTATATCAATATTCAATATTTGCCTAATTCTGATTCCCTAGAAGGAAATACAGATCTTGAAAGATTTCACACATAATAATTTCCTTACAATTTCTAGTGGTTTTCATAAAGTGAACTTTATTTTCAACAACACATGATAGGCTCTGGCATTAGAAACAAGGAAGATCATAAATTTGCTAACTTTTCTTCACTGATGTAGACTTTAGTCAATATTTGATCTTATGACATAGAGTACTGATCCATCACTATTGTTTTTATTCTAATCTGATGTTGCTGATAGGCTGGAAATAAAGGGGCCTTAGAAATGCAGAGAAACAGAGGAAATGTTGAAAGGACAATGAGCTTTGCTCATGTTGCTTCATGTAGTCTTTCAGATACTGGGTTGTGAAATAGAGAAGTTTGGGCCATTCTTTTTATTTTCAGGAAGAACTCTCTAGTGATCAGCATTTCCAATCCCTGCATCTCTGCTCTTAAGTCAAATTTAATAAAAAGGAAGAAAAGAGAATCGCAGTTTTCTGCACTTATCCCTCTGCACACTTTATATATTCAGTAGGAGTTTTTGGGTGCAATTTGAGCTAGATGAGAATCAGATTGCTGCATGGCTCTGTAACTGTAAACAGGGACACTTTGAAGATTAGACTGGGTATGTTGGCCCAAGCACATACTTTGTAAATTCTAACAAAATCTTTGTATCAGATCACAACTTAAAAATATCTCCCAAAGTGAAACACCAAGTATGAACCCCAGGTAAATGACCATCCTGAGGAACAGATGTCAGGACATCAGATGTGAAGTTAAAGGATCCATCTAAAGACTATCCCTGGAGACCTAAGGGAGCCACGGTGAGGCAGCCAAACATGAGCACTAAGATGAAGGAAATAGGCATGAAGCAGCCTGCTCATGCTCTGAGCCTGGAGGAGGAGGGTGAATGCAATCTCTGGAGGGAAGCCCTGACTTCATGCAGCTCAGGTCAGATGTGGAGCACAAGGAAGACACACGGGCTGTGGGTGGTAGAAGGACATACTAGAGGAGAAAGTATACTGTCCTGAAAATATTTGAAGATTGTGTTTAAGTATACTAGAAAAGATTGTTTTAAAAATTACAAGTGCTAAATTACAAGCACTTGCTGAAATTTGGCATGGGATACATAAGAGTGTTTGCATATTTATTTATTAGCACAACTACACGACAGTGCCCAGTGTATAATAGGTGCTCAATTAGTATTTTTATTTTTATTTATGTTTTTGAGATGGAGTCTTGCTATGTTACCCGGGCTGGAGTGCAGTGGCCCGATCTCGGCTCACTGCAACCTCTACATCCCAGGTTCAAGCGATTCTCCTGCCTCAGCCTCCAAGTAGCTGGGATTACAGACGAGCACCACCCACCCAGCTAATTTTCGTATTTTTAGTAGAGACGGGGTTTCACCATGTTGTCCAAGCTGGTCTCAAACTCCTGACCTCAAGTGATCCACCCACCTCGGCCTCCTAAAGTGCTGGGATTACAGGCGTGAGCCACCACGCCGGGCTTCAATTAGTATTTTTAGAAGGATGTATAGTATAAAGAGCACTGGCTTGAGAGTCAGGAGACCTGGATTCTAATACTGACTCTATCATTAACTGTGTAACCTCAGGAAAATCACTGACATTCTTTGGGTCTCAAGGTTTTCCTCTATAAAGCAGAAGATAAATTGAATGGTCGTAAGATCACTTTCTATGTGCCTCTGTCTATGTCTCTATCAGTGCTATAAGAAGGCCAGGTCCCTGCACAACAGTAAGAATATTCTCCTGAGAAATCACTGAGCAGAATCACAAAGGCAGGGAAGTGAATGGGACTTTCAGTGAACAGCAACTACAGGTAGTCTGATGTGGCTGGAGAAACAGGTTGTGGAAAGACAATACAGGCGAGGACAATGGCAGGCCTGAAAGCAATCACTGAAGGGGTAAGGACAGCCAGATTCAGGAGTGAACACCAGATTCATCAAATCACCAAAATGACTTGAGTCCATTTAAGACAAATAATGTCTGTAATTTGTCAATGGGGATGTCATCCTGTATTTTTATAGGGCAGTGGATTTTGAACTTTCTTCCACATAAGAATCACTTGGTTAAATTTTTTTTTAGTACTGGTGTCTGGGTCCCATCACCAGAGACTCTAATTCAGTAGAACTGGAGGAAAACCTTTGTATGGTGCTTTACAGGTTATGAAAGTTTCAGTGATACCCTTTGATCCTCACAGATAACAGAAAGGGGTCACAGTGGAATTATTACCATTTCACATATGAGAAAACGGAGGCTCAAAGAAATGGCATCTATCCAAAAAGCAGGTGGCAGAAATGAGACTCTGCACCAATGTTCTGAGCCCAGGTCCAGTGCTTTTTCACTATGGCTCAGCTGCCTAAACTGCAAACAAGGGTTTAAGGTGAAAACAATTTATTGGTGAAAACAATTTATTGCTCAACTCAAAAAAAACAATAGAACAGAGAAGCACCATTTAAGGTTAGCAAAAGGATAAGTTAAAGCACAATGGAAAAGCACTTCTTTGAATGTAGTTAAGACATTCATGGACCTATTAACCCAAAGATGTACTAGGTGATCATCAACGTTTCAAATGAGGTTTCAGTAAATTCATAGATGAAGGATCCACTCTCTTAACTATCTGAGAACAACACCATGTCATCTCATGAATTTGTACGAGACCAAATACCAGACTGCATATATTATGTTGCTAATTGTCTACAAGTTATAGTCAGGTATACTAAGAGCTTATAGTCTTACCTGCCTCATCCTTCTACTGAAAATTTAGTTACCTGTGCCCTCAGAAAAGAGAAACAGCATAGACAAGTGAAACAACCAAATCAGCTACAAAATATGGAGATGTGGTGATTATCCCATTACTGCAGGAAGACTCTGGACCCCTTGTGTAACATCAGACAAGCTAGTTATTATGTGGTTAATACAGGGAAGGAAACTTATCAGATGCCTACAGTGTGGTAGCCGCATGTGTGCAGGGCACTTTATATACACCATCACATTTAGTTCCCTTGGGAATCTCAAAAGGCCAGTGTTATAATTATCTCCTTTACACAGGTGAGGAAAATCAGGTTCACAGAGGTTAAATAACATGCCCAAGGCTACAGAGCTCCACATGGTACAATCAAGATATGTCTGTCTCCAAAGTTTCCACTATTTAACGTTTCTTACAGCCTACCAAAAGATGCGAAAACCTGGTGCAATGTAATAAATGACTAAGTGAAAAGACTTTCCCATTATCAGACGGCCTCTGTATCTAGAGAGCTGCATGTCAGGGGCTTCAGCAGCAGCTTCTGGGAGCAGAACTGTGAAGCTCGTATCATTAGCAGCAGCATCTGGCACCCAATCAAGAAGACAGGGCACCTGACCTACAGGATTGGGATGCATCTGATCCGTACGCTGGCACGTTCCCCACGAGCTGAGAGTGTTTCCCCTAGTGTGGGAAACCCTGCCTCAATTAGTCACCCAGATATTGCACAACAGATATGGCATTTCCAAAGCATGGCACGCTAACTGTCAAAAATAAATAAATAACAAGAGCAAGAATGGGTGCAGCCAGAAGGTTGTTAAATAATCAAATTTTCACTGCCTTTTACAAAAGCCAGAGCTCATAGAAGCTGCTGCCTTCAATTTTACAGGCTTCTAAGCCCAAGGAAACAGATAGCGTTGCATATACCATCCTTAAATACAAACCCAATTGAGACATACATAGTTGGTGTGGAGGACTGGGTGCCCTCACTTTAACACTGAGAAACTGCCAGGAAATGTACAGCTTAGCTAGTACTAATTAGGGCTGATCCAACACCCCAAATACAGTAGGCATTTAAAGCATTAAATCACAAAGAAACTACCACCTCATCTCTAGCTTAGACTGTTGAAATAGCCTCATTGCTGCTACCCCTTCATTCTTTACCACCTTTCAACCCACTTTCCACCAGCAGCCAGCCCCTCTTCTTGAAACACAGATCTGATTTGTTATGCCACTGCTCAAAAACGTCTTTGGTTTCCTGATGTTCTAACAATAAAGTTAAAACTCATGACCAGCTGCCCTCATCAGCCTCATCTCACTCCACTCTCCCTTGCACCCATTAAGCTCTACTTTATCCTTCTTTTAGGTCCCTAACCTAAAACCTGCATGCATCAGGACCTTATCACATGTCATGTCCTTGCCTGAATCACAATCTTCCTCCCCATTCCCACCCCACCATCTTAGCTCATTTCTTTTTACTCACCATTATTTCTGCCTAAATGTCACTTTTTCAGAATTGTGAATTTCTGTGAATACATTGTCTCCTATTATATTTTCCCATACGACTCAGTGTTTCACCTTCAAGACAATTGCAATTAGAATGTAATAATTAAGTATTCAGATCTCTGTTAATGTATGTTTTTCCTACTAGAACATAAACAATGAGAGCAGGAGAAAATGACCATCTTATTCATTGCTCTATTCCTGTTTTGTACATTTAAATTGTTCAGTCAATACTTATTGAGCAAACAAGAATGGATAAACATGGTTAACCTTTCTCTGAAAAATGTATTTTAAAATTCTAAAAATCTAGAGAGAATTCAAAACAGGTTTCCTGCTGGACTGACAGCTTATCCCTGCATGTCAAATTTTCACTCCCAAGCACAGAATGACCCATTGCTCTGAGTAGATACTCCCATCTGCTATCAGATGCCAGCCTAGTGTCACAGCATCTCATCTGCAAGATGACTCACATCTCATCTGCGAGATAACCTACAATCTGGGTTACATGCATCTGCAGCACCTCATCTGCAAGATAACCCCCAATCTGGGTTATAAGCCCAGAACTCATCTCCTCAGGAAATGATACCAAATAATAAGAAATAAATTGCTTGCCTTGCATAAAAAGAGCCATTCAATAGATGTTGTATTATAATCTGAGAATTGAACAAGGCCTATGAAAAAGTCCTGCATTTATGCCTAAAAGTTTAGTTCATGACTTCAAATATTGAAACCCACTTTTTACAAAGTAGTATGTGTCTTTGACTTTTAAAAAGTGCATTTTACTGTGTTGGTTGAGAAAATATAATGATCTTAGTTAGAATGTTTCTCCAACCTCCCAAATCAAAACCAAACCAAAATAAAACAGCACTCTGAGAGGTTTAAGTTATATATAATGAAGCAAAAGTTTCTGTCTGTACTCCAGGAATCTGGAGTCCCAGAGAAGGTGTGGACATTGTTGGAAATTGGCTTCTAGCCCACAGATCTCTGCTCTGTCCATGTACCTAGTGATAACCATAGCCATAGTCTGCAGATACACCATTGTAGTGCAATGATGGAGGGATAGCACTTAAATATGAAAACATCAATTAAGAGCATATTTACCATTTTCTTCTTAGTATATATCCTACAAGTGTTCAGGAGAGTTTGCCAGATGCTAAAACAATGACATAAAAATGACAGGGGGAAATGCAAATAAATAAAGGACAAGCCCGGAAAAGCATTAAGGCAGTAACCAAGCTGAGTAAATAAACACCAGTGCCTGTATTTTTATTATTTTCTAATACCTAGTAATGTGAAGTGCAGGTGAGATATGGAAAAATAAGCTTAGTGTTGTGGCAGTTTCAGGGACAGAATATACACAAGAAATCACTTAAAATATTAAGGGAAAGAAAGACAAAATGCACACACACATGCGCACATGCCACAGAGAACAAACAGGCCAGCAAGTCAGTGATAGCTCACACCTGCATATAAACCCTTTCCTGCTCCAGCCACGTCAGACTCCCTTGTCCTCCCCACAGAGCAACCAATCCTGAGTGTCCACTGCTCCAGAGGTATGGTTGGGAACCCCCTCTGTGAATTTTCACAGATGCATCATCCTTGCACAGCACCAGCTGACTTGGTGTCTGATGCAGCTGTCAGAGACCCACCAAAATGACAATATAATACCTCAATGTTAAAGGACCAGAGGAGTACTGATCAAAAATGACTTGACTTTTCTATCTTGCTCTCTCTCAATCTAAGGATACACACATCAGAAAACCTGAAGAGTCTCTTTGCTTTTCCTGGAATTATATAACCAACTACAGTTTCGGAATATATCAAAGCAAGTTCTTATCAAATACGTTATCTCTGGGTTTGTCTTCCACATAAAATATCAGTCACAGTCAGGATCAAACTATTGAAGTAAACTTTGTCCACACTGCAGTTTGCTCCTGCAGGACTGTGCTTCATGTCTCCTCCAAGCCCAAGTCAAGCTAGGTCTCTTGGGTTAGGCCATGCACAGTCCTGAGTTTACTTTGGAGGTCACCCCTCAGCACCGGTGTACATCCAGACAGAGGCGGGAAGAGAGAATCAAGAGTGGAAACTGGGATCATCATCATCCCCTTGGAGGTTACTAAGAAATCGGATAATTGGAGAAACTTGGATCTTATTATTAGGAAAGCCTATGTTATCACTCCACAATACCAGCAGCTGGTTGCTGCTCAAATTACTGATGGAATTACCTGTCGTTCTATTTCCACCATTGTGGTTTAACACTTCTGAGTTTTAATGTTTTTTCAGTCTTAAAAATACCCATAAAAAAATGCATTTTGTCCTAGGAGGGACCACACCTCACAGCTTCATTCAGTGTTTAATTGAAACCTGGAAAGGTCTGATACTGAGATAAGGAGATCAAGAAACAAATTGTGTTTACTTCCAATTTTTTCTCATAGTTGTGGTCAAAATTATGCCACTATTCATTGTGAGACCTTGGGTGGATTGCTTAATTGCACCAAGCTCAATCTGGCTGTCTTCCAAAAACAGAGATTTCAATCTATTGCCAATATCACAAGATCATAAAATCTGCTGTGTACATATAGGTACCAAATGTAATTTAAGAAAATATAAAACATGGTATTTCCTTTAATGTTTGAAAGTAATTTAGCAAGGGGCATGGTAAGCATCTAGGTGCCATAAAAAAATGCAGTGAAAGGCAGCTGCCTACATTTACAGCAGAAGAGATGAGTGTGAGTTGGAGAAGAAAATGTTCTTCATGTATCATTTAATTATTTCAATGTTAAAGTAATAAATGAATATATTCTTATAAACATCAAGCATATGAGACAACGCAGCATGGTTAATATGTTCAGAGTCAGGCAGTCTTACAATCAAATTTCAGCACAAACCCCTGGGCCATGAGGCCTTGGGCAAGCTGGTTTACTCTGCAGCGCAGTGTCTGCACCTGTCAAATGGGGAATACAGCAGCTTTTGGCATAGGTGCTCCACAATCAGCAGAGACACCACTAAAAATGGAATGTGTTGATCTTCTGAGAGCGTAACAATGGAAGGAGAAAGAGGAAGGAAATGGTCTCAAATGCAGCTCCTATATGGACCCATTCTTTCAGCCTCTATTCAGTCACTCACTATGTGAGAGGAATCAAGCTAGAGTTTGAGAGCTCATCTTTAAGTAAAGGAGCAAGACTTGCATACAGAATAGCTTGCAATGAGTTCAAAGCCAGGGAAGAGGGTGGAGGGTGTCAAGGCTACTTCTCAGAAGGCGTGGACCAACAGTTGAGCCTTGAGTGGTGGGCAGAAGTTGACCAGGAGGTCACAGAGATGAAATCCATTCCAAGCACAGGGAAGGGCTGGTACAAAGGAACAGATGGGAACAGAATGTGGCAGCTGGCACAGTCTTCCTCAATTCTGAGTCTAGGAATGAGTGCATTACCTGATACACTCAGATCTGGTGCTCAGTAATGTGTGTGATTGAGAACAGGAAGGAAAGGAAAGCTGTCCAGGTGTGAGAGTGAGAAGAAGGATCACAGAATGAAGAAGGCTGAGATGAATATATGAGGAGCAGAGGCATGAGATGAGGAAAATAATCAAGACCAGCACTGGCCATGGCATAGCAGATGGCATAGAGGGAGCCCTGGATGTGGAATCCAAAGACTCCTCCATGTTCCTTTAGCCACTAGCTGCTCGCATGGCCTTCAGTAAGTCATCTCGATATCTCTTAATTCCAGTGCTCTCCTCTATAAAATATGGGAGCTAAGCCTGTTGAGCTCTGAGATCTCTTTCAGTTCTGTTCAGTTTTAAAAGCATTTGCCAACCTTCTACTCAGTGCTGGGCACCATGCTAGACACTGGGGATTCAAAGATGAGTAATATATTGTCCTGGTTCTTCTCCACTTGCTGTTCCCAAGGGTCAGATCCATTCTCAATCCTTCTCCAGCAGCCCAAGTGCCCTCCATCTCCAAGGCTGGCTGTGATGATCACAGCCTCTTTCCACAGGTACAGCTTCTGCCCAGCAGCCCATTTTCTGTGGCTCCAGACCTCTCTGTGATTCAGTAACACCATTTTCCCCACTTGCTCCTCTAGACCCACATGTGCCAGTGGCTGCTCACTTTGCTAGTGTCTACCTCAACTTCCTTTAAACCTGCACTAAAGCATGCTGTATAGTCTTCATTAAAATTTCTTCTGTTCAACCATGTGAGTGAATTCTATTTGCAGCAGGCCGCTAATTGATACAGAGCTTCAAGTGCAATTGGGAGGGGAGAACTATCAATATTTCATTTATCCCAATATAAAATATCATAAGAAAACCTAGGAGGGAGCAATGCTGGAAGACTGAAGAAGAGAGGCTCCAGAATAGTGTTTGTAGAGAGTGAGTTCCAAGATTGGGGTGGAAGAATTGATGATGGACACAGGGGTAAAAGAATAGGACCAGAGAGAGTTTATTGTTACTGTTGCTAATGTGGCTATTGTTACATTTAAAACAATTTTCAAGATGTACAACCCAAAGAGAAATAAAATCTGTCATACCAGAATAAAGAGTAGCACATAATTTTGTATGAATGATGGGACAATAGGCATAATTTGAGAAGAGGTATAATTTCAGCTGTGAATGTGAACATGGGTTGACTTTTGCTGTTTTACATAGATGGATCATTTTCAGTGTTATCAACTAAGTGTGCAAATTCAGCAATTGAAAACGCATGCGAGCTCTGTACAAAAGACAAATTCTTTACATAGAATAAAAAGTCAGCTGGGAAGCCAAAATTGACAAAACCAGCAACTTCTATACCAAAAGCAATGAAATTCGTTCTTAACCTCTCTGATACTTAACATTGTGATTCCACAGGCTGCGGCAGCTCCTGACTTTCTCCACTGCCACTTGTGCTGTCCTCAAGAACATGATAGCTTCCTTTGTGGTCTTTGAAGGGCAGATGTTTCGCTCCCCTGCCTTGATATCACCCAAATTATGAGCAGAGTAAGAAGATGGACATTGCGTCACAGAACCAACGATAGCAAGCTAACATGCAGGGAGAGCCAGCAATGTGGAAGTTCAGGCCGTTGGTTTGCGTCATATTGGAGTGTTCGGCTCCGAGACCTGGAGGCCCTGTGACCTTTTTTCATGGGACAGAATAGGGAATCATTATCGTAAATCCAGTCACGAAAGCAAAATCACAAGTCAATAAAGAATAGAGACATCAAAACCCTCTGATTTTAGATCTTAAGCAGTTATCTCATCACTCTGAGCCTCAGCTTCTTCATCCATAAACCAAGGTTAATAATACTTACTTCATGAACTTATTGAGAGGATTCAATGAAATCATGTAAGTACAAGCCTTAGTCTGGGGTGTGCCATGCAGTTGGCCTGCAATATGGCAACCATAGCTCTGCTGGTATCACTCCAACATACTGGGCTCAGACAAGCTCTTCAAATCCTACATTAGGTTAGGCCCAAGGGTTTTGAGATGGTCCAACATGATCCTCCTCCTCATTTTCAATCTAGAAAACATTCAGGTATCCCCAGCTCTCAGAGGACTTCAAGCAATATTTTCAGGGCACCATGAAGTCACAACTGCTCCATAAGCACCTCCTAACCAGCCTGGCAAGTCAACAACCTCCTCTCTTTTCTAACTTGAAAGTTCCATTATTTGAGTCATTCCATTATTTGAGTCATTCCATTATTTGAGGCTCCCACAGCTGGATAAGTAGTGGCCAGGCATCTTACACCTTTTCTGTTCTCTAGCTAGCTAGCTGTCTCTGTCACACACACACACATAAGCGCGTGCTCAGAAACCTGGACATACACTTACACAGACATCAGCCAGCTACCTGTTTGTATCAGAAATGATCAAATTGTACTGACTCAACCACAAATTCCATTTTCTGCAACCACAGTTGGGCCCTTGATGTTGCTAACCCATTCACCCCAACCTGGTCTTAGCACCTGACTAAGCAACTAACTCACTGCTAGCAGATGGTCACAATTCTCACCACTGTGACCAAATCCACACGGGGTACTGTCTCAATTTTCTCCTCCTCCACTTCGAATTCTGGGAGTTCCCACCCCTGCCTAGAGTTTTTTTGTTCCCTTGCCTAGCAGAAAGTAGGCACCTAGGAGAAAGAGAGCCACAGGGCAGGAAGAAGAAAAAGAAAACTTCTCCAGGCTCAGAAAGGAAAATTCTAGAGCATTAAGAGGAAGTTAAACTGATGAACTGACATTTTAATAGTTAAGTTAAACTTAACTTATAATAGTTTCAAGTTAAACTTAAACTGCCATTGTAATAAGCTTAATGAATTGGTCACTCAAAGATATCCGCAGATTTAAAATCTTTGTTACCCAAAACAGAAATTGAAAAAATACTGAGAACTTGAGAAATCTAAGGGAGTCACTTTTGGGAACAGGATCTTTTATCAGTGACATCCATCCTCTTCCCATTATGGGGTTACCTCCCCATGAGGCTGACCTTACCATATGAAGAGTATTCTTAGAGGAAGTTTTAAAATCCATCATCTTCTAGCTCATGTTAAAAATTATAAAATTACCTGACTGGAATTTAAAAGCCGTATATATTTATAGCCACAATTCTTTGAGTCTAACACCTGTCATTTATTTGTTTTTAACAGCAGCAATGGCCTGGCATATGATAGGTACTCAAGAAATGTTGCTTAAATAAATGAGTGATCTGGCAGAGGAAAAGCTAAGCCATGCCCAGGTGCTTGGAGACCCTCAGCCTCCTCCCTTGAGCTATGTTTGCCATGAAGATCCGGTAACCTCTAATCAAACAGTTCTGCATGAGCACATGCAAGCTGTATCTTGTGCTAGACAGGGAATCATACCCTTCCCAAATTTGCCTGGGAAAAAGCAGAGACTCCAAACAAGGTGTGAGTCCCAGGCTGAGCTAAGCCTCCTATTCTAATGATAAGGGCAGCCGAGGTTTCTCTGCTGTGGGGGAAGAGCAAACTCTCTGAAATATCTAATATCAAAACCATATGCCTTTAAGGTGAATAGTCATGGACACATTCTCCTTTGGGAGAAAAAAGAAAAAAGTTCTAGTAAAACTAAAGTCCCAGCTGATTTCCAACACACTCAGCAATGAACAAATTATTACCAGGCCAGCCTTCCAGGCTAGAGGTTCTGACTTCACTCCCTCAGGACCCTCCTCCCAAGTGGAAACTAACTTATTTTTAAATGTCTGTGTTCCCTGTCAATGCAGGCAGACATTTTAAGGAGACTTTAGACACTATGCATTGTTACATGAATAAAAAGTTAACCACATCTGCATGCAAAGCAGTAAGAGATACTAACTCCAATAGACCAAATGTGTGCTTTTCCCCATTGCTTTCAACTCCAAGAATCTGAACAAACAGAAAAGGTTATTCTGATCTTTTTTCTTCAAAGATTAACAATAGGAAAACAGGAATAATATATTTTCTTATGATAAAAGCAGAAGCTTGTTGGCAACTTCTTTTGAATTCTTACTGCCAACCACAGTACTGGTGTTAAGTTAAAAAATTACTCATGACACTTGTGTCAAAGAACACAATTTCAACAAATTGAGTTTTAAAGATCTAATTGGCTTTTACTAGTGATTCATGAACCAGGCAGCATCCCGTCTACAAAATAGACAGGGGCTCCATTGGAGATGGCAGAACAGTCAGTTTTTGTAAGGTAGCTTGAGAAGGAAACAAGGCAACAGCCTAATGCAAAAACTGGATTGGTTAACAAATCAACATTCTTCCCCAGATCCACCGGACTAATTACTTCTCACAACAATTTTGTGTGGCAGCACCTATCTATGGCAGTGTTAAATTCTCCCTCCCTCAGAGCTCATCCTGTATTCTATCAAGTCATTTCCTCACAGAATTCTTTCCATCACTCGTGTACTTTCTTAAGAGTAAGGAAATTAAAACTGGGAGAGAAGGTTCAAGGCCATGAGTCAGTCCAAAGGCAGAGTAGGGAATTCCATTAAGAACTTAAAGCACAAAGCTACCTTCCTTTGCCATGAGGATGGGTCTGAAAGTGCTGGATTGTTACTCCAGCTGCGATCCACACATTGCTGCATAGTCATCCCTGTTATCGCAGCTCTTGGGAGTGGCAAACCTACTGAGCAGTGGCGATGACAGTGACTCAGAGAATACATGAGTTCTTGTAGGCTCAAGGACCTCAAGAAACAAAACACTCAAAATCAATGTAATATGTAACACAGTAACCATATTAACACCTTCCTAATCTCCTAGGGCCAAAGTGGAGAATACCAACATTTGGATTAGAAAAAGACACTGGATAGCTAATTTTAAGAACAATTCAAGCCCCGTAACTTCACAAGCATTCCTCAATGCTCAGGAAAAGAAAACATGACAAAGAAATATTTTAAGTAGATATTTTCCAGTCCACTAAATTTTCTATTGCAAAATTGAATGTCCTTTTTAAGTCTTCCAGTGGCCTTTTAAATATTCGATGACAGGGATGTTGTCTTCAATTTTTTGTTTTTTTGGTATCGCTCCTTGGCAACTAATATAGTTAGTGCCTCCTAAATTTTTGAGTGATTTCTCTAAAAATTAACAGCTATTTTTAAACAGCAATATTCCTCCTCTACTTATGAATTTATTGAATATTTTTTGGCACCTACAGTATGCAAATCACGGAACCAGGCACCATGGCACATGCGTAAGAATAAGACAGCATCTGGTGTGAAAATTAGAAGGGGAGTGCATTCATCATCGCCTATCCTAGAAAAGCAGAAACCATTTGTATTTCAAAATAAAATAAATTTAATATATGGGAATTGATTACACATGTGTTGCAAGAACAAGGAGCCCTGAAATAAACAAGAGCAGGCACCACTGTCATCCCTAGGCAGGAAAACAGGAGACTGCGCTCCCAGAACCCAAGGGCAGGGACCACCATTAGAGGCTGGAACTGTCAGGTGCAAGGTGGAGTCTCAAAAGAGATACAGCTCCATTGACACAGCTTCCAAAAGGCAGACGGGAGTGGGAGAAGACCCTGGTTTCTCATGCCAGCACCTGCCATTGTTACCACCCAGTGGGAAACCAGTTGACACAAAAGTCTGGGCAGCTTAGCCCTAGGGTCGGCCCTTGTGATACAGAACAGAGCAGGGAAAGGCCAGGGTTTGAGAGCAAGCAGGCCATACATGGGGAGCTTTGACAACTGTGTAACAGCCGAATTCAAATTAGTGCTATCACAAGGAAAGTAAAATAAATATTCAGTAACCTTATAATATTGCCTTAACTGAATTACAAACAACAACAAATAATAATAACCTCATGACATTTGGAAAAAAGATATATCAATTCCACTTAGAAAGGCTGATGCTTTATGAAAGAGGCAGCACTCTGGAAATCTGGAGAAAACCAATAGAATTTCAAAAGCTACAGGAGGAATAGAAAGGATTCTACTTGCAAAAGCATAAACATATAGATATTCTGGCATTGTCTGGTGGAACCATATTGAAGATACACTGAAGTATGACATTAAGGAATGTAAATTTTTTCTGGTAGATCAGGAGTCACTGAAGATTTAGGACCCAAAATCTTCAGTGACAAAAATCACAGCTGTGATTTAAGGATCCATCTGGCAGCAGCATATAAAATCCTTTGGGAATAAAGATGCCAGGTAAAAGGTAATAAAGTCTTGAACCAAGGGGGCATCCATGGAACTACATGGAACATTCTCGATTTAGTGTCATCCAGTTGGAAGCACTGTGCAAAGAATTAGAAATGGGAGCCCTCCCATGATGGCTTGGAAAAGATGTCTCTGTTGTCTGCATACTTTGGGGCACCATATGAAAATTGATGAAAGCTTAAAGCCTGGACATGGATAACATTATGCAGAGGGAAAGTCAGAAAAGATATGTGTTTCATCAAAGGCTTGAGCATAGAAGGAGAGGTGTTTAAGAGGAGAATAGGAGCGGTAGGGGAAGTGGGAAGACCCAGGAGAATATTGCATTTCAGTAGAAAGGGTTTCCAAAAAAAGTGAACAAGCAATTATGTAAAATGCAGCAGAAAAGTCAAGGAGAATGAATACTGAAAAGGGGTGGGAGGACTTTTAACTTTATAGAAAATTTCAGGAAGCATCCAGAACTGAATTTGAAATCAAAACATCTGGGCTCAAGATACATAAAATAATTTCTCCCTATGTATTACCTATACTCCCTCATAATTTCACTATATATGTAGTTCTTTGTGTCCTCTTTGGCTATTATCGTCAGCATAATCTTTCAGTTTCTACATCCACTGCTAATGCTTCTGTATTCTTGATATTTAGAAAACAAGTGCATTGTCATGTCACAATGCCCACCAGAAGCCAGAGAGAGTAGGGTCACACCATATATAACTGGGCTACCTAAAGACTTCTCCATTAGCATATATTTAGAAGGGACTATGGGCATCACAAGCAAAGACTGACTTGTCAAGTTAGAGCTAACATATAACTTCTATAGTTAAATACTCAGCAAAATTTAGTGAGCATTTGGTAATAGGCTCGATTAGCATGGTTTCCATTTTTTTCTAGCAATTGTACACAAAGCACTGAAAAAGAGAAAATGCAAAGAAGAATGTATAGAATAGCACATTTATAGACTAGTGTGTTGGCCTCTTCAGAAATCCAGCATTGTAGAGAAGATATCATCCACAGTACTAAGTTTAAAGCACTTAAGCTGTAATTCAAAACCCTACACAATTTGATAACAGCCTACTTCTCTAACATTATCTCTCTCTAGCCATTCAGTCAATAACTCAAATTCCTATAATTCAACAAACAAGCACTTACTCCATTCCAGGCATTGTGCCAGTCATTACACTAAGCACCCACAAGCCAGGCTGCTCCCATCTAAAACGTTACTACCCCTACTCCTTTACTGACCAGTCTCTTCTCAGCAGGAAAGCCTTTGCTCTTCTCTGTGCATATTGAAATTCCTCAATTATTGACAGCATATTTGGGAGACAGGAGCAAGGCTGTGCAACCTGACTGCTTTGGATTCAAATCTAGTTCCACCGTTACCCAGCTGTGTGACCTTGGGCAAGTTACTTAAACGCTTCAATTTCCTCCTCTGTCTTCCTTTGAGGAATGCAATGATTAAACACATATATAAAGCACTTAGAAGAGTGTGTCAAGGTATTTAAAACCATACCAGGAATTTAGTAACTGTTTAATAAACGTTAAAAAGTAGTAGTAGTAGTAGTTGTTGTTTTTGTTGTTGTATTGTGATGCTCAGCTACAGATGCACCTCCTTCACAATACCCCACACTCATAACTCTAACTCATGGTCCATACTCACATGGTTCTTATCATATGTGTCTTTGCATATGTTTCATATCTGATACATTTTTTTGGAGGCAGGCTATTATGCATTTTTTTTATTCCCTCAGCACACATAGCCACATGCACCATAGTGCCTAATGGTAATAGTAAACTGTGTGAGTGTGTGTGTGTGTGTGCGTGTGCATGTGTTCATTAATTCAGTGGACCCTAAGGAAAATTCTATGGAAGAGGGACAGTCATGGTTCTTCCATCACCAAGAAACATCAAAGTTTGGGGTCACCAAAATGAAGGAAAGTGGCTATAGATTCTTCTTTGCAATAGGCCTTTAATACTATGTGTCTATTCTTCTTACCAGTCTGGATTAGTTTAGATTCATTTCTACTAGAGGGCAGGGGATGAACTAAGTAATTTGTAATTCCACCAGTTCACCCCTTCAGAACACCTCCAGATCATCACCACTCCCAATTTTGTTTTGTTAAATGCAGACTAGCTGGGAACCGGCCCAGGACCCTGTATCCCTGAAGTTAACCCACATGCATATTGCTGGGACCAGCTGGGGCTGGCCTGTTTCTGGTGAGACAAAGAGCCAATAGATGATGGTCTGACATGCCAAGAAGTGATCATAGCTGCTTCAGAGGTCATCAGTAAAGAATGTCAGGAGGAAATGGCCCAAGGCAGTAGAAATGCTTTTGCCCTCTTAGACGGTAATTTCGCAAGCCAATAGACAAATGACGAGCTGGAAATAGCACAAGACTAGTATTAGTGATAGTACTGGGAAACGACTTTAGCCTGAGGCTGGACCACATATCTTCCACCCCTTGCTGAGAGGAACCACTGCCTAAAACAGATAAGTTTCCCAACATGACTAACTTGAGTGACTATCTTTTTGCCGCTTTTCCCCTCACGCTGACCAGAAATAAGGCATCAATGAAAGTACACACTTAAGAAAAACCTGCTGTTCTGAGGTGCATCCTCCCTGGGACAAATTCTCTGGGGCAGAAGTAGACACTACCCTCAGTTGAGTGGGCT
The DNA here is from genome assembly GCF_028885625.2 of Pongo pygmaeus. Classification (NCBI taxonomy): domain Eukaryota; kingdom Metazoa; phylum Chordata; class Mammalia; order Primates; family Hominidae; genus Pongo; species Pongo pygmaeus. The sequence continues at coordinate 44,597,923 of NC_072389.2, forward strand.
CACCATTTTCTTCAGCCCTTTCTCAAGCCAGAACCAAGGGAATAGAACCAACACTCTGTTCACTCCTGAAATATATGTTTACTCCAGCACTGGATTATCAATACAAATTATAGAATTTGAGGAATTACACATTTTGCTTTAATACATTGAACTGTGGCAAGATTAACCCTGCAACATCATTGCATTCACTCATTTTCCTGTCTATACGTCACTGTTTCCCAAGTTTTATTCTACAGAATAGTTCCAAGAATTATTAACAGGGAATCCCTGAAAAAAAAAAAAAAAAAGGCTCCAGGTAAAACGAGTTTGGGAAACATGGTCATATGCTTCCTTGAATGGCAGAGAAAGGAGGAGAATAGCAGCTGCAGTCCAGTCATTGCAGGAGCCCTGGGTTCACCATAGGGTGGGCACCACACACAGGCTAAGACCATCAATGATATGTGTCGGGAGCCTTGAGGAAGGATGCTTCTTTCTGGTGACTTTGGTAGGCCTACATGAACAACGCCAGCATTCCATATTAAAATGCATGTCCAATGTCATATAAAACAAGTCTAAAAACTCCCAGTACATTCTTAAAACTCTTATTTTCTAGGAACATTCCAGAAATATGGATCTCTCTTGAAGACAACCTTGAAAGAAGGTTAAAAGTTGCCTGCAAGAGTCTTACAAAGAGCAGGAGCGTACACACTATGGATGATTCTAGACCACCACCTACCTTCCTGTGGTTCTAGCATATTAGCTCTATAAGCAAGAAGTCAGTCATTAAATCCACAGATTGAGAATGTCCCTTTAATGATTCCAGAAGGGAACCTGAAATGCAGGTTGAGTAATAACCTGAAGCATAAAGAATTTATTATCCAGAGCAAGTGCTGACTCTTCTGGATCATATTGGAACATACTCCCTTCCAGCTCCCTCTTTAATTATCAGTTTTAATAAAAATCCAGTAGTTGGCCAAAATTATCTGCCCAGGCAGGCCCAGAAATGCACTGAGGGGTAGAGGGAGAAGACGACTTTCACCCAAAGGGAACAATGCTCCATCACTCTGCTACTTCATCACACAGGAACATGATCTAATTTAACATCACAACTAAAATTCACCTTGATATTTATGTCCCTATCTGGTATCTGTGAGGCTAGGGGAAGGGCAGAGACTTTTAGGCCACAGACAGGAGACTGTTGAGGGCGTTGTAGCCGTAATGTCTGCAGACCTGCATTAATTCACTTTGTTAATTTAACCAGGTAATTGGGCTGTGAGTCCTAAGAGCCAAGTTAGAATCCTGGCTCTGCTACTAATCAGCCGTAACAAAGGGCGATTTCCTTTCCATCTCAGTGCTTCCATTTTCTAATGTGTAAAATGAGGTGGTTTGTGCTAGATGATCTCGTGGTCTCTTGTGGCTACACTTCTAGCCACTAGACCATGGCTCTATGCAAAGAGGAACCACATCTTTCTTGTTCTGTTGTAAATCTAGCACCAAGTACAATTTCTAGAATATAACAGGCACTGAAATGGGTATTTTTAAGTGTATGAACACTCAAATAAATAAAATGCTAAGTTCAACCCAAAATATACAGCTAGTTCATATAATGTAAGACAATGTCCCTCTTTTCCCTCATTTTTGTCTCAGCTTCCTAGATGATACCCCAATTGCCCCCTTACCAGATTTACTTGGCTGGTGCTTTAAGTTCCACTGTCACCTATCAGAGATAATACAAGTCATCTAACTGGACCTTTAGAAAGAACATATGAATAATACAATGTGTCAGATATATTCACTGATGACAACAAAAATCACTGTTGGAAAAGAGCATCAGGATAGATGGTGATGACTTGTGATTTGAGGTTCAGAAGGTGAAGAAACATTCTACAAAAAAACCCGGTTGCTACACAGAGGTTCTCAGCAAGATAAAAATAGGTAGTACTAGCCCAAAGAACATTGCAAAGGTCAGGCATTTGTTTCTATATCTCCAAAGTTCTCTTTCCAGTCTCCTTCCCAAATTCAACAAAAGACTCATCATTTACCATATTTGCATGTTTAAGTCTTTAATCTTGTGCAATTAAAGACATGTTTCAGGAATTTCAGACAACAGGAAACAGATGGGGAGATTTCTGGCAGGAGAGTTCAGTGAAAGGCAGAGAGGTCTTCATACCCTTAACACTTCACTACACCTAAAACTGGTTTTAAACCAAAACTTCCTATACAAACTTCTCCAGTGCCCTGTGGTCTAGGGGTTGAAGTGCAACAAGAAGTGACAGAATGCTTACCTGAAAGGAACAAGGAGGTGCCTGGCCTGTTTCTATCTTCCTGCTCCTGCATGGCCAGACTCAGGGTGCAGGGCTCACTCTGACTGAGCCCTTTACCCTTCCTGAGGCCACTATCCCAGTATAGGGCAACCCAATTCCCTCAAAAAGGGTCATGGGCTTTTCTTGCAACATTATTCCTTAGGGAAGCTCAACTTCTAAGGTTCCTGATCACCTAGTTCTCTAGGACTAAACCCAATCTGATATGGTGACTCTAGTTTTCCGCACAAGATCCATGGGCTGACCCATAATCTTAAAAAAACCTGAAAGAATATTTGAAATTATGCCTGCATCACAGTATCGGGCATGCTCCGACTCAGTAGAAGACCAGGAAGCTTGAAGCATTAGGGTGGGGTACAAAAACCCAGCCCTGCTCAAGGAAAAGAAAGCCAACATCAAGGACAAGAGAACCTCACTGGGAGTAAGATCTAGAATCTGAGTGTGATCATATACATGGTGATAATAACAAAGAAAAAGAACGCAGCGTCAGGGAAAATTATTCATGATGAGACAAGTTATTAGTACCAGTGGACTAAACGATGGGAGAAAAGAAGTTCTATTTTTTCTATAAAAGTAATACTAAATGTAACCATTGCAATACTAAATATAACCATACACCCATCAATGTACGGCCAAATACAACAGAAGTAATGTATATTTTAATGTGACAAAATTGTTAGTTTTATTAAATGACAATGCTAAGATGAACTGCTTATTCTTCTTAGCTTGTAATTTGTGGTTGTCAATTTGTTCCTAAAGTAATAAAAGACAACATTATTGAAAAATCTTGATATTATTTGGTTTGTCTACTTCTGTCCAACCCCACATCCTTATCTCCAGGTATTATATGAAATATGTTATGTTATTCTAAATCTCTATTATTTTGTGACTTAAGATTATATTGCTATTTTGAACTGTTTGAGAGTTTTTGAGGGTTTTATAATTTCCACTGGTATAGGCAGTATTGTATTTAAGAAAATAATGTTGTTATCAGGTAAACTTCAGTATGAATATCACTTAAGAAATATTCAAACTTGCACTGTGAGGTATTACTTTACCTCTTTACATCTCAGTGTGCTTTTCTATAAAATGGGTATAATAATTGCTATGATTGAATATACCAACCAATGGTACTACATAAGGGTTGAGGCTTATAGAGTCTCGTAGTTGGGCAGCCCTTAGATTATCCAAGTGACCATCTAATCATGGTTGTAGAGATCATCTTTTCTTATGTAAAGTTTTTAAAAATTAAATACCTTGGATGATAATGCTAAAAAAGGACAAATATGTAACTGGGATATCGGATGTGAGGACTGTTTAGAAGGAAAAAAAATGTTTAAATCACTGAATCTACACTGGTCCAAACAAATGGAAATGAGTCCTGTTTCTGAAGAACTTAGTCTACCTAGGAGCTCTTTGAATTTATACAAAGTTAAGTAGTGAGCTTATTGATGTAGTAATGCTGTATCTTAAAGTTACCTTCCATTTTTTCCCAGCTCTATTTATTAGCATAGCTAATGATTCCAGCTCTTTCTTACTGAACCCAACTTCTGCCAGACACAGGGCTTGGTAAGATAGATGGATAGATGGATGGATGGATGGATGGATGGATGGATGGATGGATGGGTGGGTGGGTGGGTGGATGAATGGGTGGGTGGATGGATGGATGGGTGGGTGGGTGAGTGGATGGATGGATGGATGGGTGGGTGGATGGATGGATGGATGAGTGGGTGAGTGGGTGGGTGGGTGGATGGGTGGGTGGGTGGGTGGATGGGTGGGTGGGTAGATGGGTGGGTAGATGGATGGATAAGTAGATAGGCAGACAGATAGATAAAATGATATAAATATACATAAAATCTCAGGTAATTTTAAGAACAACCTTTAACATGGTTACTATTAATTTTCCCTCATTTTACATATGATGAAAATGAGGTTTAAAGATGCTAAGAAATATGCCCCAAATCACAAAGCAAGTAAGATATTTCAAACAATAGCAAACAAATGCATCGTTACTTTTGCAAGACAGTGGGATGATAGTATCATCAAGTATCTATGGACTATTATCCCCATAAATAAAACTTGAATCATTAATTCTCCTTTGAAACAAAACTAGAAATCTACTAACCTATCCCATGGCATAGGATATTCAGTAACTTATCTGGAAGGAAAATAAAGAAAAGGTCACTACAAGCAATAAAAACTCTAAATAATAGTAGCAGGAATCATAATAATAACAATGATGATAGCAAGAGGAATTAAGGGAAATAAAGAAGAGCCAGTATTTCCTTAGACATCTGCAAGTGACTTTGTGGAATCTCCTTGAGATTTTTCCAAAAAAGATAGGTAAATGTGAAATAGAGATATTCAACTCCAACGAATGTTATCTAGAATACCTTAGTGAGATCTCACAGCCTACGCAAATGGAACAAGCTATGTTCTCTAATGTGTTTCTCAATTTTGGCAAGTACATGGATGTTTTATGGATATGGTCATCAAAAAGTCATTGTTAATATGACACTAGAATTCTGTGACCACAACAACTCTAGCAACAAATCTCCTTCAGAATAATATCTCTTACTGACTGGTTTATGGCAAGTGATAGGTTTATGACCACTAAGTCCATCCTGATATGAGCTTAGAAGATGTTTTCCATATTGGTCTTGAAGAAACTCATACTTTCATCAGCAGGGGCCAGGACCTGAAGCTCCTCCAAGATTTTCCCAGTATCACCAGATTCCTAGGTCTATGACTCAGTTACAACATGTTCAATAAATATTGACTACGTGCACATGATTTTCCTATTGCTGTGCTCTCTGCAATGAGGAATGGCAATAAATGACAACACAGTTCCCATCTGGAAGGAAATGAAATATCATGGATTTGGAGCCACGTGTTAATCATTGCTAACCTTCTCTGGAGTCCCTAGGTCAAGAGGACACTCCAAAGCCTCACAGTGTCCTGGAGCTGATATCATAGATAGTAACTACGATTCTCAAGTATCTTTTAGGCCCCAGTGCTCCGACCCCAATCACACAATCCATTTGTATTGGCTCCCATTCCAGTAGGTGTAAAGCTACCTCACTCAAGTTCTTCCCTGCAGATTTCTCCTTTCAAGATGGTTGATTTATCCAGAAGTACAATCTAGCTTTTTCTAGTAAACTATAGGGCAAATAGTATTGTCGCGCACTTCTGAGTTGGAAATGATAAAAGCGGAAAGATACAACAGAATAATTGAACACCTCTTCTTGTATCCCAGCACCACCGGGTCTTCCTCAGCCTATTTCTGGACAGTTTAAACCTCAAGCAAAGGCTGTCTGTGTTCTGTGATACTCCAGGCTCACTTCTCCTCACGACCTTTAACTTGCTGCTCCCCTGTGCCTGGGGTGCTCCCCCAAAAAACGGCTGTGGCATTCCTTTCCGCACTGCATTCAGATGGCTGCTTAAACACCACCTTTTCAGAAATGCTCCCCTTGGCCACCCTATCTAAAAGATTAAAATCTCACCATCACCCTGACTCCTCTATCTTATTTTTTATCATTTTTAATCACCTGAAAAAACGTATTTCTCTATTTTCTGTCTCCTCCCAGATTACACTTGAATGTAACCTCCCTGGCAAGAGGAACTTTGTTTTCTGCAATTGCCCAATTTCCCAGACCTAGGAAGCATTTCATCGACATATTTTGAGTTAAAACAAAAAAAGAAAAAAATGGGTAAGACAGACTTATTTGCTTTTGAGTGCAGAGATCAATTGTCTGAGCAGGGAGGCAAACTTATCTTTAAAAGCTGGCTCTACCTACTAGATTATTCAGGTGGTGTTTTCTTTTTGCCCTGGCATCTTGTACCTTGCTTCTCACTTCCAGGCCATATTTAGCCCAGAGCCTCAGGAAGGATTTGGAGAGGGCTTATTACAGGCTAAGATTTAGACCTATGCACATACCCAGACTCAAGATCAGACTTGCGTTAAAACCACAGACAGACACAGAGCAGCCATTGACTCTACCACAATCAAAGTTTGATCATAACATAGAAATGGGAGATTAACTAAGAGGAAGCCAATTAGCCAGGACACTCAACCTCTTGGACCACAACTGATTTTGAAAGTTAAATGTTTGATGGAATCTTGCTTCCTCATTCTCAATGACCTAAAGCAGAGGCACAGGGAGGTGAAATGGTTTGCCCAACATCCCACAGTGTATCAGCAAAAGCGATGGGCTTGGAAACCACTAGGTTTCCATTTCCTGCCTATAACCACACTAAGAGTGAGAATCCTCAAGAGGCATACAGAGTAAACTCAAGCACTGATGGTAAGGTAGGAGGAAGGAATCACACACGCAAACTCACACTTTCTCTCATTCTCTCTCTCTCACACACACACCCACCCCACATACTACTGATAAATGTGGGCATCAAGTTGCCCTTCCCAAGTCGTCTATAAAACTGCATAAATATCCAGTGTTTTCCTTGAAAATTTCCTGGATGAATGTGTTCTTTCCTCTATAAACTTGCTGAAGACTTAGCTATTTCTCTTATCTTTGAGTATATCGTTTCAGTTCTTGCCAGCATGAAACTATCTCGAGGGAGCACTGAAAGGAGCTAAGTCTCTTGCATTTCAACTTTCCATAATCCAAAAGTCAACCCAGATTATTACAAGTTTTCTCATATCCTTCACTTCCCCCAGAGAGAACTATCTTTTGAGGAACCTGTTTCATCTATGACAAATAAATGATCTGAAGTTTTATAACACCTCTCAAAGAGCAAGTTTAGGCTTTGAGCACTTCAACAATCAGAAGAATAAAACTAACAAGAGATGCAAAAGACCTGGAAACAAGTGGCAAAGGCAGATTAATAATATAATTTCTACCATCTTCTTTGTTTTTGTCCTTTCTCTCACTACCTGGTTAATCTCTTATTAATAGTTCTCCCTCAAATATCTCCCCTCGCCCTTTCAATATCTTCAAACTCCAATCTGATGCACAAAGCTAACAGCATAATCTTTCAGCTGATATTGGTGGATCCTTTACATCCAGTTATAATCAGTACTCCTCACCGTGATAGTTAAGGATCCTCACAATCTGGTCCCACTCTATTGTGGTGGTCCCTAAGAGGAAGGGAAGGTGCATTGTGCCTGCATCCAGGGTACATTCTTGTCATGACTCCAGGTATGCTGGTGGTATTGGTAGTACCTAATGGATAAAGAGCAGAGATGCTGCTAAACATCCTACAATGCATGAGACAGCCCCCTGCCACAAAGAATTGACCAGTCCAGCATATAAGTACTGCCGAGGCTAAGGAATCCTGTTCTGCAGGCTTCTCTCCACTCCTCTGTGGTTGTGTGGTTTTGTTTTGTTTTGTTTCTTCAAATGACTCTTTAATAGATGATTTGCAATCCCCTATACCTAGACATGGTTTATGAGTTCAAACCCTTGGACATCATCCTTGCCCTCCTTCCACCTGGAAGCCTTAGACCCTTTCTTTAGCTGGCAGACCCCTGCCTTTACTTTAAGGCCCATCTTCTCCTTGAAAGCTTCCTGGATGGATGTGCTCCTTGCTTTCTAAATTTACAGAGTGCTTTGCTAGTCCTCTCTTATGACATTTATCACCATTATCTGGAATTATGTACTATAGGCTCTAAGAAAGTAAAACTCTTGTTTGTTCAAGGCTATATGGCCAGTACCTTAGAAGAGTGGAATATAGCAAGTGCTAATGAATACTTGTTGATCAAATGAGGATTTATTTATGATGTAAACTCACCACTCTCCTATCAAAGTTCCCTGGAACTGGAAACATCTTTAGCTCTTCTCTGAATCATGTATCACTTCTGCCTAGAAGGTGCTTAATGAACAATGCTTATATGTCTAAACATTTAAGTCAATACACATAGAGTATAACAGAAATATTAAATAAATATGTAAATACAAAAATACATGTATTACATATTAAGTAAATACACAAATAAGGCTTGGCCTGTAGAAATTCAAGTCCTAGGCAACAGCTCACCCATCTCAATTTTCAATTACTTCTAAGAATCATGTCGCAAGTATGTTTCAATGTCTGACAGTTCCTCATTTTTAAAAAGAACACCAAAATGAGCATTTAAATGTTAATTGCTCATCTGGAGAGCACATGAAACAGAAAACACGCAAAGACAGAATGTGTTGCTAGTTGTGCCTGAGTAGAAACTAATATACTGCCCTGAAACACTGATTTCAGCTTCTAGTGACACATCACAAACCTGTTGCAACATAAAGTGCAGGCTAAACATGACCAAATTATAATGACAATATTTAAGAATAGAGAGAATTGACTGGGAGACAACAGTAAACTGGGGGCCCTAGTGGAAACTCAACTTTACAGCTAATTTTTATCTAATATTCTGCAGTTTGTCAACATTTTCTTGTAGCCCGTATTCAGTGAAGATGGGGAAGAGCCCCAATTCTGGGGAATAAGTCTATATATTTTTGTATAGCAATTCATAGTCCCTAATCCTTTTTGCCAGACACACTGATTCCTTCATTTTTATCTTTTATCATAGGTTTTATTTTCTGCTTTATAGTCATCCTTCCATAAAATCCCTAATATCTTCACAAATTGTATACATAGAGAAACAAACAGCATTTTAATTAGCATTCACCTTGCTAAGCCCGTTACATGCATTATCTCATTTAATTCTTAAGAGAGCCCTAAAAGACAGGTATGATTATTATTCCATGTTCACATTAGGAAATTGAGGTTTGGAAAATTTAAGGAACTTGCCCCATGTCACACAGCTTAAATGACTCAGAGGTTTTGTAAGTTGCGAGCGGCCTCTGTGACAATTTTTAAATGTCTTTGAATTCATCCAGCTTCTAGTAAATATTTATTGGGCACCAGTAATGACTCAGGCTTTGTGATGGCTTTGGAGAGAAAGTGGAAAGCAATAAGGCATGTGGTCCTTCCTCTCAGGAAGCTGACAGCTACTGGACAAGGTAGATGTTAATCAAATTCTCATAATGACCCTAAATGTACAAACTGTTTCTTGATGCACAAGAAACAGAGGCTCTGAAAATATGTAATCAAAGAACCTACCTATGACTTTGAAGTTAGGAAAGGCTTGGGGTGGTTAGGAATTAATGCAGAATTGGGAGGGACAGAAGATGGGAAACATCTCAGAAAGAATGAGCAGCACCTGCAGAGGCCACGGCAGGAAGGAGTGTGGCACAGTCAACAAACACAGAGGGACCTCGAGAGGGAGTGCAGGATGAGGGCAGGTGGGGCCAGATTGAGTTGGGTTCCCTAGACACAGACTCTGAGACAAGGACTGGGTTCAAGTATAGTTTAATTAGCAGATGATTTCAGAGAACTCAGTAAGGGAGGAGGAAAGTGAGAGAAAAGAGGACAGTAACAGTGGATTTCCACCTGAGCAACTGGGCCTCAATCCCGCTAGGACTTCTGAGATCCCATGTAAAACATACTTCAGAGTTGTCTCACTGAGGGACAAGAAAGGTGGGCCACTCATCCCCAAGCCCCAGGCTCAGGGGTGCTCCTGGAGACCCCAGTGTGCCTCCTGGGAGAAAGAATGCCAGGGCAGGAGATCTCTGCATGTGGGGGAACTGCCACACATGTTGTGAGGCTGGAGCATGGTCAGCCTGTGCTACAGGCCTTAGGCAACTCCACCCTAAGAGTGATGGGGAGCTATGCAGCAACCTTACCTGGGGTGAGGCTGTATCCTGATCAGATTTAGGTCTGGAACATTGCAATGTGGACAACAGATTGGAGGGAGGGAAGGGCGGATGTCAAGAGGCAGCTAGAAGTTACCACAGGCAGGACCAGCTGCATAACGTGTAAAGACCAGTGCAAAGCAAAATGAAAGGCTCCTTGTTCACAAAGCAGGATAAAAGTGCTTTTAAAGGTAGGAAAACATTAAGTTTATTCCTTTCTCCTGTGCTAATGGGTCCTGTGGTTTTTAAATTGCTACTTAGTATTATGCTCTCTTGGGCACAGGGATACTCCTGGGGTGAGTGCAGATTCTCACTGGCACTCAGGAGGGAGTACCACCCTGTGACAAAGCCCAGCTGCTCCAGGGTCAGCCACCAGCTTGAAGTTCCCTGCCCCAGCTGGAAGTAGGGAAGTTGAGCCAGATGTCTCCCCTTCCGGTGGGCCTGCCTCCCCAACCCACAGGAGAGGGGAACTCACAAGGAATTGTAACCCCCACATTAGGAAGTAAATCTGGGATGTGCAAGAAGCACACCCCTGCTGAGTCATGTGCCAAATGTGCCATGGCATTGCCAGTCCCTGGCGGGGATGGTCATCACCGTGTTCGGCCCCAAGAACCCACACCCAACCCCAACCCCCCTCACACCTGTGGCCAGGTACCTGTTAGAGGCAGGAGGAGGCAGCAGCCATGGAGGCGGGCAAGAGGAGGTTAGATGTAGCCTGGGACACCAGGAACCAGGGAGTGGGTAGCCAAGAACCCTCAAGGGAAGCAGAGAGGCAGCAGGAGATGGAACAGTGTATGAGCCAAGGCACATGGTCCCATCACCCTCCTCTTACAAAATGTAAGTTGAGATAAAATTGGCATTAAGCAGTGCAAGACAGCTCACGCAGAGCATAAAACCCTAAGTTGAGAGTCCTTTAGAGTAAGGGTCCCTGTATGACTGCACTGGTCACATGCTTATCACGTTGGTCGTGGGTCCAGGACAGAAAGGATAGTAACTTGGTCTAGTGTCTAAGATATGAAGAAATAAACCAACTTGAAAAACGTTTGGGAGCTAAAACGACTTCATATCATGGATTTCATATGAATGGGTATGATGGAGCAAGATGGGGAAATACGGGAGGATGCCTGTGTGTCCATGGAGGCATGCTACCAGGTGTCCCTTCAAGAGCTTGCTATTCTGCTGCAGGAAGTGCAGTTAGCTGATAAGCTCCAGCCATTTGCACCTTCAGGATCTGCTTCAGCTTTTGTGCTGAAGCTGCACTTTCCCCAGGAAGCTCTTAGCCAATGACTGCACACAGCAGGGATATTAGGGCCCATTCCTTTCTATCTAAGGCAGGACTCCCGTAATCGTTTTCTCTGGAGCTCCCTTTTGGGTTTCCCTAGACTTTGTAAGATCTGCATTATAGTTTAAGACTCCCGATTCTTAGTCCTACTTCCTCCCCCTTTTCCTTCCACAGGTATGATATTCGCATGGGTCTCTGAAGACATCCCCTGCCCAATCCTGTGTTCTTCCCGTTTTATAGGCATTATCCCTCCACTCCATAAACCTCTAGCTCCATCTCAGCATTTTCTTCCCAGGGAATCCAGCTGACACAGTGTCAAAGACATGTCTGAGTTATCTGTTTGGTACATCTGCATGGACTCATTAGGGATACTAAGAAACAGCAGGTTTATTGTGCCTCAACTATATCACCTAGCATCTTCTTTGCAAAGCACTATGCTTGCTTCATTGGAGAATGTAGATTAAGATCACTGTTCCTCAAGAAGGCTATCGTCTAGATGGGAAGATAAGGCTCAAGACAAATGAGCAGATGGCTTTTCCAAAGACCTGAAGAGAATTTTTTTCAAGAGATAAAAACCTCCAGATGTCAAGGCAGACCACACCTCAAAGATGACACAGCAAGTTTTCTCTGCCAACCTAGATATAACTTCTAGATTCTGTGTGTGTGTGTGTGTCTGATGAATTTGTATAACTTCTCAACTCTGTGAAAGGTTAATATTTCACAAACCACCAAGAAACCTACCTTGACTTCCAGAAGAGTCTAAAACAGCCCCCAACATTATGTCCAAGAGGTTGCTAAATCTGAATTTTCAACAGGTCCACGGAGAGTGGGTATGAGTTGGGCTTTGATGTGGGCCTGCACAACAGGCCTAGCTATCCTCCCTAAAGGCCCAAATGCCCTGCTCCACCAAGCCTGGCTGGGCTAATTTGGAAAGTTACTCATGAGGACTTGCCTGTTCGATCCAAGGATGACATCAAAGGATTGATGCTCCATCTGTCAGCTCTCACTTTTATCTATTTGCCCTTTATTTAAAGCAGCCATTTATAAACAGAGGCTTATGGAATTAATAAACTCCAAAAAAGATGATCATTCACTATATCTCTGGCAGGTGTTACAATAGAACAAAGAGAACTGTTGAATCAAATGCCAAGCTTCGTAATACTTAATTCGGAAAGCAGAGTTTTCCCGGAATAACCCCCACTTTGGACAGAACCCCTACTGCACACTCATCCTATCACTGGCAATTCAGCAACAATGCATTTTCCATCTTGTGGAGAGCCAGAATGCTGCTGGAGCAGTGCGATGTGCACTCAGCCTTTCTGCACATGGGGACCTGATCCAACCATCCCCACGTGACCACAGGTTCTCTGAGGAGCCATTCTGCATTGGCATTGAAACATTTCAAACATTTCAGATCGTGGGCGCCTCTTGGCAATGGTCCTTAGTAGTCTAAATAGGCAGATTAAAGAACTAGATAGCAGCCAATTGCCTTGCAGGTTTTGTGTAAACTATTCATAACAAAAGTGTTGGAGGGAAAAAATTTTCTTTACTTCTCTCCCAGGTGAATTGAGGGATGTCCAGGGAGAAGCAAAGCTGCCTGTCCCTGGGTCTTCACTCTCCCCTGTGTTTCCATTTGACAGATGAAGGCAAGCAGAGCAGACATGAAGGAGGGGTGCATGGTGTGGATGGATCCGTGCCTAGAGAAATCTGAACCACAGGTGGACTAAAATGGACATATTATCAGAAGGCTATGATCACACAGAATTCTAGGGAATCTAAGTCTATAGGATTGTATATTTTATTCTTTCCTTTTTGGCATGGGGTTGGGGTGTGCATTTATTTTTTTATTTTATTTATACTTTTTATTTTTCCATAAGTTATTGGGGTACAGGTGATATTTGGTTACATAAGTTCTTTAGTGGTGATTTGTAATATTTTGGCGCACCCATCACCTGAGCAGTATACACAGCACCCTATTTGTAGTCTTTTATCCCTTGCCCCCTCCTACCTTTTTCCCCAAATCCCCAAAGTCCATTGTATCATTCTTATGCCTTTATGTCCTCATAGCTTAGCTCCCATATATCAGTGAGAACATACGATGTTTGGTTTTCCATTCCTGAGTTACTTCACCTAGAATAATAGTCTCCAGTCTCACCCAGGTCACTGCAAATGCTGTTAATTCATTCCTTTTCATGGCTGTGTAGTATACCATTGTGTGTGTGTGTATATATATATATATATATATATATATATATACACCACAGTCTCTTTACTCATTGATTGATGGGTATTTGGATGGTTCCACGATTTTGCAATTGTGAATTGCTCTGCTATAAACATGTGTGTGCAAGTTATCTTTTTCGAATGACTTCTTTTCCTCTGGGTAGATACCCAGTAATGGGATTGCTGGATCAAATGGTAGTTCTACTTTTCATTCTTTAAAGAATGTCCACACCATTTTCCATAGTGGCTGCACTAGTTTACATTCCCACCAGCAGTGTAGAAGTGTTCCCTTATCACCACATCCACGCCAACATCTACTGTTTTTCAATTTTTTGATTATAGCCGTTCTTGCAGGAGTAAAGTTGTATCACATTGTGGTTTTGATTTGCATTTCCCTGATCATTAGTGATGTTGAGCATTTTTTATATGTTTATTGGCCATTTGTGTATCTTCTTTTGAGAATTGTCTATTTATGTCCTTAGCCCACTTTTTGATAGGATTTTTTCACTGATTCGTGTTTGTTGTAGATTCTCAATATTACTCCTTTGTCAGATGTATAGATTGTGAAGATTTTCTCCCACTCTGTGGGTTGTCTGTTTACTCTGCTGACTGTTCCTTTTGCTGTGCAAAAGCTCTTAGTTCAGTTAGGTCCCAGTTATTTATCTTTGTTTTTATTGCATTTGCTTTTGGGTTCTTGGTCATGAAATCTTTATCTAAGTCAATGTCTAGAAGGGTTTTTCCAATGTTATCTTCTAGAATTTTTATAGTTTCAAGTCTTCGGTTTAAGTCCTTAATCCATCTTGAGTTGATTTTTCTATAAGGTAAGAGATGGGTTGTATCATTTTAAATCCCATTAGACTTTTTTCTCCAAGCTTAACAAAAGAAAACAGGCATGTGGATTCAAAGTCTCTGCCTTGCTGTTCCTACCTTGCTGTGGTAGGTTAGTCTGATTCATGCAGGCATGACAGGTCCAATCAGATGCTGTATATACAAATTCTACAGCTGAAAGGGGACAGCCCTGAGAATTCCAAAAATTATTTTGCTAGGTAACAGCAAGGGCAAATCATGCTGTACAAGTCCCCATTCCTCCTCCATAGATCCTCTCCCAACACTAGGCCTGCATTCATAAACTTAGCCCTTTTCCATGAGACACAAAAGGAAAAGAATCAAGTCATTTGCTAGACGATTCTAAAAGTCACCACAGCTATTCACAGGAAATCATCATGCCAAGAGGTGTAGGCAGACACTCATATGAGGGGAGGCAGAGAATTGAGTGGCAAGATGGCATACTCAATAGTTCAGCTAAAAAACACCATCATGATCTTCAACCCCAAGCCTTCCTTTTAGAGATGAATACATTGAACCCCAAAGATGTGATGGGATCTCCCCAACGTCAGTGGCAGGGCCCCTGCCCGGGGCCTGGATGTCCTAATCCCAGTCCTGCTGTTTCTATTCCTGCCGCTGATGGGCCTGTCACAGCTGCTGATGGACCCTGACAGGAGACATGGTGGGAATGGCTGCTTTAAGGACTGAATCACAGAGTCCCTGGGCCCCTCTGTCCTTATTTTCATCTCTCTCCATGACTAGTGTCAAATAATTCTTCTTTGGAAATCACTTTCTAATTCCAAACTCAGGGGCATCCTGGACAAAAAGCCAGCTCAGTGTACTATGGCAACACACAGCAGGAGAAGGGGAGAAAAAAATTACCTGTTAAGACATGTAATGCCTAGCAGTGACAGCAGAAGAGAAGTGAAAAAAATAGTTTCTTTCTTCAGTTCAGCAAATATTTACCAAGTACCAAAATGCCCAAAGTCGTGCACTAGGCACTGTGTGTGTGGGATGGGATGGACTGGGGAGATATCGCCAATTAATTCATAAGGCTCTCGTCCTCAGGGAACTCACCATCTGATAGAGGGGCACAGACATTTTCTCCAATGCCTAGTACAATCATGGGGTGGAAGGTGCTCAAATTGAATCAAAAAAGACCAAAGCGACCCAGAGCTCACTTTTATGTCTTACACCAGCCAGCCCACAAGAGGAAGTGAATTTCAGAAGTGAATTCCAAACACAAAGATATGTATAAATGATATGGCATGGGAATTGCTGGTGTTCTAACTTTATTTTCCCTGACTGTTCAACACAGAATTGTGTTTGAGTTTGTTCAGTCCTGGGTGTAAATAGCATCTGTCAACCACATGCCTTTTAGGATCATCAGTGACAGATCTGTAGCATCAGGCTAGAGTGCGTGTGGCTGTGGCATTGTCTTCCATTCCTCTGGGCTCTACCTCTCTGCTCTGCCCATTCTGGTTGCTTTCTACGGCTGGTGCCAAATGGTTCCCATCGCTTGGCAACAGGCAGCCTGCAGTGATCTGGGTCTCATGTCTGAGGCTGAACTAGGGACCACCCTGAATCATCTAGGGAGAGAATACAAGAAGGGAGGGACTGCCCCTCACCCCAGCTTTCCTGTGGTTAACCAAACCCCTAGCTGTGTTTGAGCAACTAGCAACACCCGCTGCATTTGTCATCACAGCTGCACACGTGCCGCCTCCTTTGACAAAGACACGGAATCTGTAGCGTACTTTTTGGGAAATGCTGTCTGAAGGTGCTGCATCACTGACACTTGCCCTCCAACTTGAATTGTGTAAGAAGTATTAGGCATTTTAGAACCTCATGCAGAGACTCTGGGCTTTCTCATAAGCAAACACAAGCAGAAAAATCTACCTGCTCAGGCTTTTTTCTAAGCCAACGATGCCAGAATTCCAACCAGTTTCTGCTTTGGCCAAAGAGTATCTCAACTGCATGCTGACAAGAGCCTCAGCACAGCTACCCATCTTCATTTTCAAAATGTAGGTGCATCTAGCTCAGAAGAATAGGGTCCTGGAGACCCAGGAGAGAAAAGACAGATCCTCTGAATGTCAGAATAGGACCTCCTTTTTCCCTGTCCTTGTGCTGTCAGCCTGACTCTCTGAGCCCCAGCTCCAAGAACAGCCCTGGGGTTATAGAGGTGCAGGGCTTCTAGATAAGAAGCCAGAACAGACAGTCCCCTCTGTGTCATTTGTCATTACAGAATATCCTAACCTCACGCCTCTAAGGGGGCAGCCCAGCAAAGCCAGCAATAGCCAGAGACTGCTGGCTCTTTCTGAGCCACTCATGGTTTCAAGGTGTCCCAGATTTTAAGAGGCTGAATTTTCTTTTTGCTTCCTGAGTGCTTCTATCTCTCCACTTTAACATTGACATATGCATTTATTGCAGTAATATTATTTATTCAAATCTACCATGTTCTGGGCACTAGAACAGTGCCTGGAACTGTTGCTGGAACTGTTACAGTGCCTGGAACTTCTTACTCTGAATATTATTTACTCAAAGTAATATCATTTATTCAACAAACAATATTATATAACTCCTAGGGCTTACATTCTAATGGGGGAGCACACGATAAACAAATAATAAATGACAGTAAAATAAAACAAATAATCCCATATGAAGAGGTCCTCTGTGCAGGATGTAAGGACCAACGTTTGAGCACTGGCTCTGACATAGAGTATGTGGAACCCTTATTTGCTCATGCAATCCCCGGGGAAATCCTCTTAGGAGGTACTATTAAGCTTCACTTGACAAATAGGAAAACCGAAGTTCAGACTACAAAGCCTAAAAAGTGGTAGAACGCAAATTTGAACCTGGGTCTGACCCCCAAGATCCATTATCATTCTACTTCACCATCTCTCCCCCTGCAGCAAGAGTCAAGAGACAAGGAGAAGGCAGGCCAGGACTTTGAGCCTTTCCACCTTATGCAAGAGTGTCCTCTGAGCCTCGACTGCTCAACTCGAACACATGTTTTTAAACATTCCGAAGTGCTCCCAGTTGCGAAGGAGATGTTGTAGGATGTTAGGCCTCAGCACAAGGAACCCAAACCTTCAGGGGCTCTCCTCTACATTATGCTCCCATTTTTCTCCCAAAATATTGATCTCCACCCAACCTAGACATAGAACTGGAGAGTAAGTTCCAGTCTCACCCCTTTGCAGATCTTAGGGGGACCCATCAAATTCCCAGCCACTGGGTGAAAATCAGGAGCTTCTTTATGGGACCTGAGTTGCCTTCCTAGAGGAAAAAAAAAAATCCTGTCCTTCAAATACTGCTGTCTTCCAAAATATGTAAGGATGCCACGGTGAATCATAGCGGACACCCTGCATTGGTTGGGTTATTATTTATCCTAGAAGCTTGGGTTCTTGGAGCCCTAGCTTATTTAAGCAACAAAGTCCCTCACAACCCACAGGTGAGGAAGTGAGTGTAACAGAGAGATCATTGGACCTAAAATCAAAACACCTGTCAAATCCCAGTTCTGCCACTTACTAGTTATGATCTTGAGCCAGAGACTTAATTTCTTTGAGCCTCAGATTCCTTTCTGTAAAATAAACAGCTGTGTGACTTACCTCACAAGGATCATTGTAAAAGGAAAGAAGACCTATGTAAGATTCTGTGTTGAAAGAGCTCAGTACATAATCATGTATTTTAAAAATTAGATGTGGCTTTAATTTTTAAATTTTTCTCATTAAATTTGACAGCAAATTATGTTACCTGGCTACGAATTTAAACTTTTCTTATGTCTCTTATTTCTGGGAAAAAAACAAAAAACACCTGCAAGGTTATCCCACTGCTGATTCCTGAGGGGAGGTCCCTCAAGGGAACATAAGGTGACAACTCCTCCAGCGTGGACAACAGCCACCCAGAGATGCCAGGGAAGAATAGAGGGAACTCTCTTCTTTAATGTCCAACTTTCCACATAATTTGTAATTGTTGTTTAAACTCTCAATCCTCCTGGTGACATGATAGGCTCAACTTTCCAACATACTGAAGTTGAAAGAGTTTTTAAAAAAAAAAAAAAGGTACAACCAGGAAAGTTGGCTTTAATAATCTCCATTCCAGATATTTTAACCCACTTGAAAGGGGTAATACTTACCCCCCAAAACCTAAAGGGTGACTGTTTTGAGCATGAGGTATGGGGAATAGAGATTAGTGTGAGAGGGAGGGAAGTGTTAAAATAGAAAGAGGCAGAGAGGAAATGAAATAACCTTCCTACCTCTTATCCTTGAGTGCTTTCAAGAGCCTGTCTGGGGCCAGCAGCCCCAGGAAACACCAAGGCTGTTTCTTGCCTTCACCTTTGGGCTGTTTTTTACTGCTGTTCATTAAGAAAATCTTTTCCATCAGCCTTATCATCCTTTTCTTGGCTCTTGGTCAGGTTGAGTCAGACCTGGAACATTTACTTTCACAAAGACTAACCAATCTTTTGTCTAGACACAGATGTCTTCCACCAAAGCTTGCTGGTCAGGGTCATGGAAGAGGCTGGTAAACACGTAGGCCCTTTTGTGTAACTGAACACTGTGGGGGGAAGACTGAGGACAGGGGAAATGGAGAAAACGGGGGGAGCTAGGAATTTGTTGATAGCATATAAAAGTGGGCAACTGAAAGCACTGTGAACTCTCTTTGTTTGAAAAGTGTAAGGGGACTAGTTTGTAGTATCCCTAAAAAGGTTTGGAAATCAAGAGTGGAACTGGATTTCAAAGGCCCCAGGGCCTTTTCTTGTCCTGTTGCCTCTGCCTGGACCATTTTCTGTCCCTCTCTACTTCCTCTTCCCGGGGCAACTTTTATTCCCTCTCCGAGTCTTTTGCTAACAGCCACTTCCTCAGGAAAGCTTTCCCCGGCCCTGGCGGCTAGGGCAGGTTGCCCCATTATCCACTCTCATCACACCCTGCATACTTTGCCAGTGCAGCTCTCATCAGTGCTATAATTAAATGATGATGTGTGCACGGCTATTTGGACAATAACTACCCATATTCATTAGTCGTTGGGCATTTTGTAAATTATCTTATAATTGAGCTAATTGTAATCTTTAAGCAGTAATATTACACAACAAAAATGTGTATAATTATTATTAAACGAATAATATTGTCTCTCTGGCTAGATATTAAACTCCTTGAGGGCAGGGACTGCTTGGACCTGTATGTAATCGGGCGCCCAGTGCCTGATACTGTGCCTAACACATAGGTGGAGGTCAAAATATATGTTGAATAAATCAATGTATGAGTTTGTCCATGAGGGCAATAAAGGGGAAAACGTAAGGGGAAAAGCATCCAGAGAATAATTCCCACTGGTTTAGGCTAGACAAGCAATGTACCAATGTCTCGGTTGCCCCAGAGTCCCTAGTATGGAGCTACTCCCTACATCATTCACCATCCTGAGCACAGAGACCTTCTGAAGTCTTATTCCATTGTTGCCTTTAACAGCAAAGAAAAAAGAAACTTGGAAGCCAGCTCCCTGGATGTACTGTATATCTTTTGAAAACAAAAAGTGGTCTTTGGTCATTTCAGAGAAATTTTAAATTCATGGTAATTTGAAAAAGAACTCATTGTTTAAGAAAAATATTTTGGCCAGGCACAGTGGCTCATGCCTATAATTCCAGCACTTTGGGAGGCCAAGGCATGAGGATCATTTGAGACCAGGAGTTCAACACTAGCCTGGGCAACATAGTGAGACCCCCATTTCTACAAAAAGAAAAAGAAAATTATCCAGACATGGTGGTACATGCCTGAGGATTGCTTGAGCCCAGGAGGTTGAGGCTGCAGTGAGCTGAGGAAAATAAACATCTCATTTCTCATTCCAAAACCACAGGGACACTTTACTACAAAAGTATGATTGCACCACTGCACTCCAGCCTGGGCCACAGGAAAAAAAAAAAAGAAAGAAAGAAAAAGAATATTTTCAAGTAGCGAATTAGACTATGTTTTGGAAGTCTGATTCATCCTTCATGTAGTGTATGTTATGTTGCATTAGCCATCTTTCCATGAAGTTCCATCACTAAATAAATGAAATTGAGCATGTCTCTGCATAGGTTTGGTCCTTCAGAGGTATTGTTGATTCTACAAAAGTAGAGACAGTCTCATGCCTATCTTTTGTAAATCCAGGACATCATGGTGTCTGGGGCACAGAATAATCACTGATGAGATGAATAGGTGCACCAAGTCAAGAGTTCCTTGAAAGGTCCCTCATTAAACCTATGGTATTCCCCCATTAGTCTACCTCACAAAGCATGATTCCATTCTTAGGGGAAAGTTTCACAAAATGGCTCTCATACCTCCCTCTCTGTAGACTCCTAACTTATTGCAGCCTGGTTTCTCCTGGCCTTCATGCCATGATGTGTACCAGCTCAGTGTGTCTCCTTCCTACTCTCTCCTGCTCAGCCCTCTCCCAATCCTCCCTCTATCTTTTTGATCTTCAAAGGAGCCAAACAAGGAGCACATCCCCCTCCAGGCAGTATTCTCTGCCAGTCTTTTCAGATGACTGTATTTTCCTGGTCACAAAACGTCCCCAGTGTCCAACATCTTCTTGAGTAAGCATCTACATAAAGGAAGCAAGTCATTTCATGTGTACATTTCCATTAATAGATTCTCAGGATCAGCACCACAGGGATCTTTTACAAGCTCAGTGGAAGTATTTAATAGCATCCTACATTAAAAGATACTTTTTAAAAAGTCTGTTAATTTAGTCAACATTCTTAGCCTATACATCAATGTCAAAGCAATGGGATAGCCAAGATCCTTGAGCACTGGTGGCCTTAATGTGCTGCTAGTGCAATGGTGATGTTCTTAAATTTGTAATATGTGTTCACTTAATTGTAGCTTGATTTCTTTTGAATGAGCTTATTTATTTTAAGACCTGGGTCTGTGCTATGTACTGTTAATTTTCATATATAAAAAGAAAGCTGAGACAGCACAGGCCAGTGTCTATAATCATTTGAAGTTATAGTCCAAAGGTCAAGAATTATGTAAGGAATTTTAAAGAAAATCCATAAAATTGGGCAAATAGGGACCAGATACAATGAATAAAGTTCTCTCAGAGTACCATTGCTGCCTTTTTGAGCAAACATAAGTGCACCTACCTCTGAAAACTGGCTTCTTGTGAATTAAGCTAGCAGGTCATCGGCCACTCAACACAGTGGCCGATGACTTGCTAGCTACAACACTGTGCTCTGAAAGACTGAGAATGAAGATGAAAAGAAAGCATGCCACCCTGTTAATAGTCTATGGTAAGAGGAGCTGTCAGCATTGCAGCATTAGGAAGAGGGATTAGTCTTTCCATTATTCAACACAACTCATCTTTTTCATGCCAACAATGTGTTCAGCACTGTGGAAAACACCCAAAGAGTCTGTCCTCAAGTATGATCACGTTGAATATTCAAAGGGAACTGGCAAAGTTCCTAAAACCTGGCCTCTTGCCTCTGGAGGACGTTGTGTGTGGTATCATTTCTCACACCCTACAAGTAAGTAAGGTCAAAAGAGAACAGGTGGCTCTTACATAGCTGACCTTCGATGTCCATTCTGTAGGCATCACCCCATTATCAGGAGTAGGTACTGTCCTTCACTCTTGTTCTGTGTCTAGCAGCCAGGCACCACCCAGCTAAACCAGACCACATGCTCAGTTTCTCCAACAGCTCAGTCTCCCAACTGATTCCCAGGATGAATGAATGTACAGATGAAAGGCCTAAAGAGCCTGGTGCACAAGAGGTCTCAGCAAAGGTGAGTTTGCCTTCCCTGCCTTCAGTACATCCATCAGGCACTCTCTCTGCCCTCCCTCAGTTGGACATGCAGCCTCAGATGCTGAGTCTCAACTTCCTTTCCTCAGGGGAGCTGCTATAGAGCAATAGGCTAGCTTGCCTTTGCTCTGCATCCCACACAAGCAGAGGAGCAAATAGACAGGCATGGAGGAAGTTAGGGAAGAGCAGGAAACATCACTTGTGCACTTTCATCAGACACTGGTGTAGCCGTTTTGTAGATATGAAGGCATTTAATCTTCAGAAGGATCAGAAACAGGTGTTTTGCACATGAAGAGACTGAGATTTAAAGAAATCAAATAAGGTTTTTAAGTTCACACAGCTAGAATGTAAGGGAGGATTTTAGCCTAAGACTTTCTGATTTCAAGGTCTTTGTTTTCACCCATGAAATTTCCTGAGAAAATAATACCAGGGCTCAGAAGACTTCTAACCTGGCTTCCAAACTCAAGAGACCTGGAAAAGAACCAAATTGGAAGAGCATGATGGTTGTTGATTCAAAATTTCTCCCAGGCATTCTGACTGGCCACCAACATGTCACCACAAACTTCGAGGCTCCAGAAACTAATTTGAAATTCCAAAAGAAAACATTGCCTTAAAAATATGCTAGTGACACAAAGACAAAATAAAAATAAATCTCTTTTCTGTGCATATTTTAAGTAAAGCCTTTTTTCCTTTAGCACTGAGTGTGTATGCCTGTGCGTGTATGAGAGGGACAATGAAAGCAAGAGAGAGAGTTGAGAGGGACTTTAAAATGTCAACATTCTTGGTAGTGTTGGGAACCCAAACACAACAGTCTTAGGTCAGTGCCTGAGAACTAGTAAGGCAAACCAACTAGACAATAACCATAAACATGGTCCCTTTTAAAATTGATGTTGCTCGTGTCTCTGGGAGAATAAAAAACAAAGTCAAACAAAAACTATGGCTTGGCAACACTTCCAACTTTTAAGAGGGTTAAACAAACAAGAGTTTGGGTCAGAGAAAGCAATGGTCATTTTCAGAGATTTGGGATCAGCAAGACACATTTTGAAATATTTTGACAGAGCTCGAGAAGGACTGGAAGCTTCCAAATGAAGTAGTAAAAGATCATTTACCTTGCCCCAGTTAATTCTGTAGGAACAGAAACATTAAAAAAAATTCTTCCTCTTTATTGGTTAACAAAAAAGCCAATTATCAGAGGTAGGTAGCTAGAGTTTTGAAGTAAGAGTCTTGTGCCTCTGCTCAAAAGATGCCACTGGTTAGCCTCCCGTGTCGATAGGGCGGGTCCCTGCTGAGTGGGCTGACCCCCAAGATCAGATCAGAAAGCATCGTCTTACCAGGGCCTGTGACTCAGGGCCACAGAGGGCCCGTTGAAAAGTTGTCCAAAGGCAATTTATGTTCCCTCATGGACTTGGCAAGCTCCGAAGGTCACATCTCAGCTTGACCTAAGACTACAGCTTCCTCCATGAACTTTAATTCCCCTTTCCTTTACTCCCTCCCACCACGGACTGCAAACAGCCCAGTTCAGTCTCCCACATCAAATAATTCCTTTTATTAAAGCAGTAAGGCTATTCCTTTGGGTCCCTCTACCATATATGGCTTAGGAGAGGAAAGGCGGGAAGGAAAGCGCCTCGAATATTTGCTGTGTTAACTTTCAAAGGGCACCGTGTTTGCAGAGGGGTTATCTTGTGTCCACACACTTTGTTTTCCCTGGGCCTGAAACAGGAGTTTGATGAGTGAGCCTGGATCCCTTTGACTACCACAGAGATGCTTTTCTGAGGGCACCTGTGATAAAATTAATTTTTTTAAAAAAAATCATGTGCTTCCAGGCCACATCTGAAAGAAAGAGGACACCTGGAAAAGTCTTAACCATTTTGGATGGAATGAGGGACCACAGTTGCATATGTTCTTTTTAGCTACTGATAAATAACAGCAGAGGAAACCACCAGGGTTATTCTGCATTGGAATGCTGATCTATGCACACAAGATTTCAAAACAAAAACAGGAGCCTCCTTTCTCTAAGGAAGCTCCTGGATTTCCCATTCTTTTTCCTCTCCAGCCTATATGGCATGAGCACATAGAAAGTACTCAATGAAGACTTGTGGAATTTAAAGGAATTAAAATCAAAGCATGGGCACAGGTTTCCAAGAGGAAAATAAACATCTCATTCCTCACTCCAAAACCACAGGGACACTTTACTACAAAAGTACCTTAGAAGCACGTACATAAATCCTCCAGTATACGGCATGGTTCTCCATTTTGCTAAATTCTTTATGGGTGTGCCTCTTTCCTGTCAGGATTTCCTACATATAAAAGAAAGCACAAAAATTCCCAATCATCTCTGGTTCTTCCCTTGTGGGGAAAAGGGCCAAGAAATAATCCTTGATTTCCCACTTTGGAAGGCATATACTAAAATTTTAACTATGAAAGCAAAGAAGACACACACAAATCATTGAACCCTTTTCTGTCCTCAGTAACTTCTGGTTGACTCTTGGAAGTAATATTAAAGACAAAAGAATCTAGATCTGAAAATTCAGGTTTGTTGTCTTGAGTCAATCTACTTTCCTCCAAAATATTTCCAAAACATCTAGGAGCCTAGACTCCTGACCCAAGTTTCTGCCTTTCCCCTGCTGCTTTATCAACGAGTGTTTATATCACGCAGTCAGTGTGAAGAGCTGGGCTGTCAGAGACAGCTCTTCTAATTTGCAAAGAGTAAGATAGTTGCTGTCCAAGCAAAGAGCCAAATAAAATGCTCACATACTTTAAATAAGATTATTATTGATGCAATTGTCAAAATACTTCTGACTCAAGACAAGCAGAATATTTTTTTTAAACCCTTTAAATGATCTTGTATACAACTTCCTTAAAAAGTGAATAATTTAAAAGGGCCCTAAATCAGGGGTCAGCAAACTATGGTCCACAGGCCAAATCCAGTCTGCTACCTGTTTTTGTAAACAAAGTTTCACTAGAATATAGTCTATGATGGCTTTCACTCTACAATGGCAGAGCTGAGTATTTGCAACAGAGACTATACTGCCCACACAAGGCCTAAAGCACTGACTAGCTGGCTATATAGTTTCCCAACCCCTGCCCTAAATTATTTCACACGCTTATTTTCAAACAAGTGGTCTCTAATTGTTTATCTCTACCTAATATATCTCACGCCAGGGAAATATCCAAAATTACAACTTCTCTTTATAGAAACAGAGAGAACACTTCATCTTCATATTCAAGGAAAAGAGTTTATTGCCAATTCTAAAATCAACACACAGAACACAGTTTTTCTTTAAGTTCTGGGATACATGTACAGAACATGCAGTTTTGTTACATAGGTATATGTGTGCCATGGTGGTTTGCTGCATCTATCAACCCGTCATCTAGGTTCTAAGCCCCGTATGCTTTAGGTATTTGTCCTAATGCTCACACTCTCCTTGCCTCCCACCCCCTGACAGGCCCCAGTGTGTGATGTTCCCCTCCCTCTGTCTATGTGTTCTCATTGTTCAATTCCCACTTATGAGTGAGAACATGTGGTGTTTGGTTTTCTGTTCCTGTGTTAGTTTGCTGAGAATGATGGCTTCCAGCTTCATCCATGTCCCTGCAAAGGACATGAACTCATCCTTTTTTATGGCTGCATAGTATTCCATGGTGTATATGTGCCACATTTTCTTTATCCAGTCTATTGTTGAGCATTTGGGTTGGTTCTAAGTATTTGCTATTGTAAATAGTGCTGCAGTAAACATATGTATGCATGTGTCTTTATAGCAGAATGATTTATAGTCCTTTGGGTATATACCCAGAAATGAAATTGCTGGGTCAAATGGTATTTCCGGTTCTAGATCCTTGAGGAGTCGCCACACTGTCTTCCACAATGGTTGAACTAATTTACACTCCCACCAACAGTGTAAAAGCATACAGAACACAGTTTTAAAGGACAGCTATATTTCTCAAAATGTTTGCTCAGAAAGGAGAGTGAGCTTTCTCCTGCTAATATATGCTATGTCAGGTAAGACTTGGAGGGAGCTCAGAAGTAGAAAACTTACATGGAAAGTCTATCAATGTAAACTGTGAAAGGGGTCACTGGACACAGGTGTGATGAGGTGACAAAGTGTCTGAAGCAGCAGAGTGAAGCCAGACAACTGCCTTCACTGATTCCCTTTGGCAGAACAGGAGCTGCTGCACCACTCATATGTCACATCTCATAACACTTTCTTCAGGATCAAGATGAACTGCGAGAACAGATCCCAACCCCCAGAGACTAAGCATAAACAGGGCTGATACAGAAGCCTCTCCGTGTCAAGACCCAGGCCCCTTCCATCTTATTGTTCTGGCATCTTCAGTTTGTTGTCCTCTTTCACATGGCCCAAGAAGGCCCCAGCATGTCTGCACTCAGTTCAGAGGGACAGGAGGGGTGGGGCAGGGAAGAGGCAGCACAGGCCAGAACTGAGTCACTTGGGCATGAGGAGCTGCAGGAGAGGCTGACAAATGTCGTCTTTTATTGTGGGAAGCCGTGGGCCCAGATAAAATTCAAGCATCCTGGTGCTTGAAGGCTGGTACCAGGAGACGGCTAGCATCCTCTACTACAATGAAGAAATATTGCCTCAGGATGAATGAGTCTAACATATCATTTCTTGAGAAAAGATGTGAACTGGGAGAAGAAATAACAAATTCTGTAAAGGGAAAATGAAGGCACCATCATATTTGGAGAAAATATCCAAAAAAGAGGTGGATGAGCCTGGTAATAGACTTCCCCAAACTTCTCCTGGGACCAACACTACCCCATACAGTTTTGGGTTTTTGTTTTTGTTTTTTTTCAAGATTCATATAGTCTGGTTCCAGATCAAAGGGCATGACCTTCCTACTAAAGTTCAGACTGCGTCTGGCGTGGGCTGCCAGCCATCATGTGATGTCCTGCTTGGCGTCTGTGACACAGAAGTGCCAGCACAAGGCAGAATAACCAGGAAGCTCACTTCCAAAGCCATTCACATGGGGTGAGAGCACAGTGCTGCCTCAGCCAAAGCTCGGACAGCCCTACCCAATCTGCAAATCAGAAACAACAGGAAAGAGTTGGGCAGACCTGCTCCCCCAACACCCAGGATCCACCAAACCTGTGCCAGATGAAACAAAAAAGAAAGGAAAAATGAATTCAGACACCTGTGGCAAAGAAAAAGGTACAGGCTGACCCCACATTCCATTTATTTCAGGCTTCCTCCAAGTCACTGCTTGTCATTTTGAAGCTTTACTTGTCAAACTGCACATAGTCAATTTTTCAGCCATACCAAAAAGAGAAAAGAAAAAAAAAACAGGACCCAAAAATGAAATCCATCTTTGCCAAGGGGAGTTGCACCATCCTGTGTAGCAGCAGGCACAGGTGCTGCTGGTACAATCCAAGAATGGAAGAGAAAGAAATTTGTTATCCAGCTTTTCCACATTTTGCCACTGACAGGGAGACCCTTTTCATATTTCCTGTGAGGAGAACCCTCAAGTGGGGAAAGAAGGAAGGTGCAGTTAAGGTCTCCTCTGCCCAGGTGGCAAATGCACTTGGCCCTGTCATGCTGGCTTCCTAAGTGGGTGCTGCACATTCTGAGAAGGAGGGATGTGATTGCGTGAATCTCAATGCCCCCTGCAGCACTCCAAGCTGCTAAGCCCAGAGAGATGGTCAAGGCGGGAGAACCACACCCGTCACCCAGCACCTGTGGAGTAGCCAGAACCAAGGCCAGCTCTTGATGAAATCTTGGAGTTTTAATTGTCTCAAGTTTGCTTTCAGTGTCCTTTGCCCTCTGTTTTGCATTCTTCTCTGAGGAATCCCTGACTGCTTATCCACCACCTCACCCACGCAGCCCATATCAGTACTGTCTGAGTCTAGACTTCCCTCAACATCCCCCGCTATGAAAATGCGCGTGCTGTGCCTTTCATGTTACCGCAGGAAAATGGTCTGTGTTAGAAAGAAGCTGATAAAAACACTTCCCTGAATAACTCTTGAGTCAAAGAGGAAATCAAATTTGCAGTTTAAGAGTTTTTAGAGGGGAAAAAAAGGGACATTTACAAAATTATATATCAAAATGCATAGTCTGCAACCAAAGTTTATTTAGAAAAAAATTGTGGTTTTATACATACCTTAAATATTGAACTAGAAAGAATTGAAATAATAAGCTGAGTAGAAAACAGAAGAAAAATATTAATAACTTTGAGAAAGAGAAAAGAGATATATAACTATAACTAAAAAATATTACAAGGCAATAATGCATATAATTCTATGCTATTTAAATTCTATGCATTTTAAAGTATTAGAAAATTTTCTAGAACATTTAAATGGACAAAATGACTGACTGAGATAGAAACATTAACATGCTAAGTGAAACTGGAGGAAAAAAAGTTTAAAATAATATAATAAAAAATTACCAGGCATAGATGCTATGTAATTCCTAAGCTTTTGAAATCATTTCAGAGAATTTGGAAAGATGGCAAGGTTTTTATTAATTTTAAAATGTTAGTAGAAGCCTGATATTCAAAACTTGACTAAGTCAACACACACATACACATCACACCACACACGGACACACAGACCACATACTATACACACCATTAGTAAAATGTATAATATATAGAGATCATAAATATGTCTTTCAATGTGATCAACCAAAGTATTAAAAGAGTCATTCAAAATGGTTAAGTTTTATTCCAAGGATACACAGATCATTCAGTGTTAGGAATTCTATTTGTATAATTTATTAGTAGGTCAAAGGAAAACAGATGACCAGCTCAAAAAATGCCTAAAGGACATTTGACAAAACATAACTTTCATTTCTCCACTTTAAAAAGTTAGCCTGGGCATGGTGGCTCACACCTGTAATCCCAGCACTTTGGGAGGCCAAGGTGGGCAGATCACTCAAGGTCAGGAGTTCGAGACCAGCCTGGCCAACATGGCGAAACCCTGTCTCTACTAAAAATACAAAAAAAAAAAATGCTGGGTGTGGTGGCATATACCTGTAATCCCAGCTTCCCAGGAAGCTGAGGCAGGAGAATTGCTTGAACCCGGGAGGCGGAGGTTGCAGTGAGCCAAGATCACGCCTCTGCATTCCAGCCTGGGTGATGGAGTGAGACTCTGTCTTTAAAAAAAAAAAAAAAAAACTGTAGTGAAGTTGGAAAAAGACATTCCTTAAAATGATAAAGAGTTTATCTATTGAAAGCCAACAAGCCAAAATAGTTGAGGCACTCCCATCAAAGTCACATTAGACAATGATGCCTGCCACCACAACTATTACAATACATTGTTACAGAAGCTCTATTATATATTGGTAGACAAGAAAAATTGTCAAATGAGGTATTACTAATGGAAAGAAGAAGATAAAAGTAACATTCTCAGCAAAAGATTGGATTATTCATTTGGAAAATTTATGAAAATCAACTAAAAGACCATTAGAATGAATAAGATTTCCTGACAGAAGCCAGTTAGAAAATAAAACACAATACCTCCTCAACATACCTGCAATAACAAATTTAAAAATAAAACAGAAAAATCCATTTAAAAAGTAATAAAGAGAAGCTAGCTAAGAATAAACTCAACAAGAAATGTAAGATACCTATTTTTTATTAAAAAAGAAACTGTAAATTACTGAAGGAAACAAAAGGAGAATTGAACCCATGCATAAACACTCAATACTCAAGATGAAAAAACTTAACACCAAAAGCATGCCATTATTAATAAACTGATCCATAAATTTTACACAAGTCCATCCAAACCCCACCAAGCTGTTGTTTTTGTTGTTATTTTAGTTTTATTTTGGTTTTTTCAGATGGAGTTTTGCTCTTGTCGCCCAGGCTGGAATGCAATGGTGCTATCTCAGCTCACTGCAACCTCCGCCTCCTGGGTTCAAGCGATTCTCCTGCCTCAGCCTCCCTAGTAGCTGGGATTACAGGCACCCGCCACCGCACCCGGCTAATTTTTGTATTTTTAGTACAGATGGGGTTTCACCATGTTGGTCAGGCTGGTCTCAAACTCCTGACTTTAGGTGATCTGCCCGTCTCGGCCTCCCAAAGTGCTGGGATTACAGGCATGAGCCATCGCGCCCCACCTGTTGTTTTTAATTGTTGCTGTGGCTGTTGCTGAATTTTAAAAAGTGAATATGATATTCATCTTGAAAAATATATATGAAGTAACCATAAAAATCATGAAAAAGACATGTAATGAGGGAGGACTTACACATGTGATGACCTATAAATGGAATGTTAAAACGATGTGTTGCTGTTGCAGGCTATAAGGCATATAAAACTGTTTATGATATTATTTTTATTCTCAAGTAAGTCCCATTATTTTAAGGGAAATAGATATAAAAATAAAAAAGCTTGATAAAGTACAGTATTAGTTATAATATTAAATAAAAATATGAATACAAAGTGCTGTAGGGTTGCAGGAAGGGGCTCCCCACTCTGCCTGTGGAACGCGTAAGCTGGTGTATAAAGCCAGAGTGGGGCTCCCTGGGGGAGAAGGGTGGCAGGGCTCATCCAAGCTTAGGAAGGGTCTGAGGACGTGTGGCTTTGAAGAGAGAGCTGTGGGACTGTTGAGTTTGGCACCCATTGGGGAACCCTGCAGTCTAGGAAGCTGGCATGGGAATCTGCTGCCAGATTGGGGAGGGATTTGAATGTCTGTGGAATGCAGGCATCCAGGGATCTAAAAGATGTCTTTCTGAGCAAACTCAGATGCCCAGGAGCCATGTTCAGAAGTTGTGATTTGCTTCACCGTTGGTTTAGGGTCACACTCAGGGTTGAAAGCCACTGTTTAGGTTATAGGGAGCTTCTGAAGCAAAGAGTTTATGTGATTTAGGCTACTCTGGCAGCTGCATGGAACTTTTCTGGGGGAAAGGACTACTGAAACAATGGAGGAAATTAAGCCCCAGAGAAGAGAACACACATGCCTAGGTTGGCACCATGACCCACCTGTAGCATGGGTCTTCTAACTCCCAACTCAGTGTCCTTCACTCTGCTAGATGGAATTTCTAAATGCTAACAGGGTGTGGCTAAGGTATGTGAGACGCAGCCGGCAACAACTACATGCTGACCTGCTAGGACAGATTCTGACCACCTCTCACTGCAAAATAATCTCCAGGAATTATTAAGGGTGAGCCCTGTTTATGAGGACAAATACTGAAGAACACAGAGAAGGTTAGCATGAGGACACCTGCAGATCCTACTCAGCAGAATTCACATATTTACAAAGCAGCGGGAGGAACAAAACAGGATTCCTCAAAGTGATTGAAGACTATTTTCATAGCATGAATGGGCAAGATGGATATGAATCTCTAAATCTGCTTTTTTCTTCCCTTTCCCAAAAGGCGTGGGTCACTGAAGTAAAAGAGTGTGTGTGTGTGTGTATGTGTGTGAATGTGAATTCTGTGTACCTTTGAGATTCCTTATGAGATTAGAAAAGAAGTCCTTCAGAAATCCAGAAGCCTCACTTATCCTGCATCTCCAACCTACACCCACAAATGACAAAGGAGTTGTGACCACCAAAATCTATCCTGCTCAGTATTTGATTTCATACTAACTATGCAGGACCTAAGGAAGATTTCACAATATTGAGAAGATGGTATCTTGTCACTTGCTCTTAAATTTCTATCAGATGAGTCAGAAATATTTTCCTAAAAATTATTTCATTGCTGATAAACTTGACATCATTCCCCTCGGCTAAACCCCACAGTACAGTATTAACTATAGGGAAGCCATAACCAATATCATTATTTTGGAAGGGCAGGAAAAAAAGAAAGAAGGAAGACAAGAATGGAGAGAGGAAAGAAGGAAGAATGCAGGAAGCAGGAAGGGGAAAAGAGGCGGCCTCTTTTGACATTTTCCCCTTAATGTGCAACATTTGAGAACTAAGTATTTTCCAAAAAGATATTGATGACAACAAATAGACAAGGCCAGAGAAGACAGGAGGACAGTAATCTCAAGGTGATCCTAGATCTAGATGCAAATTCTGTCCTCTAGGATCAGACTCTCATCTCAGAGTGGTAATCAATAATCCCACCATGAGGATACGTGGTTGGTGCTAACCTGGATCTGGAAAAAAATAAAACATCAACTATCCCTTGAATCTTCATAGCTAGGAGTCTAGAACTATACTACCATGACAACAGCATGTCCATAATAACTTTAAAGCTCAAAAGTATAGGGTACAAAAGGTTCCTGGAAGATAAGAGAAGAGTCTTGTATCAAATGAATCAGAGGGCTTGAGACCTGGGAATATGTATTTCATCAACGTGGGAAGTGTAGGATAAATCAAACTCAACGAAGACTCTGTTACCCCAACCTACCCTAGTGAGAGTCCCGTTTCCCTTACTCCCTTCCCTGGTGCTCTCCAAGGCCTGAAATTATCACTTATTCTTCTACACATGGCCAGCCATGAATGGGATGCAACCAAGACAATATTTAGGGCAATTAATACAACTGGAGGAAACTGACTGAGTAATGTCCTCCTGCTTTTTAAAGCCACTTCAAAAGGCAGACACTCATCATGCCTGTGCATTTTTCACACTCCCCCATATTTAGACTCACTCTGACTCTGCCCCACATCGCTGCCTGCTCTTCAATGTGGCTTTTAATGATGCAATGTTATCTTCATGAGCATGGAGAAACATCTGGGTGCCAGTTCTACCTTCACCACTTGCTAGTGGGCAATCCAGAATAAGTTAAATTTTCCGTACACAGTTTCTCATTTATACAATGAGAATACTTAGCACATACGATGATTTTCAATAATAAAATAAGATCATACGCATGATACATCTTAGTGCCTGGCATCTGGTGTCTGTTATGAATATATGTCAATGGTTTTCAAATTCTAATTGACATAAGAATCACCTAGAGCTTGATGAAATATATATTCCCAGATCTCAAGCCCTCTGATTCATTTGATACAAGACTCTTCTTGTATCTTCCAGGAATATTCATTTACAGAAACAATGCCATATGTCCAGGTGGTCGGAGATTACCTTCTGAAAAACCCTCCTACAAGTGCTGCTACCTAAACAAATACTTCTCTGATGGCCTGGAGTGGCAACAGGTGGGCAGGTCAGCCCCCAAAAGCCCTCGGAGACCTCTTGATCCAAAAGTATTCCTATTAAGGAAGTCCAGATTCCAATTTTCAGAAGAGGTGAAGAGGTTAGACCCAGCAACCTTTGAGATCTTTTCCCCAAGGCCGTCAGTGACAGCCAGGGAAAGGGCACCAGTTTCATCCTCTTATCTCCATTTATTTAGTGAAGTTATTTTGCTCCGTTGCTACCAGGAGCCCAGCTTAATCCCAATCTGCCCATTATGTTGACATTTCACGTCTCAGTGGAGAGGACGTTTACTGCTTTCCCAGTGCACACTGGGAAACAAGGCACTGTTTCGAGCTCCGGACACGCATTCCAACAGGAGCGTCAGACTCTATTATGACACAGCCTGCTGCTGGGGGAAATGGCAGAGCATGTGCATTTCATCATTTAGATTTGGTTTCTCTCACACTCTCTCTCAAGAATTACAGAGCTGTACAGAGTGCTTTCTGCTTGGAATGCTCCCAATTTCAAAGTCCTTACCAAAAGGGAACAAGCAAAAGATCTGGTAAAAACGATCCAGGAACAAACATTCATAAAGGATGTTTATGAATGGTGATGCAGAAAAGTAGATTCCAACAAGCCAGGACCCAGGGAAAAGTAGCATTACCTGGGATGGGAGAGCCGGTAAACAGCTCCTTCGTGTACTGAAAAGTCCCTAAGCTGCGGTCCCTTAGACTCTTCGGCAGATTGGCAAAATGCTGCCTCCCTGGGGCTCTCT
The DNA here is from genome assembly GCF_028885625.2 of Pongo pygmaeus. Classification (NCBI taxonomy): domain Eukaryota; kingdom Metazoa; phylum Chordata; class Mammalia; order Primates; family Hominidae; genus Pongo; species Pongo pygmaeus. The sequence goes on from NC_072389.2 coordinate 44,631,814, forward strand.
GAGGGATGGGAGTGATTCAAATTCCTGCTGTTTTCTGGTCTTAGCTGTGGTAGAAATGGCCCCAAACTCAGCTTCCTGGCAGAATTTTATTTGTCTTATCCAATTTCCTCAGTAGTTGAACAACCAAGAAATCCTGTCCTGGCATCACCTGCAAGGGTGACTTTAGTGATGTTCCTTCATGTCCTCATTGGGCTTTGGTTAATCTATCTATAAACCAAAGCGAATCATGAACTAGCTCACCAAAGCACATTAGAACACACACACACACCCACACTTACGCGGAGAGTAGAACTGAAGATTTTTAAAAATCTTGTTCTTCTTTTGTTAGTCCATATTTTCATATTTATAGACTTGATGTTTTTCTTAATATTTTAAAATTTTAAAAATTACTTTAAATGAGGAAGCATTAAAAATAAAAATTTTTAAAAATTAACTTAAGATTCTGTAATAGCAAATTAAAAATTAAATTTTTCTTTTTAAAAAATGAGGTAGCACAGCACAAAGATAAAGAACACAACACACCTTAGAAGTATGGGTTCAATTACACCTGTTTCTGCTACAACTAGCTGAGCATTTTGAAACAAGTTATTTAATCACTTTAAACTACCCTTTCCTTATCTATAAAATGAAGATAATATTAGTACCTATCTAATATGGTTTTTGTGAGGAATAATATCATCTGTGTGAAGTACTTACATAGGTGCTCAATAAATTGCACACTGGTTTTATTATTGGTAACACGATCTCTTTATGTATAAAGATACAACACCTGTCAAGTAAACACTTACAAACTTGTAGTCCCAAAAATAGAATGATTCATCTGGCATACCCACATCACAACACAGATATTCACGCATTCTCATTGAGCTCCCTTGCTATGACACCACCCATCTGTAAGAAGGTTAAAGAGGTGGGGCATGAGATATATGGAGGTAGTTGCATCTCATGAGCCTGTACAAGAATTGAACCCATAACCCTGGGCTCATTAGCACCTCACGCCATCTGGCAGGAGTCAAATAGACATTATGAGCACTAGTTATCTGAAATCTGTGACTGTGGAGATGGGTTCTATGACCTTGCAGCCCTGAAAATCCGGATTTAGGAAGGATCCCAGATACTTTAAGCAATTAGCAACTTTATCAATGACAGAGATTACACACACACACACACACACACACACAGACCGGAAAGTTTAATAGAAGTATTGCAGGGACTCTCCTGACCACATACATCTCACTAGAAAGTTGGCTGCACTCTCACCTAAGGAGGAATTCTCCCATCACTCTTCACTGGGCAACAATTGACAGTCACTCTCATGGTGAGCAACTGTAACTGATGACAGTATGTTACAGTAGAAAAATATGATCAATTATCTTGATCTAAATAAAACCAATAAGAAAATCAAATCTTACTTTGTTTCTAGCACACACGCACGCGCGCACGCACACACACACACACACACACACACTCAGGCCTCTACGGACCTTTGCATCACACCAGCATCTTTGATGCCCTCTCCCCAAGAATAACAAGGGGTCCCAGGGTCACAAGATGCAACTGTCTCAAAAGATCTCATGCCCAATCTCTGTAACCTTCTTACAAATGGGTGCTGTCATAGCAAGGGGCTCAATGAAAATGTGTGAGTATGTGTGTTGGGGGACGAGTACACCAGATAAGTCATTTTACTTTTGGGACCACAAGTTTTTGAATGTTTGCTTGACAGATGTTGTGTCTTTATACATAAAGAGGGCAGATTACCACTTTTTCTGATCACAAACAAGTCAGATCTTCTGCCATGTGGTATCTCCTACTTTTCTTCCACTTCTTTCCTACCCAGCCCCTACCTGCATGGTTCCTGAATATCCACTTTCTCCTCTGTGGCTTCTATTGAACATTGCAGCCACCTCCTTGGAGGACCACCTATGCGGGGACCAATATATTGAAATTCTCAGGTTTCCAAAGCAGTATCCTCTGGTGTCCTCAGTCCACAAAAGCCACACTGTGTTCCACACAGACGTGAGATCCACATCTCTTTTGTGGACAATCCTTGCCCGGCTGAAGACCAACACAATACCATTGTGTAAGGATGGCTTACAGAGAGTTGAATGAAAGACTCCATTTTCACCATCTGTCTCATTCTCCTGGGACTAAGGCAGTACTCCATGAAAGGCTGAGCAAGAAAAAAAGCCAAGTACTATACAGTGTAAATTATTCAAAAGCCTTCTCCTCCCCTCTGAAAGCCAAAGATGCATGCTCTTTCACTAGACCAAGCACATCTGATTTCCTCTCCCCTTAGGATGAGTTGTCTCCTAGCAGCCCTCATCAAGCATTCATGCAAATAAATTCTTTGCAGGCTCTGTCTCACCAGGAGTCCTGACCTGTCTTCAAGAAATGAACACTGCTTAAGATCAAACTGGGACCTCCCCATGCACAAACCTACAAATAAATTTTTCCAGCTCCTCTGCTTCCCATCTGATTTCTAAAATTCTGAATATGAACACCATAAATGAAAAGAACAGATATTCACTATCCCCAAAGCCCATCATTTTAAAGGTGTAAATTAGTAAATAAAGGGCTGGGGATTTAGGATATGGTTTCTCAAGGACGAGTAGAATATAAAGCTGCCTTGATACAAAACTGTGCCTTACTACTCACCCTGCCTTTGGCAGGGGCACTGCCCTGACCTCCCTGTCTTAACCCAGCGATGGCCTGGCCCTAAACACCTTTCAAAACGTACCTGTCTTAGATTCAACTCCCACAGGCCCTAAACTCCTAAATTAGCCAGTTCCTCTCTCATTGTGAGAGTGAACTGATGAAATAATCCTCTCAGCTTCCATTGTTACCTTTAAACAGAGTACTCTAGAGTAACAACTTAACCTAAAGATCCCATGGATGAGTCTCCATGCAGGGGATGGTGCAAGGCTAGAACAGGGAAGAATGGCCTTTTCCAGAGGCTCACCAACCTCCACATTATGACTGCAAAGCCCTGTCCTATTATTTTGATTTCTTCCTTCTTATGCCGAGCAGCCTTTTAAGAGAAAGTGAATAAAATAATCACCAAGGCAAGCATTCGGTTGTTTGATTTTACTTTTGGTGGTTTTAGTTTCAATTGGTACTGTTACGTATCCCATGTTCCTGGCCCTTGTCATTTTTCCTATGCCAGCCATAACTTGAATAATTCTGATATTTGAATGAATTCTCTAGCGAGCCCAGAGCTGTGGAGCTTTGGGCCTTCTTTCTCTCCTGCATCCAGTACTTTCACTCTGATGGTCATTATGTAAATAGGAAAATATTTAGCTCTGGTTTCCTGGAATCTTCTGCGTAACCCGATCTGCAGGTATGTGGGAGATCAAGGTCTTTGTGTGAGTCCACATAAACATATGCTCCAAAGAAAGGAACTAAACCTCCCTCTCCTTGACCCTAGAGCCAGGACTCTTTTCCCTTCACTAGGCAAAACCCCTCACACTTGTCATAAAAGGTTTCCTGAACCTTGCAGAGGGAGGCTTACACCAGCATGTGCTGACCCACTACCGAGCCAAGCATCATGGCTGAAGAGAATGCTCCTCTTTGAGATGATAACTTACAAAGACGAAAAAAGTACTGATTTTATAAGATAATCCTCATTAGTGTATCTTCTTTTTATTTTTCAACAGCCAAGTGTGCATGTATAATAACTTCAACAACAGAAGTATCTAATAGCAATTCTCAGCCAGTCTCCCAACACACAGAGCTTTCTAGAATATTTTAATCATATAATCAGAAAATATGTACTTTCATTTCACTTACCTTTGTCGAGAATCCATGTAAAAATGGTGTTTAACTTCTGTGAAACAATAACTCGATTCAGTGTGGGGTTAGAGGTGTAGATTTCTAAGCTTCTGGGCTATTGTGGGCTTTGGATGACTCTCTAAGCCTTCTAATCATTTGTTTCATCAAACTATTTTCTCAAAGCCCACAAGGGTCATACTAGACCAAACCTAAATGTTTCTTCAGTGTGCCTAAATTTCTAAACAAGACTAGGAGAGGAAATCTGAACTCACAGCTCCAGCCAATACCCTCTTCTGCCCTTCAGTCTTCATTGCGTTCCTCCAACATACTAGCTCAGATTCCATTTGTCTGTGAATGGCAGAAAACCAAAAATAGCAGTGTCTAAAATAATACAAAAGTTGACTTATGTCTCAGTGTAAGAGGTTCAAGACTGTCCTGGTTTCTTCACAAACCTAGAGCTCTAGGTCCCTTTAAGCTAATTGCCCCCATGGCCTTGGCTTCATGATCCAAGATGGCGGCTGTTACACTTCCAGCAACAGGTTAGAGACAAAGGGCAACTCATGCTGTCTCTTAAGAATTTCACCAGGACCTTTCATATGACATTTCTGCTTAAAGTCCCAGTAAACAAAACTTTGTTCCCTGGCCAAACCTAGATATGAGAGAGTCTACGAAATGGTATCACCATTCTGGAGATTACAGGTCCAGTCAAAAGTCAGAGGCTCTCTCACCATGGAAAAAGGAGAGAATAGATATTAGGAGATTTTCAGAAATCTCTTTCACATGACCAGCTATTCTCATAAATTTTCAAATCACAGCAAATTTTGAATTAAGAGATGAGGCTGGCGGAAAGGCCGGCAGTAGATCAGAGGAGCAGATGGCAGACTGTGTGCTGAGAAAGAGAACAAGCTGAAACAGAAAAACAAACAGAGCTGAATGCAAGGGCATGAGTGAAAGAAAGAAGCTGACAGTGAATTTAAGAATTATTGAGAACCTACCAGACATCAAACACTAAATCCATAGGAATTAAAAAGTTGATAACAATTCAGAAAATGCCAAATAAATCAATGGATGAGAATAGAACCCAGAAACAGTACCAAGTCTATGTATGAGGAAGGATGGGTTATCCAATAAATAGTTTGATGACAAATGGCTATCCATGTGGAAAGAAATAGATTCGGATCACTTTCTCTCTTAGCTTGGGTATTTTAGAAACAGTACCTGAAGCAAGGCTTAGATGCTAGTATTTGTTACAAGATGCAACTCCAGGAGAGTAAGGGTAAGGGAAGAGAGGTGAGATAAGGAAGGATGGAAGGCCAACATGAGGCAATGGATACTGAGATGGCCATTGTTTTATGAAGAGACACAGCTGGTCACACAGCCAGGCAGGACATCCACAAACCCACTACATAAAAAACAGTGCCTCTGATCAGCCCATTGGAAGAATACATGGAGGGAGAGTTTATCCTCTGACTTCCTCCTCTCTGCTCTTACCCATGGGGGTTAACTCTCCATGCTTCTGGGTTGTGTCCCCGGGCCAAGCCTACAACTTCTGGGGACACCAATTATACTCCTTTCCTAGTCTTGGAGTGAAGGAGAAGCTAGAGACCCAGGCTCCGAATGCGAGCCTCAAAGACAGCATGAACACGGCCATGACAGCTGAGGTGGGGGAGTGGCTGGGGTCCCAGAGACTGGTGAGGCTGAGAGAACGCACGAAGCGCAGGAGCTACATTCAATACACTGCCTCACATTCTACACAGAAACAAATGTCAGGTGAATCCAATATACAAACATAAAAACAGTAACAGCCAAGTAAAAGTAGGAAAAAAAGTTCATAGATAATCTTGTGAAGAATAGGCTTTCCTAAGTATAACTAAAATCTGAAATCATTTGGGGGAATAAAGAAGGCAAGCTTGGCAGATTTGACTAAAACTTCTTCCTGGAAAAAGAGACATACATACACACAAAAGTAAAATATCAAATGGACAACATAGGTATTTGCAGCACAGAGAAACAGATAAAATATAAATATCAGTAAGCGCTAAAGAACTTCTACAAATCAATAAGAAAAACTAAGTGGAAAAATAATGTGCCTAGAAAGCAGACAGTTAGCCCAAGATGACAACAGTCTAACCATCTAGTTTAAGTAGATTCACAAGACAATCCTTTTCATAGTGGCCAAACTCCTAACGGAACCTCAGATGGAAGAATTGCAAGCAAGCAAAGAGAAATAGTGTAAATACTCCACTGGATTTGATTACTTTATAGCGTGAGAACCAGATTTCCAAAGTTCCACTGAATGAACTGAAAAATTGTCCCTCAAGGTTTCATTTCTGCAGCCTTCACATGAGCTAAAATCCCAGAAGGTTCCATCTATTCCAAGATAACTAGGCTTCATTGAAGGTGTCTGTCTATAGCAAACTCCACCCAGATTGAATTCTGACACATTTATAGCAACGGCCATTTTGCCTGGGCACCCTGACTTCACAAAATTCTGTACTGTTGATTTATATTGCTTCCCATAAAAAAGAAGTTTTTTTTATCATAATAGGACAACATTAAGCTATAGCAAAATAATGCCTTATATTTTACTGGCACTTTCTCAAAGCATTATCTGTTACTTAATGTGATCATCACAACAACATTAATAGGAGAGTAGGATTTTTTTAAATATTCATTTGGCAGAGGAGGTTTTTAAAACACAGATTATATAAAGGACACACCCCACGTCAAAGAGTCAATTACTGGCAAATCCAGAACTAAATTCTAGGTGCCCACTAGCTTCCAATCTTCGGTGTTTTACATCAGATTTCACAGTTTCTACTGAACAACGTGTAAGTAACACGATTCTACAAGCAGGGCAGTGGGTTGTTTTCAAGGTATATACCTTTAGGTATTCGTAATGGAGTTTGGCAGCTTCAGAAAAACTAAGTTGTTTATATTCAACTGTCTCTTAATAGCATGAGCTAACTGTCCAAATGCAGTCAGAGATGTTAGAATTCATATTGAATGCCAAAGAACCCATCCCTTTTTTAATATCTTGAAATTGAGCCAGTAAATGTCTTCTGGTTATTAATTTCCATAGTCATTTTCCCTTTATTCCATAAACGGGGGAAGGAAGAGCAGGAAAAATTCCTTTTCTCCTCCCAGGGTAGGATTACTAGTATCCGCTATTGAGAAATCCATCTTCAGATCAGAAATGTCCATCATCCAACGCTGATTGAGCAACAAAGTGTGAAGGGTCTTTTGCCAAGCCCCAGGCACCAGACACTGTAGAATCTCTTAGTGAGATTCTAAATTCACCCAGGCTAGACATGATTCTCTTCCAATTTTGGCCATGATTGATAAAAGAGAAAAATCAGTGGAAAAGCCAGAAATGTGAAAAGAATTTGACACTTCTGAAAGCTATCAGCTTGGGTTTGGTTTCTATTGGATGTAGAAGTCAAAATCTCAAGTAAATTTTACTTGACCTGTATCTTATCTATATTTTACTTGGTCTGTACCCAATAGTTTCTAGATCAAATTAATGATGACCAAGAAAATTTCCATTTAGGTTTTCACTCACTATAATGGGAGCTAACACAGAGCAGGGATTTTTGCCTGGTTTCTTGACTGAATTTCCCCAAGTGCCTTGAACAGTGCCTGCCATACAAGTGTTCAACAAATAATTTAATAAGTAAGTAAAATCTGTGGCAGGATATTTATTTCTAATGTCACTTGGACCTTGAGTGAACAAAAGACTGAATCTCCAGTATGCTCACATTTTTTAGATGTAGTTACATTTTTGCGAGTTTGGGGTTATTGCCCCAGCAAAACTCTCCATTTGGAGAAAGAGGATGAAATCTCTTGAACTGAGCCAGATGTCTCCGATATTTTCTTAACCTTTGATTTGTTAAGATTTTGAAACATATCTCATGCTTATTATTTTATACTAAAAGTTTTAAGGTTTGCCTTTACTTTTTAACCAGGCCCAGTTTAAGAACAAAACACAGGTTACTTTTTTTTTTTTTTTTTTTTGAGATGGAGTCTCGCTGTTGTCACCCGGGCTGGAGTGCAATGGCACAATATCGGCTCACTGCAACCTCCGCCTCCCGGGTTCCAGAAATTCTCCTGCCTCAGCCTCCCAAGTTTGGGAAAAAAAATAGAAATCTATTGGAAGAACACAAGATAGCCTAGAAAATTTAAGGGAAAACTGAAGAATGGACTCCAAAGGAAAGGAAATTAAGGTATTTCTGGGGATCTAGGGAAAAAAAGCAATGGATGGCATTGCAGGGTACACCTGCTTGGGAAACAGCCACAGTGGTCACTCTATTCAGTATTTGAATTCCAGACAGAAAGGCTAAGGAAGTGTGAGGCACTTGGACAGAATCCCACCAATACTGTCAACAATGGAGAAATGCATATCCCAAAGTGGGTGACTATTACCAGCATATTAGGAAATGGACCCTGAACAGGCAAGAACAGGTGTCCCTTACAACAGTGACTCCACAAGTACATGACCTACAATTAGAAAAGCATATCCCATCCTGGACAGAACATACGGCTGCCCTTCATGAAGGTGAACACTGGTAACAGATCCAAATAGCAACTGGGAAAGTCTTCAGAGGGCCAAATAATAACAGTCCATTCAGCAAAATTTATAAACAATTTGTTAAAATTGGTGTTGCATCAGGGACGTGTCCCCTGTCCTGGGAAATGCAAGAGCTCTGAAATGTAAAGGCAAGGCACCCTATGTAAACACAGACTTCATTTTACGAATGAAATTGCCAACAGAAGCAGATTCGTGTATTTCCCCATTATGGGCTTTTACTGGTACTTCATGTCTTTGGTCTTAATCAAAATACAGGAAGTCCCTGCTTTGCACGACAGCACAGACCATAGAAATGACTGTGCAAGAGAAACCATGTAAAGTGCTCTGAATAATCAATGAGGAAAATTATAATTATTCCACAGCCTTTAAAAAATGTTGTTGAAGCATTAAAAACACCTCCTGTTGGTTATATATATGTAAATGAAAAAATAAAACTAATATTTATTTAGTACACTATTATTTAAATATTAGAAATAATGAGAATTAAAATATTTTATTTCTTTGCAAAAAAAAAAATGTTACCCACAGTAGTTTGAACAGGGCTTGCCTTCTTTTTCTCATGGTACAATTATGGAATGAGCATCTTTTCTATGCCTTGGCAAAGTATAATGCTTCTTTCTAAATTTGGGTTAGTTTCCAACATTTTATCCTTTGTGCTTTCAATGTTGTGAAATATCTCCAAGAGTTCCTTTAACATGAAGTGATTTCTTTTGAGCATCACTTCCTCTGGGACATTTTCATCTTTTTCGTCACAGCCATGCTCCCCCTTTACGTGCATAAGTCCATCTTTACTAAGTTTCCCTGGCTGCTTGTCTAGAGTGTCAGCAGCAAGGTCACCAATTCCACAGTCAGCTATTTCTTCTAATTCCATTGACATTTGATTCAAATTTTACATTCATCATTATCAAATTTTGTTCTTTGCTTTATTTTTATCTTTAGTGGTCAATTCCCATTTTCTAACATTCATTTTTATAAGATGTCACATGAATTTATTACTAATGACAAGGAGACAACAGATTGGTGGCAGATCATGAAGGGCATCTGTCACTGATGTAGTGATTTTTGTTCTGCAGAGGCAGCAGCAAAGTCTGTGCTTCATGCAATCACTCACGGTTAATATACCATGGTAACTGAAATTTGAACCATGCTGTTAGGGACTGGTGTTATTGAAGCAAACTGTGGTAACTGAAATCCACACATATCAGACCTGTGCAAAGTAAGAGCTGCCTGTATTATGAAATATTCTGCTAGAAGCCTTTTAATGGGCCCTGAGACCTCTTATGACTTCTTTATTGCCCTATTTTTGGGAAATTCTTAGATAGGAAAACATCATGTCTTATCAATATTTGCTTATAACTGTAACACAGAGTAGTTTATATTTGATCACTGACTGCCTTGGAACTATCCAATAAATCTTATGTTTTACCCTCTGCCAAACAAGTTAGATTTTGGAACATCAATTTATTCTATCTGTAATGAAGCAAGATCATCTTTAGCTTCTATCTGTAAGGTTGAAACTACTGAAGCACTCCTCACCCTTCAAGACCCAACTCAAATTTCACCTTCTCAATGAGCCTTTCCTACACCCATCAGTTAATCACACATCTTGAAGAACAAAGATTCTTCTTTTTCACCTTTATGTCCTTTGTACCCTGCACAGCACCTACTCCATATGAGATGCACAAATATTTCTTGAGTAATAATTTATCTCAAACTTTTTTAAAAAGTGTGTTTTTCTAGTCAATAATTGGATGCTTCCCAGCATGAGATTGTAACTAAAAGGTCCAAAAGGAATAGTAGCCAAGAGACAGTTTGATGGCGTAGCATTTACATCCAAGAGTACCAGAACCTAGTTCCAAATTCTGGAGGACCATCTTGGGTGTGATGGTCAGGACAGACTGGGGGAAGCCCCACTGAGTGGGTATATGATCTGCATATAAATTTTGCTGACTCACACTGGCTTCGGTGTTTGCAGTCCTCTCAATCCATAATGGATAACACATGGGGGAAGAGAGTTACGAAAAAAACATAGTCATATGGTTCAGTGTATAGATCTGAGGAAAATACCTTTTAAATGAAATTGAGCCAAACATCTGTCTCACTCTGTTTGCAAAGTACACAGTGTACTGTATGGACTAATCAAACTTTATAGCTCTCCTGTGCAATCTTGTACATTCCTAAAAACATGTTCTTCCCAGAGCTGTCACTTGTTGGAAGTGTGTCACTGACCAAACAGTGTTTTCCATACTACACAGAATGAAATGTAAATATCATACAAAGTCCATTTGACCGAGCTCATGGGAAAGCATGAAACAATATACATTCCACATTATGTCTTCCTCTCACACACACTTACACACATGCACCACACAAAAATCAGAAACAAAGGCAAGAAAGTATTTGGCTCATTGGGCAAGTTACACAACACTCATTCCATTAAATGAATTCTTTTATCTGCAAATCCCCACAAATACTTAGTAAACTTCACCTGATGAAAGGGATTATTGTCATTTTACAGAAAATAAAGCAGTAAGGGTTTGTCCAATTGCACAATGGAACTCAGAAAAACCCAGCTTTCCTGAACCCAAAAGTTCACACAGATGTAAAAGCTATACAAGAGAACCGTAAGAGGCTGCAATAAATCTTTATACATGTTGTCACCACATAGTCAAGCTCCACAGAGTCAGGAGGCATGTGGATGTGTGTCTACACATTCAAGCACATGCATGAAGACGAAAGAGGAGGTAGACACTCCCACATGGAGATTATGGCTTCAGCAAAGCATGAAGAAGGTAGTGTGTGCATGATGAGTGTGAGAGGCGGATATAGTCAGCAAGCCAAAGAGTGACATGATGGGAGAGTGGCAGAATTTAAATATGGGCAAAGTCAACTAGTATTGTAAAGAGTTTCAAATGTTTCATCTCAAGAATAGAGTCTATAGACAATCGGACCTACATCTCCAGATTTTGAAAGTGAAGTTATATGAAGGCGTTGCTTCTTATTTGAAGAAGCACTGTTCTGCAGCAACAGAGCAAGCATGCACTTTTGAGTTTTGTTGTTGGCAGTGGCGGTGGCGGTGGTGGGAGTGGTTTGGTTTTTTGTTTTTTTTCTGGCAGAGACTATAGTTCTGATCTGGCAGGCCCAGTGCGAACTTTGCAATATGTCAAATGTATGACAACAAGAATTCTTACCTAATCATGTTTTGAATATTAGAAATCAGTAGTCCTTAATGGCTTAATATATTCTTAGTAAAGCACCCCTAAGACAAAGAGTTCTTGGTGGATAATATTTGTCCGTAAGTTCAGAAAAAAGGATTTGCATCTATGTATTAACCCATCAGGAAGATTGGCTCACACTTGGACTCTACTTTAAGCTACAGAGGCAAGGGCTGCATCAACAGACTCCCAGAAACCACAAGGACTTCCATCCTCACAGCTCTGAAGATATGAGAGTGGTGGTGACCAGCTGTCCACGCAGGGACATGAGGCTCAGCTGGGAAGAGGAGGCCTTGGCTTGGCCACCGGACACTCAGTTTACATTTCATCCTGTTTGCCCAGAGCCTGATCACATTCTGCCTCATATCCATGCTGCACTCTTCACAGTTTGCCTCTAGCATCTTCCCGAAGGGATAGACTGTGCCCCACAAGCTCACTGCTCTGCACACACCAGGCACAAAGTGGGTGTGTGAGTAGAAGTAAAGTCACCAAGAATCTTTTCTTTATAAGAAATAAGAAATGTGGGGATTTTCTCTTTGTTTGAATCCCCCCACCCTCTGTCTCTGTCGGAGGGAGCTGTTTTCTCCTTCCTTCCTTCCTTCTTTCTTGGCTATTAAACTTTTCGCTCCTTAAAACGAAAAAAAAAAAAGAAATGTGATGTTCAGTGTGCCTTAAGAAACAAACTGATGTCTATGAATGGGGGGACCCAAGGCTCCTCAGAATGTTTTTACAACATGTTTTGATATACATCTACATGGTGAAATCATTACTATTGTGAAATGAATTAACCTGTCTATTGTCTCACGTAGTTATTTTTGTGATAAGATACCTAAAATCTATTCTTAGCAAATTTCCAGTGCACAATACAATACTAACTATAGCCCTCGTGCTGTACTTTAGCTCTCTAGACTTCTTTATCCTACATAACTGCAGCTTCATACGCTTTAACCTACATCTCCCCCCATCCCCCTCCCTGCTGCCCATGGTAACCACTATTCTACTCTATTTCTATACATTCAGCTTTTTTTGGATCTCACTTGTAAGTGCAGTCACACAGTATTTTTATATCTGTTTCTGGCCGATTTCACTTGGCATAATGTCCTCTAGGTTCATCCATGTTGTTTCAAATGATAGAATCTCCTTATTTTTTAAGGCTGAATAATATTTCATTGTATGTATTGTGTGTATGTATATATATACCACAATTTCTTTTTTTAACTTTTATTTTAGGTTCAGGGGTACATGTTCAGGTCTCTTATATAGGTAAATTGTAAGTCACAGGGGTTTGGTGTACAGGTTATTTTGCCACCCAGGTAATCAGCATAGCACATGACAAGTTGTTTATTGATCCTCACCCTCCTCCCCTTCCTGCACCCTTAAGTAGGTCCTGGTGTCTGCTGTTCCCTTCTTTGTGTTCTTGTGTACTCAATGTTTAGGTCTCACTTATAAGTGAAAACACATGATATTTGGTTTTCTGTTCCAGTGTCAGTTTGCTTAGGATTAAGGCCTCTAGCTCCATCCACATTTGTTCAAAGGACATGTTCTCATTCCTTTTTATGGCTGCATAGTGTTCCACAGTATATATGTGCCACAGTTACTTTATTCAGTCTACTGTTGATGGGCAGCAAGATTGATCCCACATTTTTGCTGTTGTGAATAGTGCTGCAATGAACATACACATGCATGTGTCTTTATGGTAGAATGATTTCTATTCCTTTGGGTATATACCCAATAATGGAATTGCTGGGCCCAGTGGTAGTTTTGCTTTGAGTTCTTTGAGAAATTACCAAACTGCTTTCCACAGTGGTTGAACTAGTTTACATTTCCACCAGGAGTGTGTAAGTGTTTTTTTTCCCCACAACCTCACTAGCATCTTTTATTTTTTGACTTTTTAATAATAGGAAACCTGACTAGTGTGAGATGGTACCTCTTTGTGGTTTTGCTTTGAATTTCTCTAATGATTAGTGATATTGAGCATTTTATCATGTGCTTGTTGGCCATGTATATGTCTTCTTTTGAAAGGTATCTGTTCATGTCCTTTGCCCACTTTTTTTTTCTTTTTTATTTTATTATTATTACACTTTAAGTTTTAGGTACATGTGCACAATGTGCAGGTTAGTTACATATGTATACTTGTGCCATGCTGGTGTGCTGCACCCATTAACTCATCATTTAGCGTTAGGTATACCTCCTAATGCTATCCCTCCTCCCTCCCCCCACCCCACAACATTCCCCAGAGTGTGATGTTCCCCTTCCTGTGTCCATGTGTTCTCATTGTTCAATTCCCACCTATGAGTGAGAACATGCGGTGTTTGGTTTTTTTGTCCTTGCAATAGTTTACTAAGAATGATGATTTCCAATTTCATCCATGTCCCTACAAAGGACATGAACTCATCATTTGTGGCGATTCCTCAGGGATCTAGAACTAGAAATACCATTTGACCCAGCCATCCCATTACTGGGTATATATCCAAAGGACTATAAATCATGCTGCTGTAAGGACACATGCACACGTATGTTTATTGCGGTACTATTCACAATAGCAAAGACTTGGAACCAACCCAAATGTCCAACAATGATAGACTGGATTAAGAAAATGTGGCACATATACACCATGGAATACTATGCCCACTTTTTAATGGGGTTGTTTTTGGCTTAAGTTCCTTATATACTCTGGATATTACACCTCCCATTCTGTAGGTTGTCTGTTTATTCTATTGATAGTTTCTTTCACTCTGCAGAAACTCTTTCGTTTAATTAGGTCGCATTTGACCATTTTTGTTTTTACTGCAATTGTTTTTGGCTTCTTTGTTATGAAATTTTTGCCAGGTCCTATATCCAGAATGGTATTTCCTAGGTTATCTTCCAGGATTTTTATACTTTTACATTTTACATTTAAACCTTTAATCCATATTCAGTTGATTTTTTTATATGGTCCAGTTTCAATCTTCTGCACATGGCTAGCCAGTTATCCCAGCACCATTTATTGAATAGGGTGTTATTTCCCTGTTGCTTGTTTTTGTCAACTTTGTAGAAGATCAAATAGCTGCAGGTGTGCAGCATTATTTCTGGGATCTCAATCCTATTCCACTGATCCATGTGTCTGTTTTTGCACCAGTACCATGCTGTTTTGGTTCCTATAGCCTTTTATTATAGTATAAACTTGGGTAACATGACGCTTCCAGCATTGTTCTTTTTGCTTAGGACTGCATTGCCTATTCAAGGTCTCTTTGGTTCCATACAAATTTTAAAATAGTTTTTTGTAATTCTATAAAGAATGTCACTGGTAGTTTGATAGGAAGAGTATTGAATCTATAAATTGCTTAGAGCCGTATGGCCATTTTAACAATATTGATTCTTCCTATCCATGAGCATGGAAAGTTTTTCCATTTGTTTTTGTCATCTGATTTCTTTGAGCAGTGTTTTATAATTATTGTTGTAGAGATCTTTCACCTCCCTGGTTAGCTGTATTCCTAGATATTTTATTCTATTACTAATTATTACAGTTGAGTGTGGAATTATTACATCATCTAACCGTTTTAGTCTGCTCAGGTTGTCATAACAGAATAACACAGACAGGATGGCTTATAAACAACAGAAATTTATTTCTTACAGTCTGAAAGCTGGGAGGTCCAAGGTCAAGACACTGGCAGATTAGATGTCTGGTAAGGAATCTTTCTGGTTCATATAGGGCCATCTGCTCACTGTGTCCTCACATGACCAAAGGATTGAGGGATCTAAGATGTCTTTTATAAGATTACTAATCCCATTCATGAGGGCTCTGCTCTCACAACCTAATCATCTCTTAAAGGCCCCATCTCCAAATACCATCACACTGGGGATTAGGGCTTCAACATATGAATTTGGGTGAGGAGGGACGTAAACCTTCAGTCCATAGAACTAATTGCCAATATCAAACAAGATCTCATTTTCTTCAACTTGTTTTTGAGTCAATTCATTTTAATGAAAAGTTCATCTATATTGTCATAAACTAACCAAAATGCAATTCATTCTGCTATAGCCATGGAAAGAACCCAAAAATAATACAGGGAGTAAAGGCCACATCACTGCCCCTCTGAAGCACACAGCTAATGATGACTACAATGGCCATACTGATCCTAATAGCACTGATGATGTGCTGGGCACCCTTCTAAGCCATAAATTGTTGCTACACCCATCTCATTGGCTTCAAAGCTAAAGGAGGTTCCTTGATAATCTGTGAATACCTGTCTTAGAATTTTGTGGCTTCTCATGTGGGGGAAGGGGTGGCTGGGGGTGCACTGTGTATTGGATGGTGATCCAAGCATAGGCTGTAGGTCCAAATGACCTAGGTTTCACCATGTGGCCAAAGCCAAGGCACTTAGCTCCTTTGTTCATCTCTAAAAAGCACCAACCTGGGGTTCATGTGAAGATTAAATACAAATTTAAATGATTAAAGAGCTTAAAAGTGGCCCTGGCACGTAGTAAGTGTTCAGTAAACCTTAACTATGAAGATCATGATGAGCACATAAATGTTTGGGTCCCTGTCACTAGGTACTTCTGCCTAATTAATCTTGCTCAGACCCAGCACACCATGGAATTGTGATGGAAGTGTGCAAACGGAGATGATGGATCACTCATACCACTATGCTGAGCAAGTCATTGTAAAAGGAACAGGTGTCCTTTTTTCTAGCTTGTTAGTTCCCTTATAACACACAAAGGAAAGAGCTTGAAGACAGATGCGGAGGTTAAAAACACTCTGCCCCACAAAGGGCCTCTCTCTCTCTCTCTCTCTCTCTCTCTCTCTCTCTCACACACACACACACACACATACATACACACACACACACACACACACACACACCCTGTCTCTTCCTCTCATAAACCACCACTAGTTCACTCCCTCATTCCTACATCCATACCCAGAGAGCCTCCAGCCCTCCATACAAGACAGGGATTTCCAGACTCTAGTCCTTAAGCTTGGTCAAATGAGCAGACCCAGCTCCAAGAATAAAGGGATAACAGGGGCTCTTGTTCCCGTCCAACACTCCATTGGAAAAAGCTACAGTGATCTCACACTAGTTACCTTAAGAAGCATGCCGCCGCACTATGGTGGGCATTGTATTTTCTGGAGACACCACTTACCCCTATGTTGGCCCTATATAAGGAAAGGCTATTCCTCTTGTGAGTGTGGCTTTGCTCTCAACCTGCTCCCGATGCACACTGGCTGAGGATGACTCCCCTGCTATCTCAGATGTTTGCATGGTGTCAGGGGGAGGAATGCGTTCATTCTCAGTTCATTCTACCTCATCTCTGATTCTCACAAAAATTATGTCCCTGGGGAGGAAATGAAGGCATAGAGAAGGTAAGTGACCCCATTAAGGTTACACAGCCTATTGTAATCCAGATAAGCTAAATCTTTTGTTCTCTCCACCATGTTTCCTGCCTGCCTGATATTTAGGATAAAAGCAGAATTTATCAACTCTTACATAAACGCATAAAGACTGCTGCTATAAAGCCTGGTTGCTCCAAAGAGTTGGCTTCCCTTGACGTATACAGCCTTTACTTACTGAATTGCTAGCAGAGAAGAAAGACATGAAGAGTCCAAGCTTTAGAAGTCATCCAGCATCTGTTCAGATCTCTTGGCCAAATACCAAGAAGCCTGGTCTGCATAATTCTCTCTCAAAGAGGCAACATCAAAATGCTTGTCCCCAACTTCATTCTGAAGACTAATTTGTCAACTTCAACACAACAGCTCTTTCCCAAGACTTATCCCTATTCCTAGTTTCATGAGTCAAAACTTTGGGCTCCTTAACCCTGAAGAGAGCCTTGTTCTTCCCACTGCCTTCCCACGGGTTGGGCTGAGGCCAGTGGAAAATGCAGTAGCCAGTGGAATATCCCTAGTGACCTTGAGCTCCTTGTCTTGGCTCTGAAATAAACTCTGCTCCACTTTTTTCTTTCCTGTTTGATTTCCTTAGAATTTATTTTTAAAATATACATAGAGTAAAATTAGCTCTTTTTAGTGTACAGCTGTGTGTTTTGGCAAATGCCTAGAGACAGGTAGCCACCACCACAACCAGGATATAGAACATTTCCTTCACCCTAAAAAGCTCCCTCATGATTCCCCCTTGTAGTCAAACCCTCCCCTCACTCTCAAGTCCTGCCAACCACCAGTTCTCTGTTTCTACAATTTTGCCTGCTCTAGAATGTCATGTACCTGGAAATATACAGTATGAAGTTTGAGTCTGGCTGCCTTCATGTGACACATAGTGGTAGAGATTCATCCAAGCCATTTTGCATATGACTAGTTCATCTTTTTTATTGCAGAGTAGTATGCTACTGTATGAATGTACCACAGTTTCTTTATCCATTCTCAAGTTATAGAACATTTGGGTGGTTTTGCATCTGGGGGTGATTATAAAAAAAGCTTCTGTAAACATTTGCATACAAGTTTAATGTAAATCTGTTTTTATCTCTTTTGGACAAGCACTTAGGAGTGAGATTGATGGGTCATATGGTTGGTGTATATTTAATTTTATAAGAAACCACCGAACTGTTTTTTCACAGTGGCTGCATAATTTTGCATTTCTACCAGCAATACATGAGAGTTCCGGATGCTCCAAATCCTCAACACTTTTTGGTATTGTCAGAAATTTTTTTCTCTTTTGTCTTCTAGTCTTTCCCTGAGAAGAGGCACAGTCATGAAGCTGCTTATCCAAAGATACTCCTGTGGAAGGGGTGGGGCTCCATAGACCAACAGGAAGGCTGTAGGCTTGGCAAGCTCATAGCAGATCAGAGGGTCAGGAACATGAGCGCTGTCTGTCTAGCCTCAGCCAGAAAGAGCCATGACACACCATGAGTCATGAAAGAAAATGTCTAGGTTTGAAACTTTCTAAAAATATGAAGTTAGGAATATTATCTTATACATCTTTATATTTCCCTATACCTAATGCCATGTCTAAACTTAGAGCTGAATGAATGCCTTCACTTGGTTCTCTTGGATTTCATATATTTTCCAGATCATGAGGAAAGCCCCACATACAGGAAATGCATAAACTGACTATTTCAGCTGCAGGGATGGTCCCTAGTGCCAAGGTATATTCTATGTGCAGCTGGAGCCAAGGTTGAAAGGCCCAGAATGATAAGACACAGTCTAAAATAGCAGCTCCAAACTTTTGGAAAAGTCATTTACCCCTCTGAGAATCCTGAAGAAGCTCTGGACTCTCTAACCAGAAAAAAAATGAAGAAATAATATACCAAAGAAAAAGTTACATTCATCCGTAGACCACTACTACTACCCAGAAGGAGCCATGGCTCTAATAAGCAGGTGGTCATTTCTGTTAATATCTTGCTCTTTCATGGGGAGGAGAGGGACCTGAGGACTGCTTACTACTGAGACCAAGGAGATACTTGTACTAGTATGCTAAGACTGTCGTAACAAAGTACCACAGCCTAGGTGGCTTAAACAATAGAAATTCATTTTCTCACAATTCCGGAGGCTAGAAGTCCGAGATGAAGGTATTATAGTTTGTTTTGTCTGAGTCCTCTCTCCTTTGCTTGTAGATGCCATCTTCCTCCTGTATCTACACACTGTCTCCCTTCTGTGTGTCTCTGTGTCCTAATTTCCTCTTCCTACAAGAACATCAGTCACGTTGAATAAGGGCCTATTCATACAACTTCATTTTACTCTAATTACCTGTCCCAGCCCTCATCTCCAAATAGAGTGATATTCTGAGGTACTGGAGATTAAGACTTTTAGGACTTCAACAAGCGAATTTGATGCAGGAGGGCAGGCACAAGTCAGCACATAATAAAAATCCTTGCAGTTTCTTAAAAGACTAAAGCTGTGGAACTCAAGACTTCAAAAATTCTAACAATCTCACCACTGAATATATTTCCAAAGGAAATGAAATTAATATGTCAGAGATATCTATACTTCCGTGTTCACTGCAGCACTATTCACAATAGCCAAGACATGGAATCAACCCAAGTGCCCATCAGCAGATGAATGGATAAAGAAAATGTGCAATAGATAGATGTGAATAGTATAACACTGGAATACTATTCAGCCTTGAAAAGGAAGCAAATCCTGTCGTATCATAGATTCACCTGTAGAACATTAAGTGAAATAAGTCAAGCACAGAAAGACAAATATCACATGATCTCATCTAAATGCAGAATCTTAAAAAAAAAAAAAAAAAGAGTCAAACTCACAGAAAAGGAGAGAAAAGTTGTGGTTACCACAGGCTGGGTTTCAGGGAATTAAGAAGATGCTGGCCAACAGATATAAAATTTTTGTTAGACAGTAGAAAGTTCAAGAGATCTGTTGTACATCAATGTTGACAACTTGAAAATTGCTTAGATTTTCAGTGCTCTCTCCATAAAAAAAGGGTGGGTATTAAGGTGAGGCATATGTAAAATAGCTTGATTTAGCCATTCTACCATGTGTACATAGATCAAAACATGTTGTACACAATAAACATATACAACTTTTACTTGCCAATTTGAAAAGTTAAACTGGAAGATGTGTAAAGTTTGTCTAATAAACACAGACAGTGCTTATAATGTATAGGCACTCTGCTTAGGTGCTTTATAATAATCAACCCTTTAATTTTCATTTTTTAAAAACTATGAATTAGGCACTATTTATTATTTTCCCCATTTTAAAGATGACAAAACAGAGTAAGGGGGCTAGGATTAGGACCCAAACTCCCTGCCCCCAATAGCTCATCTTCATACCCAGTACTCTGAACTGCCTCTCCCTAAGCAATATGCTCTTCTATGCTGCCTTTCTTGACAAGGAAAAGTAAAGAACTAAACAACCATCCAAGCTGTCTATTCAATGCAGATTCAAAAAACATCGCTAGGAGATTCAAACACAGTTCTTCCGTGCAATTTTTTTCCTTTCCAACTACTTGTAACCTTGCTAATTGCTTAACCTTCCTAAAATGTCTTACTCAAAACCAGTGTCTCCCTATAGATCAAATCTAAACCCTGAAGGCTGGCTTTTAGGCTTCTACCTTACCTTCCTTCCCTTTCACCATGTGTACCAGACATCTGTTGCTATATAACAAATTATCCCCAAAACTTGGCAGCATAAAAAACAAACATTTATTTTCTCCCACAGTTTTTCTGAGATTCAGGAATCTGGGAGCAGCTTAGCTGGACGGTTCTGGTTCTCTGTCAAAAGGTTGCAATCAAGAGGTCAGCCAGGGCTGCAGTCATCTGAAGGCTTGACTGAGGCTGGAGGATCTGCTTCCAAAATGACTCACTCAAACAGCCATTGGCAAGGGGTCTGTATCCCTTCCCTCATGGCCCCCTTTATATGCTGTTTGAGTATCCTCACAACATGATAGCTGGAGCTCACTTCTCTAGAGCAAGTGATGAGAGAGAGAGAGAGAGAGACAGGCAGAGACAGACAGGAGGAGAGAGACAGGCAGAGAGAGAACAAGAGACAGACAGAAAGCAAATGGGACCAAAGACAATGCCTTTTTATGAGCTAGTCTCTGAATCATATCTTCACTTCCATCTTATTCACTGGAAGCAAGTCATTATGTCAGCCCTGATTTAAAGGGAGAGGAACTAAGCTCCTCCTCTTGAAAGGAGCAGTATTGAAGAATTTGTGGACATGATTTTTTAAAAAATCACCACACCATCTAACCTTATTTCCCACAATTACCCCAATATACACAGCAGCAAAACCATGTTGCCGTAGAAATGAAGACTATTTCAGGAGACCTGATCCTATGCCTGTGACCTTGGGGACTGCACTGCACCTATCTGGTCTTCAGTTTTCTCCTGGAGGGTGAAGGGTTGGATTTGGTGGATCTAGAAGCTTTTCCCTCTGACTTCTGTGGTCTGTAGCTCTAAGAGGGCAGTGAACTCGTTTGTTTGAGCCTCCTCTCATTGGCTACGCCCACACTTCCCTTCTAGCTGTGGCTTGGAGGGCCTACTCCAACTCTTTCTCCTCCCACTCATCTCTTTCTCTTCAAAATCCCAATCAACTCAGGTCATGTGAACCTCAAGTAAAAAAAAAAAAAAAAAAAATCCTTGTTTGTAAATGTTAAACAGCCTTGCCTTGCTCTTCCCTGTGGCTGACATGTGCAAATTTTGTCTCCCCAAGAGCCACACGAAGACACTGCAGGCTGGAGCTATTTTTCCCACCTCTTTTATGCCTGCCCATGTTTTCAGTGAACAGAGTTTAGAGAAATTGTTTGCCAAATGATATCAGGCTCAACTACTCTGTCCCTCAGGGTTCCTTCAAACAGAGGAGCTCGAACCCTCAGCTCTGTCTCCCTGCAGCCAGCATTTTCAAGGGAAGAGATCATCTTCACTTAACTGCCAATGACAAGGGGCTTAGTTTCTAATTTTTAATCTTTTCCAAATGTCTTGTTAAAATTAAACCATAAACTAAAGAAATCCCTCCCCAAATTAGGAAACCAAATGGCAAATGTGGCCATTTGGCATGAAACTATCAAACATTTTCAGCACACATACATCCCAACACATTGGATGAGACAGCCTGCGTCACAGGCCAAGAGGCCGTAGCCCCACACATATCCCTGCAACTGCATTCAGAAGCCCTGACCTTGGGCCACTGCTCAGGCCTCCATCCTCACAGACACTCTGAGGCGGCAGCTGGAAGGGTCAGGCCCAGTCATGCTCTGGATGGGCCATGTCTCTGCAATTGCAGCTTTCAGAGCCACCCCTAGGCCTGGCTCAGTTTTAGGGCCACAGGAGACTCACTCTCTCTGCTCCAGAATCTGTCTTCAGAGTAAAGCCTGAATTTTAAACTGGGCTTTGTTAGGGAATCAGCAGAAATAAGCCTCGAATGAAAGAAGAAACAGCTCCTCTGAGGAGAATCTCAAATCATTAATCCTGGGGAAATGAAGCTAGAAAAATGATTCCAGGAATATTAAGAATCCTAGGCTTACTCAAGTTGTTTATTTCATAGTAGAAAAAGATGCTGCTCAGGCAAAATTCTAAACTCAGCTGCTTTTCCTCCCTCATCTGATTCTCTTGCCTCCTTCCCTGGGCCTGGGCCTCTGTGTGTCCTGGTCCCAGGTCCTCACTTCCCATCTGCTCTTTCCTACCTTCTTTGGAAAGACTAAAGTGCCTGGCCTACATAGAAGCACTGAGTTCAAATGGTGACTCTAAAGCTAAGATCCTTCATAACCCGAAGGATTGAATGACAAACAGTGGCATTTCCAGCACCAAAACAGGGGTCAGGACAGACATTTGGTTCAGAAAGCCACCTTTACTCCTAACTCTACCCTCCTGTTCCTACTCCCAGAGCCCCCCTGCTGGGGGATGTGACACACAACAGCCCCCTCCCCAGCCTGGTCCCTAAGAAATGCACATGGCACAAGTCAGCAGGCCAGCTGGCTATCCCAATCAGGGAGCAAACCAGAGGCTTAAACTAGAGCAGGGATTTCTAACATAGAGTGCCAGACCTCATGGGATCCATGGATGGAATTGAGGAGGGCTACAAACCCGTATGAAAAAAAAATATCTAGGCTGGCTGTGATGGCTCACGCCTGTAATCCCAGCACTTTGGGAGGCCGAGGTGGGCGGATCACCTGAGGTCAGGAATTTGACACCAGCTTGGCCTACATGGTGAAACCCCATCTCTACTAAAAATACAAAAATTAGCCAGGTGTGGTGGTGTGTACCCGTAGTCCCAGCTACTTGAGAGACAGAGGCAGGAAAATCACTTGAACCTAGGAGGCTGAGGCAGGAGAATCGCTTGAAGCTAGAAGGTGGAGGTTGCAGTTAGCCAAGATCACACCACTGCACTCCAGCCTAGGCAACAAAGTGAGACTCTGTCTCAAAATAATAACATCTATTACACTTTTTTCCCCACTAATGTCTACCTGAAATTTAGCATTTCTCTTTCCATGATGAGTGTAGGCAGTGCACCTTAGTAGTATTAATAGTCCTTGTGACTTTATCACCAATAAAAATTATAGGTATTTTCACATTACATTACAGTTGCCACAGAAATTTCCAGATATCATGTTTCTGTATCATTATTTTGAAATTAGAATAGTTACAAGATCCACTGAAAGATCTTGCTATTTCATGCATTAATGAAGAGGTACTTATATTACACATTACATTTTTTAATTTCAACAACTATATTTCAATAAAATTATCCTTTGCAATGCCATGTACATTATTTTAATGTTTTTAAAAATCTTTCTAAGCAGGGCACTGTAGACCTCTCCAACATCAGAGAGTCCACAGCACAAAGAAGATTAAGAACCTTTCAATTATAGGTATACATGGATTTACTTATCTCCTGACCTTCACCACTGGGCCACTTAATCCCCACTCGTAGAGTCAAACCTGCCTTAAACATTTTCCAAAGGAAAGAAGAGAAGTTCAAGAGTTCATCAGTGCAGCACAAGTTGATCTTGTTGCAACTTCCGTTTTTGCCTTGAATTATGGATTTCCTGTAACTGGATTGCTGCCTGGTCCCACAGTTCCTCTGTGACTCAGACCTTGCCTTGTACCCCAGCTTCTGGGCCCCTTCTCTGAGAAACCTAAAAGACCTCCCATAAGTTCACATTTCCAAGGTTTCTAGCTCAATGAATTGGGAGATGTTTGTGTTGACCCTGTTTTCTTCTACAGAAAGCCCTAATGCTGAATGGCTGCCAGGAGACAGTTCATGAGACATTGCAGATTGAATTATACATAAAATCAGAGCAGTCCCTTCCTGTGCAAAACCCCAATCTCCATTCCATCAGGAAGAATTTTTGAGTTGATCACATGCGCAGGAGCACGGGTCTTCACCACATTTAGTCCAAGGCTCCCAAAGCCACTGGAGTTGTGTGCAGTAGAGGAGCTAATGAGCTGCCATGTCTTCTTTCTCAATGTATGCTTGAGAAATGGATTAATGTAATTCCTAGAGGGCAACACTAGAAGAGCTGTAAAATGACCTCATTTCTTTTTTAAATGTGAATGGGGCCCTGAATGATCAAGGCTGAGAAAATTACAAAATCAACCATAAGCATACCACAGAAGAAAAGGAAACTAAATAACTCCGTGACCAGATAAACAATCTGGAACTTAAAACAACAAAAAGAGTTGTCCACCAAGGAAAAGTTCTTGCTTTCCAAATATGAAGATTTTCTTCTGAGGAACCACCAGTTTGGAAGGGCTTATCTATAAAAAAACTAAGGCTTCTTCTCACCACCATTTTATTAAAGCTGTGAAGAGCCTTGAGGAAATATGGGGCCTGGATGAAGACAAAGGGAGAATATTCAAGTATAATGCTCAGCACAAGACCTGTTCAAGTCACAAAGAAGGCTTCTCAGACCTTAAGTCCTCCTTGATACCCTCTCCAGATGTCACACTGTCACCAGATTAATGTACTTGAGTATTGAGAAATAAGAAAACATGCATTGCTTTTATTTACTTGACTGTAAAAAAAATTAGCTCACATTATAATAGAAATGGCTCTAAGTTCTTTCCTATAGAGCCCATGCAGATTTTAAGACTTCAAGCCATGCTAACACTTAAAACCTGGGGGGTTACTACAGAGTTACTTGATTCATTTCCGTGCGCATGCTAAAATTAGGCAATATAGAATTAGAACACACCGTGCTAGATATTTTGGACTTACATGAGGTCCCTCCTTAGCTCCCAGTTCCTCAGTAATGCTGATCCTACAAAGAAACCTTTCTAAATTCATCTTTAAACAACATGCTAGCAAATACTATTGAAATGAGGTTTGGACTCCTTGGAGTAGTATATTTCCTTGGTTTCCATCTTCTCCACAGGGGCTGCTTACATGGAAACCAAATTGTTTCCCCCAGAGATAGCCCCTTTTCTTTTCTCCAAGTGCCACACTGTTGAATATGGCTGGGGTAGGGAACATTAAATGTAGTGAACCATGGTAATGAATTAACGCTTCATCCTGAAGGGTTTCCAGGAAATAAACATGAATTCAGCCATGAAAAGAAAAGAGTATAAAAGTCAATTATATTTCAATGGCTTCCAAATAATAAAATATATTTTTAAGAACTCGTCAAACCTAACATGATGGCTCACACCTGTAATCCTAGTGACTCAAGAGGCTAAGGTAAGAGGACACGATACCTCGGGCTTCTCCTAAACTTAGAAAATAAATAGATTAAGGAAAAGAAGGAAATAATTAAATCTGCTCTCCCATGTGGCGTTCTAGCTCCTGCCCTATCTTTTCACCCTCACATGCTCATCCACTGGTCCACCTCCCACTCACTCATCAGCCCACTGGCATCTGACCTCTATCAATACTACTTCACCTAAAGCACCATTGCCAAGATGCACATGGCCCCTTATGTAGAGTCCACAGGAGACTTCAGTCAGTATCTTACTGGATCTCTATCCTGCATTACACACATGTCCTTGAAACCCTGCCTTCTCCATTATCCAGCACTCCACATCTCCCCATTCTTCTCCTCCTTCTCTGGTTGTTCCTTCTGTCTCCTCCAGCTGTTTCTCTCCCCTTGCCCAGCTTTGAGGTGCTGCATTTCTCAGAGATCTTGTTCCATTTCTTACTCACCTCTTGGTGGGTGAATCACATGACATAAATTACCACCTCTATGTTGACAACTTCCAAATCTCTATTTACAGACTTGGTATTTCTGCAGTTTCAAGTCTGAATATCCAACTATATAGTCAACATCTCCACTTGATTTCACAGACATCTCAAGCTTAACATGTCCAGAGTGAATTTACTCTTTCCCCTAAGCCTGCTCCTCTCCTTGTACCCCCTGTCCTTCTATGCTCCTCAGTAAATGGCACCACTATATAACTGGTTGCTCAAATTAGAAAAATTGACACCATCCTTGTCTTCTTTCTGTTCCTCAGTCTATCTAGCCAATAAATTACCAGATCCTACTGATTCTATCTGTTAAATAATATTTTTGATCCGTCACTTCTTTCTATTCCCCTTCCAAAGTGAGACCACCATCATCTCCACTGATTTATGGCAATGAACTCCAAATCTCTTTCCAGTGTCCATACTTAAGGCCCTCCAACCATTCTCTACATTGCCACCAGATTGATCTTTCAGAAATGAATTGCTGACCTTCCCCTACATAAACACACTCTAAACCCTTCATATATAGTCAAGGAGAAGGGCTCAAACCTGTAACCCCAGCGCTTCGAGAGGCTGAGATAGAAGGATTGCTTGAAGCCAGGAGTTCAAGACAAGCCTGGGCAACATAGCAAGACCCACATCTCGACCAAAAAAAAAATTTAATTAGGCAGGCATGGCAGTGCACACCTACAGTCTTAGCTTTGAGAGGCCAAGACAGGAGGACCCCTTGAATCCAGGAGGTTGAGGCTTCAGTAAGCTATGATCATGCCACTGCCTTCCAGCCTGAGTGGAAGAGCAAGATCCTGTCTTAAAAAAAGAATCTTTTATATCTTCCCCAGTGCTAGAAGCTCGACACATCAATAGCTAAAAGAAGTTACAAGGCAAATTTACAAAGTTTCTGCCAGGTGGGATTTGTTTTTGTTTTCAATATATTGCTTGGGTTCCATTTTATGATTATGAGACACCAAGCCTTTTACTACTAAGAAGCTGGTGACCAATATTTTGTCATAGATCTTTTTAAGGGAAACAACAATATATTTTCTCACTATACCAAAGAAGGTCTGTCATAAACTCTCAGAAACAACATGAATACTATAGTAATAGGGAAATATTCCAAGAGTTGGAGGAAAAGTATTTCTCTCCCAGACCTCTAAAACTAAGATTCAGAATTATTTCTGTCTTCAGATCTTAGACATTGGTGAGAGTAAGAAGCAATGTCTCTTAACTGTGCATGCTTCCAGTTGATGGCTGAAAAGGAAAAGCTTTAGGACTGTCCCTATGGATATCATCAGAGAATCCAGTTCAGACATTCCCAAGCAGCGTGTAAGCATGGAGGTTTGAGGACTAGCTCACAGGCATGTGGTCTTGGACCAACCTCGGAAGCAAATTATTTATCAAAGTAAAGCACATTAGGATGACTATAGTTAACAATAATTTACTGTATATTTCAAAATAACTGAAAGAATTAGAATGTTTCCAACACAAAGAAATGATAAATGTTTGATGTGAGGGATATCCCAATTACCTTGATTTGATCATTACATGTTGTACGCTTACATCAAAATATCACATGTACCCCATAAATATGTACAACTATTATGTATCCATGACTACAAATAAAAAAAATCTAAAGAAAGGAATCTTCAGCTATCTCAAAATCAAGGAAAAAAAAGCCGAGGTTTTCAAGAATGTGTGCATACGTGCGGTGTGTATGTGCATGTGTGTGATTTATTGAGAACTAAAAAGAGAGCTGATATTCCCTACATATACAATAAACTTATAACCACTCTCACCTCTAACCGAGGACCAACACTACACAACACACACACACACACCCCACTCATATATTCATACAAAATGTACTGAGTCCATCTATTTACTTAACATTTAGCTCACATTAATGATATCTAATCCTCACAACTACACTGCAAGGTACACACTATTTTCTTTACTTTACAGAAGATGGAATTGAGCCCCTGAAGGCCTAAGGTCCTGCAACATGTAAGAAAAGGAAGCTAGAATTGGAACCCTGGTATGTTCAATTCTGAAACCAGCCCTTCTTCCACTACACCTTCCTCAAAAGGCCTTCTAAGCCGTCACTCTCCTAGCACTGGTTACAAGAAATGTCGGTGGGAGTGGTTGTTTTACGATAAACCACTCTGATAAAAAAAATGCTCCAATGATTATTTTTGAGATGTCAGAGCTGAAAATGTACAGATTTCACTGGACGAAGAACCTGCCAAGTGGTGATTGCACAACCGAAGCACTGCAAGGAACCAAGGAGGCCAAATGTGTGTTGGAAAAATCACAGATGTCATCTGGGAATGCTCAGAGCCTTGGGCTTTCATGCTGAGACAGACTCGCTTCCACCGGAACTTCAGCCTTTTAAGGCTAAATCAAGGCCGTGACTTCCTCAGCTGAATCAACCTGACACTGTTCCCTGAGCTCACTGGGATCCTATTGGCAGAGCGTCAGCCCCGTCATGGAAAGAATGCCTCCGCCAGGGAGGACTGGGTTAGTCCCCATCCTGAACTGGATCATAAACACCCACCTTGTCATAAAGCTGCTGTGAGTCTTATAATGGGAAGATGGGGGAGGCAGCACACTGGGGTCAGGAGTGGAGATACTTAGGCTCCCCAGAGAAATTAGTCACAAGTCTTATCCCTTCATCTCCATTTACAGCCATTTATTTGGGAGCAACATGCTCTAAATGAGTGATAAACAAAGTGTCTCCCCACAGCCCCCACCCCAGCATGTGTTCTGAAGTTCACAGGAAGGCTTCTCCTCATTTGCTTTGGGGCCCACAGGCTGCCTGCTAACAGCTGGGTCTTCCCATGAACAAATTAGACAGTAAATGTTCCAGGATGAAGAGGGCTTCAGGGAACAGAATCTGCCGTTTATTTGACTTGCTTCATTAGACACAGTGCCATCATACCAAAATTAGAAAAAAGAAGGAACTCAGCGGAAATCAGCTACACAAGAAGAACCTCTCAGTTCTGAGAATTCACATTAACCAGTGATTAAGAAATATTAAAAAGGTATGAGCCTGTGAAGTTGAACATACAAGAATGCTTTAGCAAATGGAATGTTCACACTGTTGCCAAGTGACGTTCCTTCTAAGTATTGATTACTCTCTACAGATTATGGAAAATATTTGTCTGAGCTGTTATTTCAACTGCTCCATTCTCAGCTAGCGAGGAGAGTAAGCTGTAGTGAGGCATGTGTTCAGAACTTTCTCCCAGAGGTAAATTACTGATGCATGACTTTTAAGGTGCTAGGAGAGGTAAGGAAACTTTTATAAAGATCCCAGTGGCCTTCTAAGAGGAAAGAGACGGCAAGTGTTTAATGGAAAATCATCAGGGTAGATTTAGGTGACCCCAACCAAGGCCCAAGACAAGAAGGAACTACTGGCTTCTTTAAAAAACAACAACAACCATAACATCATGGGTGGAAAGAGATTGGACTAGTGGGCAGGCCTGTACGCCAAGACAGACCTCTGAGAATGAGGTAAGTGGTTCTGATTCTCTGAGGCCATAACTATCAGGACTGGTACTGACCCAGCCCTACTGGACACAAGTTTATTCCCTAGAGAAGGGAGATATAGGGGAACCAAATGCAACACAGGCCAACTTTTGAAAGCTGCATTCTTGGGTCAGGAAATAGGGAAGAACTACTGTGGCTAGGGGGCTGCTGAGAAAAGGTGCTCTGCTACCCCTCCCTCCATTACCATGAAGGGTTAACCCATTTAATTTGCATTTTCCTGAGTAAAAGGCTTGACACCAGCACTCCCACTTGGCAGCCTGGTACTGCATTGTAAAGCAACCAGCTTCAGGGATGTTTATAGCATCTTCTAGCTTCATGGAGTGTGATAGCCATGAAAATATGCCACACAGACCTCCTCCTATAGAAGGTAGAATTGATCCAGGGTCCCAACTGCTGTATTTTAAGTCTGTTGCTGTGTTTGTACCTTGACCTTACTTTCCAAGGCTGCTGCTGGCCAATGATGTGGTATTGTGAGGGGACCCCCTCCTCTGAGAAGCAGGGCTCCTTCTTTAGCTGACTCTGGCACACGGACTCCCCAGTGGCTTTGCTGGAGCTTCCTTCCACTGAGGGGCAGTCTAGCATTCTAGGCTTCCACCCAGTCTTCTCTCAGTCTCCCCTTCACTCAGGGTCAGGCTCACACTGTGATCTGACTGCTAGCCCGGCCTTCTCCACCTCCCTTGCCGTGTCATTCCACACAGGCATTTCCCCTAATAAACTCCTGGAATATTTACCATTATCTTGATATCTGCTTTGGAGGACCATAACACAAGGAGGAATGGTTGAACTGTGTCTGCTGGGGCAAAGTGGAAGAGGCTCAGATTATTCCCTAGATATAAATTAGTACTCCTGAAGATTTCTTAAGATTATTATAAGTATGGAAGCCAGAGAGCACTGTAAAGGAATTCAAGTTGATTCATTGCATCTGTGATACATATGTGTGTGTGTGTGTGTGTGTGTATATATATATAGTATATATATGTGTGTGTTTTTACATATTTTTTATATGTGTATGTTTATATGTGTGTGTGTGTGTGTGTGTGTGTGTGTGTATGTATGTGTATTGTCCACTATACAAGTCTAGGCCAGAAAGGAAACATCAAGTGAAAGGCCTACTCCCATAGCAGGAGGAAAAATGGAAGCAGATAACACATACCTAGAAGCAGGCTAATGTCTAGGCCATGGTGACCTCCTAAATGCAATGGGCATCCATTCATAGTATCCCCCTGTGACCTATGAGAACTGCTTGATTTCTATATGTGGTGAGAGTTGAGGAATTTCCTCCGGATCCCTTTGGCTGGACCCTACACTTCCAGTGGCCTGAAAAAGCTCTCCAGATGCTGCTGCATTGACCACTAGTCCTTGGGCCTTGCACATTTTGCCTGGCTCAACTAGGAGTAGAATGAGATAGTTCTTCTAGAGAGAAAGACAATCTCAGAGATACTCACTTTCCACCCAGTGCCCCATTTACATATAACTGATAACATAAATTTTAATCCATCAAGTATTCGTCATGGGCAAAGCATTTTATGTTCATTCATTTCATTCATCCATTTACTCATTCAACTCATTTATTGAGCTTCTACTGCATGCCAGCACTCCCCAAGGAGCTATACATAGAGCAGCAAACAAGGCTAAAACACCCTAGCTCTTATGAAAGTTTACATTCTACTGGGGAAGAGAAAGAGAAAGAAAAAAAAGCACACAGAGATATATGTTTTGGGTAATGATATATACTGCAAAGAAAACTAACGCAGCAGAGTAAGGTGCTAGGAAGTTATGGGCAGACAGGGAGAGTCTTTTTTATGAAGAATAGGCAGGGAAAGCCCTTCTGAGGAAGAAGTACTAGCAGAGATCTAAAGGAATTGAGGAGTTCGCTGTGTAATAGTCAAAGCTGTCAACAGTGCATTTAATCTCCTTTAATCCACACAACAAACCCATGAAGCAGAAGGCATCTTCCTCCTATTATGAAGAACTTGAAAATCAGAAAGTTTAGACATTCAACTGGATCTCAAGCAGAAGCTCATGTTGTTAACCATTATGCCTTGCCATCATGGTGGATTCCAGAATTTTCCCACTTTCTAAAATCAAAGAGAAATCTGGCTTCTGTTTTTGCTGACACCCTTTGTGCCCTTTCCAATTTAATTGTTGGGGTGCAGAGGAGCCACTTAACAGGCAACAAAGAGCTAGCTGTGCTAGAAAAGCTCTTTCCCCCCTTGCCCACCCACAACACCTACACCTAAGACAGCCTGGTCTCCAGCAATGCCTACGGGCTTCCTTTGAAGCAATGCAAAGCCCCTCTGCCTCTCCCCTTCAGGAGGCTGGCACTGCCTGGGGGCCTTAATTCCTGAGCAGTGTATGCTGGGACCAAGACCTTGAAGAAACTGGCCAGGTCCTGTTTCTTCAAAGGGTATTCACTGCATAAACAGGCAAGGAAATGTTCAGGTGGAACAAATAGTGGAGTCTTGCTTGGGCTTATACATGGAAACTTATCAAGCTGTCAGCAACATATGTGAAAATAACAACCTGATTAAAGCTTGTAATGGACAGATGAGCCACCAGTCGCTTCCAAGATTATAAAATATGAACTAAAAAATAACTGAGTGCTCTTAATTTTACAAATTTTTTAAACAGTCCTTGACACATAGTAAGCCCTCAAAATGAAAGCTACTATTATTGTTATCAATAATAATAATTATCATTATCATCATAACTCCCTTTCCTATCCCAAAATACTGGTGGTTAGGGTAAGAGGGTGACAATAGGGACCTTTAGGGACCTCAGGAAGTTGTATATTTCCCTGTAATGGTTAACTAGCCTGAACAGAGGTCCCCGGTGGGGAAGCTCTAAAACCAGCCTTCAGCAAGAAAATTTGTGACTCACTAAACCCATAGATATTTATGTTGTTCCTGCTGCAAAAATGTCCATTTCTCCTGGGTAATAACTAAGTCCCATAAATAGACTCTAAACTTCTACTAGTTCACCAAAAATAAACTAGTAGGACTTGTAGGCATGCCACTAGCTCTATTGCATCATATGATTTTTGCCTTCTTCCCATTACCTGCTTTATTTAAACCCCAGTCAAATCCAGAGGCCCAGGCAATATTAAAAGATCCAAAGCCTCTGTACCCATGGTTTCCTGAGCCCTGAGTCCTCTTATTCTGTTACTGACAACGTTGGGGGCTGATTTTTTTTTTTTTCCTGAGCAGACATTTTTGTTTCACTATCACCATTTCTGCCATGTGATTTAAATATCTGTTTCACTGAGTTTTGTGATAACTGTATGGTTGTCTTCAGGATGGTAAACATGTTTGGGTAACAGTCATCTAAACTGAGAGCTGACATAACTCCCTGAGGACAGAGATATTCCTGATTAAATCAGTCCCTAGAGAATTCCAACACCAATAGGGTTTGGAATTCATATTTCTACTCATTTTTCCACTCAACCAATGGGGCAATTTTTATATACAAGTTGGAATTTACATCTGATAAGGATTTGATATACCTTCCTTTTCTTCCCTATTCTCTAGGGCTGACAGTCCACTACATGATCAAGTTCAAAGCCTAAGAAATATTGAACATTTCCACACATGAATGTGGGTACTATGTTTAATTTGAGAATGGCCAACTGTCCTTGAAGTCTCAATCTCTTTGGAGCCTACCAGCTCTGAGAGAAGTTTGAGGAGGCTGCAACACCCTCCCCTGCAAATCAATCTACTCCTCCCACTTCTATCCTAATGGGTTTGTATTGACCAAGTCTTCTCAGGTATGTATTGTGTGCTTGATAAAGGATTACAGAATAGCCAGGCACTGATCAAAAATCCTCCTAGAGTTTAAAAGACGGAATATATACATAGCAGACAAAATAGTGGTTTATCAGGCAGCTACAATAAGCTGTTATATTTTCAGATTGTGCTTTGTTTGTTGGACTGCATTGTATTTTCCCTCTTTTGTGAAAAGGTAAATACCCTAGGCATACAGGAATTAACTTGTTAACAAGGAACAAGAGAAGAAATCCACACAAAGCAACCAGGTCACTGAGAACTCCAGACCCTTCTTGGCTGTGCTTGAGGATGTGTAAGGCACCAGATGTGAAAGTAAGGAAGAAAGATGGATGTGGAAGAAAGTCACTGCCCAAAGAATTAGGAGACCTGGATTCTAATCTCAGCTCTGCCATTAACTAGCTGTGAGACTCAAGGATAACTAATCATTTTGATAACTCTTTTTCACTTTTTAAAATGAGGAGCCAAGTTTAGACAATGAGCTCGGCTCTTCACCAGTGATAAAGTGTCGGGGACATGTTTCCATTCAAGCAATGCTCTTCCTTCTCGGTGAGCCAGTGAGATCCCCATGATGGAGCCAGCATAGTATTGCCCAATAGGCAGGGAGATGAAGAGCCCTGGAATACCCTTTAATCAATGGCCCTCAGCTCAGAGGCCATTTCTGCACCAGGCTGGAGGGAAGCCCTTCTGTCAGGTTCTTGCTGAGGCCTGCTATTTAAAACAGATGGCACACACGGGCAGTCCATTCCCATACTCCTTTCACTCTCTAAGCACTTTGCATGTATTAGAACGTTTTCTTACCTCTCAGTTCCAATTTGGTACTCAAGCCCATGTGAACACTAAAGCTATTAACCCAAAACTTTTCCTTGCTGCTTCTTCTCGTATTAAAAAATAATCTTTATTTTTCTTATCACTTAAGATATACACATTTATTGTTAATATATATACATAAAAAATGAAGATATGATGCTAACACCCCATTCAAACATAATGAGATTTTGGTGTCTATTATTTCAGAATTGTGTGTGTGTGCATTCTTGTGTGCATGTAACACATGCATGTACATTGTTAAAATTAGGCCACATTGTGATGTTTTGTGGTCTGTTTTTTCAGTTAGTAATACGTCATGACCACTTTGCCATCCTATCACATAGTCAATTGCATGAATCACCCGTGATGGTTTTAACTGGGTCTGTGTTGTTGGACATTGCAGCTGCTTTTCTAGGGGCTGCTCTTGGATTGGTCACTGCACCTCTTTGTTTGCCTTGCAGATTCTCGCAGGTTTGCACATTATGGTCATAAAAGCCAAATGTTAGAACTGAAAGAGGGTCTAACCTTACAGATCACCTTGTTCAAATCCTCTCTTTTCTTTTTCAGTCTATACTTTATCCAAGAAAGAATAAATCATTTCCAAACATTTTCAAAGGTAATAGAAATCCAAAAGCCATTGTTTGCTTGATAGAAATGAAAAATATTTGTTGAAGTGTTTATTCAAAGAGAGACCATGTATAAGATGTTTGATGAAAATGCTACTGAACAACAGAACCTGAATCAGTATGTAATTTGAGAGCAATGTATGCTTCCAAACTATTGGCGTAACATATTTACTATTGATTAATGCACAATTATTTGGCCAATTCTAACGACTATCATCCTCAAAACCTAAGCCAATATGCCCCTCAAGACATCCTTGCTTTTCTTCTCATTTCTTTCCTTTGGTTTGCTTTGCTTTGTTTTCTTAGTTCATCTGAATTACCCTATTCCCTTATTTCTAGAGCTAGAGATTTGGGCAAGTTAATTATTTAAGTTGTTTGCATACAGTATTTTACTTCCATTAACATAATAACTCTACAAAAATAAGAAAAACAGAGGAAGTACTTATAAAATTTTAAATAGACCTTATACTTATTAAACAATTCTATGTTTCTGTTAATAAAAATTGCATAGTGGTTACAAGGTGGATATAGGAATTACAAAATGTACAAAATCCTGCAACCCTTCTCTTTTTGCACAGATGAAACTATGGCTCAAAAGGGAATAAGAGATCAAGGCAAGGATGGACATCTTGTAGGTGGAAGTGCAGACCAGAACTTGTATCACAGTCAATCATATCCAGTGCTTTCCATGCTACTTTTACATACCTGTATCCTTAAATTTGATCCTCTTCTAGTTTAGTCTAAACTCTTTACTTTGTAACTTCCAAACTGAAAAGGCACAACAGACATTGACAATCTTAATCCCTTTTTCAGGTCATTTGGTTTCTTGGTTTCCTAACAGAGTGTACTCCTTCCTGCCCTGCTAATGGGCAGACTTTTTTGTTTTTTGTTTTCTGTTTTCCTTAATAAGTGAGGCCAAGTGCTGTGTGTGACTGTGGGCTGGGCAAAATTAGGATTCCTGAATCACTTCACTTTTTGTTGCTTTTCTCTTGGGAGAATGGTTACCATTGCAGAAGAGCATAGTTAAAATTGCTTTTGTGTTTCATAAATGAATTCACACTTAGATGTCATTGACCAACAACTAAATAGTATATCAGAGATGAAAGGCATCCTAGAGATGACCAAATCAAGCTCTTCATTACTCAAAGGAGAAAAAAATCCAGAAAATGGATGAGACATGTTGAACTAGTGATGGAAGTAGAACAGGGTAGTGTATTTTCTGCCTCCTAAATCTGCATTTTTTACACTAAACCTGATATTAGGTATATGACTAGGGAGATATGTGAGGTAACAAGCAGAGGGTTTGGCTCCAAACTCATCATGTAGTTATCCTCCTCCAAGCTCTTAGAGCTTCTCTCACAAGTTAATTCAAAGGCAGTAAAAAAAGAATTAATGCTCCTGAAGGTTTCTCAATTTTATCATCTGGAAAGTGGAGTGAACCTTTGCAGAGCCCTTCTGAAGAGGGCTGATCTTGGACTGCACTAGGTTATATTCATTTGCTATTATTCAGCAATAAAAAGTAAATGCAACAATATAAATGAATCTTAAAAACATAATGTGGAAAGAAAGCAGCCAGACACAAAAGAATACCTCCTGTTTGGTTTCATTACTATAAAACCTAGAACAGACAAATGAATATACTATGATTTTAAAAAGATCATTATGATCAGAAAGCACTTGCCTGTTACAGGAAGGAGATAGGGATTGACTGGAAAGGGGCACGAGAAAACTGTATGAAATATTATATATGGTTTATATCTTGTTTTGGGGGTGGATACACAGCTGTGTATAATTGTCAACAGTCATTGAACTGAGCACTTAAAATCTCTGCATTTTATTGTATGTAAATTTAATGTTTAAAGTTATTTTAAGAGAAAAGTAAAAGGATAGAAAAAGATATACCATGAAAACAGCAATCATACAGAGTTGGGGCAGCCACACTAATATTAGATAAAATAGTCTGTAAGACAAAAACTTATTAGAGATGAAGAGGGACGTTTTAAATGATGACAATTTATTCAATAAGGAAGATGTAACAAGAATAACAAGTATATATGTACCTAATAACAAAATCCCAAAATACATAAAGCAACAACTGATAAAATTGAACAGAAACATAGACAATTCAACAATAATAGTTGAGGACTGGAATACCTCACTTCCAACAATAAATAGAAAAACTGGACAGAAAACCAACAGGGATACAGAGACTTGAAAAACACTGTAAACCAAGTAGAACCAACTCCACCCAACAACAGCAGAAAATACATTCTTCTGAAGTGCATATGGAACATTCCACAGAAATATATGATGTACTAGGCCATAAAATAAGCCACAATATATTTTAAAAGACTGAAATCATGTAAATTAGGCTCTATGCCCACAGAATTAGAAATCAATAACTAAAAGAAATGTGGGGAATACACAAATATGTGGAAATTAAGCAACACATTCATAAATAACCAATAGGTCAAGGGAAAAAATATCACAAGGAAAATTAGAAGATACTTGAGATGAATGAAAATAAAAATACAGTATACAAAAAAACCATGGGATGAAGTTAAAGCAGCATTAGAGCTAAATTTATAGCAATAAATGCTTATTTCTTTAAAAAATATCTCTAATAATCTAATCTTTCAATTTATGAAACTAGAAAAGAACAAATGAAACTGAAAGCAAGCAAAAAGGAGAAAATAACAAACATTTCAGTAGAAATAAATCAAATAAAGAATAAAATACATAAAATAAAGCAACAGTTGGTCCTTGAACAAAACTGACAAATCTTTAGCGAAACTTTAGCAAAAAAGAGGGAGGACTCAAATTACTCACATCAGGAAAGAAAGAAGGAACTTGACTACTAACTTTATAGAAATAAAAAGAGTTCAAGGGGGATAAAACGTAAAAAAAAAAAAAACTCTATTGCTAACAAATTAAACTATATGATATGGACAAATCCCTAGAAAGACACAAATTATTGAAACTAAATCAAGAAATAGAAAATCTAAATAGGCCTATAACAGGTAAAAAGATTGAATTAGTAAATAAAAACTTCCCACAAGGAAAGATTCAGGCCTAGATGGCTTCCACTGGTAAATTCTCCCAAATATTTAAAGAATTAATACCAATTGTTTATAAACTCTTTTAGAAAATAGAAGAAAGGGGAACTCATTCTATGAGTTCACTATTACTCTGATACCAAAGCCAGAAAAAGGCATGAGAAAAAGAAAACTGCACACCTTTATGCATCCCTATCCTTTATGAATATAGATGCAAAACTCCAAGATGAATCCTGAAACAAAAAATTATACCACAACTAAGAAAGATTTCTTCCAAGAATTCAAGATGGGAGTAAGGGATAAAAGATTACACATTGGGTACAGTGTATACTGTACAGTGTATACTGTTCAGGTGACAGGTGCACCAAAATCTCAGAACTCGCCACTAAAGAATCTATCCATGTAATCCAACACCAATGGAGTGTCTGTAAAGTGAAATAGTGTAGTGCAGTAAAATTAGGTATACTTGTATTAATCAAGGATAACATTACGCAAAATTGCATTAAAATGAAGCTAAGCCTTTTCAAAGGCAGGCCTTGTCAAGAAAAAAAAAAAAAAAAAGAATTCAAGATTGGTTTAACGTCTGAAAATCAATTTATATAATATGCCACAACAATAAAGAAAAAAATCACAATTATTTCAATAGATGCATAAAAAAATGGATAAACTCCAACACTCTTTCATGATTAAACAAAAAAAGAAGAAAACGCTTAAACTAGGAACAAAAAGTAACTTCCTCAAACTATCAGAAACTTACAGCTAACATCATACTAAATTGTAAAGAATCAAATGGTCTTCTTTCATTCTCAGATGTGAAAATCTTCTATGTAGAAAATCCCAAGATATCGACAAAAAAAAAAAAAGCTATTAGAACTAATAAATGGGCTCAGCAAGTTTGCCAGATACAAGATCAGTATAGAAAAACCGATTGTATTTCTACGTATTAACAATGAAAAACCAAAATAAAATTAAGAAAATTCTATTTATAATTAACATCAAAAGGAATAAAATTTTTAGGAATAGATTTAACAATGTAAGTATAAAATGTATACGCTAAAAACTACAAAACACTGTTGAGTGATACTGAAGATTAAAATAAATGGAAAGATACACCATGTTTATGAATTGGAGGATTTAATAGCATTAAGATGGCAATACTTCCCAAATTAATGTACAAACTTAATGCAATTCTTAACAAAATTCTGCTAGTATTTTTACAGAAATTCACAAGGTGACCCTAACATGTATATAAAAATGCAAGAGATCCAGAATCACCATAACAATCTTGAAAAAGAATAACCAAGTTGATAGATGCACGCTTCCCAATTCCAGAACGTACTACAAAGCGACAGTAATCATAATGGTGTGGTACTGGTATAAGGATAAACATATTAATCAACAGAACAGAATTAAGAGTCCAGTAAATCCTCACATTTATGTTAAATCGATTTTCAGTAAATATGCAAGACAATTCAATGGGTAAAGAATAATCTTTAACACATAGTGCTGGACAACTGAATATCACATGCAAAAGAATGAATTTGCACCCTGACTTCACAATACACACAAGTTAACTCAAAATGTATTACAGATCTAAATGTAAGAGCTAAATTACAGAACTCTTTTCAAAACAACTACAAAATTCAATCTTCATGATCTTGGATTAGGGAATGACTCTTCAAATTAGATACCTAAAGCACAGGTGTTAAAAGATGGCTAGGTTGGACTTCACCAAAATTAAAAACTTTTCTGCTTCAAGGGATATTATTAAGAAAGTAAAAAGACAACCTACAGATTGACAGAAAAATTTTGAAAATTGTATATTTAATAAGGAATTTACACCCAAAATATATAGAGAACTCTTACAACTCAATAAAGACAAACAGCCCATTTTTTTCCATGAGCAAATGATTTAAATAGAAATTTCTCCAAAGAAGACATATGAATGGCCAACCAATAAGCACATGAAAAGATGTCAATATCAATAGCTATCAGGGAAATGCAAATCAAAATCACAAAGAAACCAGGGCAGAGTGCCAGATGCTCTACACCTTGAAAAGGTTGGAAGAAACTTGAAAGATCAGATGACATTTTTAATGTAATCTACAAGTCACTCTTCAAATGACTTGAAGATGATTACCTGAATATATACAATGAAAGTTGGAAATATTCATAGATAATATAAAATTGAGATAAAAAAATGCATAGAGAGAATGCAATGTCAAGATACGTATCATCAATTCCTGTACGCTACAGTTAAATTTTGTTCTGAGTTTTCTGGTG
This sequence comes from Pongo pygmaeus, assembly GCF_028885625.2. Lineage (NCBI taxonomy): Eukaryota > Metazoa > Chordata > Mammalia > Primates > Hominidae > Pongo > Pongo pygmaeus. The sequence continues at coordinate 44,672,048 of NC_072389.2, forward strand.
CCAAGAAAATAGGAAAGGGGTGGGCAATACAGTAAAATACAAAGAAAACTTTCATTTCATGACACTTAATTCTAAAAGAATAGTCAGATGATATGAAGGCAATTTCTACAGATGTGGTCTCTGTCCTCCAAGAGCTCATAACTCAGAGAAAAATAAATATGCAAATGATTAAAATCAGTGAGGTAACTGCTATGAAGGATGTATGTACAAGCTATACTGGAGGCATAAGAGAGAGAGTTACCATTCAGATGAGGTGGAGTCATGCTCTGATGTGGTAACATATGAGGTAGGTTGGGTAGGAAGGTAAGGCCAGTAGAGGGTGGGAGAACATTCCAAGCATCTGCAGAGATTAAAATTACCTAAGATGTTTGAGAAATTGTAAGTGGTCTGATATGGCTGCAGTACTGGATGTGAAGATAAAATTAATGATAGCTGCGGGTGGCAGGAAAGCTGGGATCTTGCCATGTACAGCCTTATATGTCATGCCAAGGACTTTGGACTTTAACCTGTAGGCGAGGGGAACCATTGACTGGCAAGCCCTGAGTAGAGAGTCTAGGCCTTATAATGGGAAGTTAGTTTCCAGAGATAACCTAAAGAATTCCTGTCTTTGGGTTTAATTCCAAAGGGTAGTAATCCACAATCTAGCAATCCATAACAGTGATTTGTATTGGAATTACTCTCCATATTGGAAGATATGGTTAATCTGGGATTATAGGATGTGTAAGCTCAAAGTAATTTCCACTGTAACTAGTACAGTTTTCTACTCAGCCCATGACATTCCTACCTGGTTCCAGTTCTTGCAATTCAAAGAGATCAGGTCAATGTCAGTGTTAACGTGTGGGTATGAAAATGGCATGTACCCACACATGAACTGGAACTGGGCTCACTGAAGAGAACATGTAATTGGATTGGGAATCAAAGCATTCAACTATTACACTTGTGTGTGTATACACACACATTAGATATACTGATACAGATATAGACAGATGCCAGGTGTGCTGGTCACTTTGTGAATCTCATCACACTTTACCTTCATGACAATCCAGAAAGGTAAGTATTAATCCCACTTCACAGATCAAGACTATTCTTACTTACAGAAGTTAACAGTGCTCTCTCACTAGCTGGATCGGCATGGATGCCTATTTTTGATAGTATTTCTAATCCTTACCACTGAAAGCATTGGAATGACACTTCACGTATTTTTTTCAGTAGAGAAGTAATAGAGACTATTCTCCTTAAATGGCAGTTGTGGTATCTCAAGCACAAAAGCTTGGGTGACTCACTCAAGTCAATAACAACTGTAGGACAGGAGCATTTCCAGTTGGCCCTGTATTCCTTCTACTTAGTCTTTTTTGTTCTCATGTAAATACAAAGTCATAAATTTGTGGGGGTTCATATTGGCTTTGTTCCTTTTCCCATCTAGTTACCACAAGAGACCCTTTCACTCTCCCTAGTGACACCATTCAACTTCTACATAACCCTACAACAAATACCCACTTCAGTACCATATCACATGGCCAGACCAGTGGTCTTTTCCTTTAACATTACATAGAATAATATTATTTCTCCATCAATTAACTCTGATTGGAATCATGATTATCACTAGTTTTATTCTTCAGGCTCGATAGAGTACCAGCTGTGTCCAACAAATGTAACAACAGTGGCTTCCAGCCAAGTGCAACTGAGGTTTTTACAAGAATAGATACTTCGTGTATTCTAATGACAAAAGCACATAAATGAGGACTAATATTCTGTCTGTGGCAGAGAGAAAATCCTCTTGACTTTGAAGAGGTTCAAAGGCCTACACACACAGAAAACTGAGTGCTCTGTCATGCTATCTGGATCAAGGGACTCCCCCAAGGGGCCGGCATCCTGGCCTTAGAAAGGTGTCTGGGCCCTCATCACTGAGGCCTTTGAAACCTTGTACCAGAAACCCCCGGGGGTGAGTCTCCAGCCTGCTCCCCTGGAACTTCTCAGGTACCCATGACACAGCCACTTAACCAGCCAGTTGTCACCTACCATCTATGACAGTCTCTTACTCCTACCTGTCCACGCATGCTCACTAAACTTGCCTTGCAGCAGAACTATCAATGACTCTTTATTAAAATAGACAGGAAAAACAATAAGTGTCTCATCTCACACCTGCACTAGGAAAAAATCCTCTGTCTTCCTCTCTCCCTTCTGGGCCCAGTCCCTCCAAGTCATCTCAGAGCTGCTGCCAGCAGCATGTAAAATGTGAATCTGACTTTTTGACCCATCTGATTAAAAACTGAAGTTGGAGCACATCTGGCAGCAGATTGAAGTCTAAACCCCTTCAAAAAGTATTCAAGGGCCTTCACAACCTGATTTCAACAATATCCTGAACAGTTTTCCCATACACTGGAGCTCTGGCCTTCCCAGGTAACTCACTGCCCCCTGAAGATGTTGTACATTTTCATTATACATGATTTTTGTTACTATTCAATTTATCTAGAATACATCATATCCCCTACCTCACCTCACTCACCTGACAAACTCCCAATCATTCTTTGAGAACCAGCTAAAATGTTCTCACCCCTCTAATGCTTTCCCTGACCATCCCAGGCCAAATTAACCAGTCCTTCCTCTGTGACTCTGTCTATTGCACTTATACTGATTTTCCCAGCTCAACAGATGACAGAGCCAAGACTCAAACCCTGGCCTTCTGACTCCAAGTTCTAAGGTCTTTACTTAACCCTTTGCCTACTGTGCAATATTACAAATGGAATCATGCTTCAATTCTGAATCCCGAGTGGCAGGCCAATTGTGGGTAGTCAGTAAACTTAGAGTGGACGAACGAATGAACGACAACCTGAAGGAACCTTCTACTATCCCCACCCACCCCCCACCACACACACTACTACTACACACACACACACAGTTTATTCTTCGAACTGGAATTTGTAAAGGCAGCTTGGTTTCCCAGATGCATCCAACTCATCAGGTACTACAAATTCTGTAACCATGCCCCAATTTAGGGATACTACAACTATGCATCATGTAATCACGTAGGTCCTCCAGTGATACTCATCTTGCTCATTTGGCCATGGATAAAGGAGAAAAGAGAGAGAAGTTCCCTTTCAGCACCCTAACACATCTCTTAATACAGCCTCTAAGCCTTTGAGTCCTCCAGGAGCCAGCAGCCAAGTCCAAACTAAAAGCATCACATGTTGTTTTGGAGAAAGAAGCCAGGGTGTCCACAGTAATATAAATACAGAGACAGATAGGACAAGCAGGCCCTATGGAGAGAGGCCAAGCCTGAGAAAGTCAAAGGGCTTTGAGCTCTGAATCTATGCTCTGTCAAAGAAAAAAAAAAGTAGAAGATAAAAGAGAAAGAATAAACAAACTTCTTCATTTTTACTTTTCACAAAAAAGTCTCTTCTGGAAGCAGCAAATAAAATCTTCCCAACTCACTGGGTGCTGAGTAGAGTGTTAAGACACTAGCCCTTGAAGGAAGAATGAATAAGCAATTCAAAGTGGGCTTTTCTGCCCTAGGCTGAATCTGAAATCATCCATTTTGCCAGCAGTATTCTCTCTGCCAATCTACCTGCAAAGAAAGGGGCCATTTAAAACTTCACATCCACCCGAGATGGCTGTTGTACAAAACACACACTCACAGGCTCCCCTCAAAGCCTGGTAAGGAAGAAGGAAGAAGGAAAAAGCAAAGGAAATATTCTGGCAGCTCCTAGACTTTAGGAATTCCACAAACAAAGCCATTGCCAACGTCTGTTTGACAGGATGTATAGAGAGTTCATAAAGTAAGTGTTTATAGAAATTCCAAAATGTTTAAAACTATCTCATGGTTTTTGAAGGTCACTGTAATCTAGTCAATTGGAGAATGCTATTGTAGAGTCTTTGGCTATTGTTATTCATACCTGTATATATGAAATGACCACTCCTAAAAACCATGAATTAGAAGGCTGATTTGTTTAAAGCAATACTGTTGTCCACGATGAAAGAAGGATGCTAACCCACAGAGAGAATGATGCTGCCTGTGGAACAGAGTCAGAGCTGGCTTTTATGGAACCTATTGTCACTTTGATTATACACTGTCTAGGACAGGACTGAGGCCCACATAACACCAAGGATACCACAAATATGTAAGTTCGCTGTTGAGTTTGTTTTTTTTTTTATTGTTTAAGAAAAAGAATGCTGATGCTTGACTTGTTCTTTTACACCCAGAACACACTACACATCAGAGATGTGCTGACACCGTGCTTATTCTTTTTTATGTAACAAGAAAAAGTGGCATACAGGGAAAGAGGTCAAATGAATCATCAAGGTAGCTAAAAGGAAACTTGTGTCCACTGCTCTAATATCACAACCCCAATGAGAACTGCAGACATAAGTCCTCACGTTTCTCAGGTTGGTAGGCAGAAATTACATTATTTTCCTGAATATTCCTACTGTAAACTAGTCATGGTACTTCCTGCTGGGAGTGCAAAGATGAATAAGAAATGCCTTCTAATCTTAAGGGATTCATTAGGTAAAGTTCATCCAGGTGACCAACTACTGCCCTCATTTTGGCCCCAAGGATTCCTGCCTTCCGTGCATCTTTTTCCACCCTTACATGACTTGATCTGGCATCACCTTGTTAATGCTTCCTTGGATCTATAAACCTGACAATGACCTCTCACCTCTCCCAAGAGGATTTGCATAAATCCAAACACCTATAGGTGGATGTCTTCCCATTGCTTCAAGCATGAACTAAGCCGGGTACCTTCCTTTGTCAGACTTCCACCCATCCAAATGGGCTTCCTTCCCAGTGGCTCCCCTCCCTGCCATACCAGCTCCACTCTTTTAGTCTCCTACTTTTTACTCCTACTTCTCCTTCAGCCTTTTATTTCTATCCTGTCACCAAGTCTTAGCATCTGTCCCATCAGCGATTTTTAGGTCTATTTCAACTTAGATCTATGCCTCACTAACTCACAAAAGAAGAAACTGGCCTCTTTGTCCCTTCCAACTCATTTTGCAAGATATGTTTTTCTAACTTTGCAAGATATGTTTTTCTAAAGGCATTCATCATTATTTTCCTGTTTATGAAACTTGATGGATCTCTCTTTTCTCTGTCTTGACAAACATACACCCTTTCAAAACCCTCTACGGCCTAACCTTTCTCTGGCTATACAATGGTATTTCAACCAATCCCTATCACCCTAGTCTATTCCAATCAGGCTATTACCATCTCAATACCTTTGTTCAAACTGTCCTCCACCTCACCAAATCATTGTCCAGGAACATGATTCATTCAGTCAAGTATTCAGCAAGCATCCAATGGACAAGATACACTATGCTGGACACCAGGACACAACAGAGAGCACGACAGGCCCATTTCTTGCCCTCAAAAGTCTTATATCTAGTGCTGCAACAATTAGCCCATCTCCCAAGAAAAACTTTGATCCTTTCCTCATGCTTTATATTTTGAAAACCTTGGTAGAGAGAAAGTTTCTTTTAAAAAAAGAAAAACATTTTTTGACAAGCAAAAGCAATTAAAGTAATGTATTTAAATTTAATGTAAAGTATGTAAATTGAATGAATATTTATGTAAATATGCATGTAAATTTAAAACATTTTCTAATCTGGTTGGAAATGGATTTCCAAAAATAGGTAATAGAAAAGAAACAATACAATGTTAAACTTCTTTATAGCGTCATCACCCCCCTCCCCCAGGAAGCTTTATAAAACAAAATTATTTTTAAAATTCACCCATTACGGAATTTTCCTTCTTTAAATATCCATGGTCCTTAGTCCAGTGCTTAGTTATACTCTTTTGTTTTGTGTATGATCACTTTTGCCCTGTGGACACATACGCTCTAAATAGACACACACAGCTTGGCTCTGTGCTTCTTGTGTAGCCCTGACAATAATAAAGCAACGAGCGAGCTTCACAAATATGCCACAGTGGATATTACACTCACACTTAAAAACAGACCTGTATAATTTAAAACTCAACCTCAGTAATCCAAAAACCCAGTATAGCAGGCTTGAACTTCAACATCCATCAACATTTTCAACTAGAAAAAAATCAGACTCTGTTGAGCCTTCTCGTCAGCCTTTCCTGCCTACAGCCAAGAGGATGACAGGCAAAAAGAACAGGGTAGAAAAGCAAAGGGCAATTCACATGTGAACTAGATTATAGAGCCATTTGTTTCTACCTCTAAATTTTTATCATGCGGGCCTCAAATAAACTTGTCACCAGACATCATGTGGGCTTTTGGACCTAAAACCTCTAGAAGTTTTTGACATGACTCTTAGTTTCTGACACAACTATTTTTAGTGAAATAACACTGCCTCTGCTTCTGTGACATTTCCCAGAACAACAGTTAATCTGAAATCAGACAGAGGGAATTTTATTTTGATCTAAACTTTCGCTCAATGAGAGAGTCAGGGAAAGCCATATCCTGTGTGTTCAAGTCCCATAATAAAAGCTGCGTGATTTAAATGGAGTCAGGTCACACTCTGTTCTTCCTTGAGTCAGCTGCTCACCTAGATTGGAAAATAGGGACCAAAAAAGATAAACTGGCTTGGTTCCTAACTGCTAATGTGGTCTCTAGGAACTGAAAAACCACATGATCCACCCTAACTGAAGCAGAAGATTACAAAAAGCAGGTCTCAACTTGACCATTGCCTCTGTTTCTGATCCTTTCCCAAAGCTGCGAAGTGCATCCTGGAAGGGCCACTTAAACCCTCTAAGCAAAAGTCAAAATAGAATGGAAAATTCTGGGAACTCTGACTATGCAACACCTTGTTGTCATTCAAAGTTTTCTCTTTTAAAAAAAAATTTATTGCTGTTCAGTCATTTGTATACCTCTACTGTTACAACTAGCATGTTTGTCCACTGTTGAGTAAGCCATAGTGCAAACACAGTTTCAAACACCTCACCAACAGTCCAAAATGTTAATCTTGGGGTTTAACAAATGTTAACTACAACCTGGAGATATAGTTCCAATGTCATTATAATTAAATAGTAAAATTATTATGCTCTGTCTTTCCCTAGTCATGTCTGTACTGCTGTTTCTAAATGTATCCACAGGTTGCCAGTAATGATGTCTCTGGTGATCTGGCTCAGAAGGCTGAGCTGATGAGTGATCACTTAGAAATACTGAATCAGGCAATGGAAATTCTGAATCGGTGGGCTCTGGAGAAGGAACTGAGGGTGAGGTGACTCGGGGCCAGAGGGCTATTATGGACTACGGACAAGCTGAAGGCATGGGAAGCCTGACCAGTAGAAACAGGAAAATGAACTCGGTGCACAGAGAAAAGTAGGGACGTCATGAATGAAAGACCACAGACCCTCTGTTTTAGTTCATGGGGCCAGGCTGTGCTCCACTGCCTACTCTTGGATTCCTCAAAGAATGCTTTATGTCCTTATAATAAATCCACTTTTCCATGGACAAAAATGAGTGTGTCTCTGTGTCTTCAAACCTGAGAGCTAAAACCAAAAAACATAACTTATGGTGCTGTAGAAGAAACTTCTACCCCTTTGTATGCATGGAGATGTTTCCCAAATCTACACAATGATAGAAATAACTTGCTGCATTAAAAAGTATAGATTGTCAGGCTCCTCCTCTGTAGATTGAGTCCAAAGTTCTGACTTGGGCCCTGAGAAGATGTTTGTATTCTTATATTCAGGCAAGTTTGGGCCAAACTCATTGAAGTGAATTCTGAGATCCTTTCAATTACAAAGTCAACAAATACAAACTAATCATTCCTCCACACATAGGAGTAGTTTAAGTGCACAGATGTAGAATCAAAGACCTATTTCTTGTCCTCAAAAAATAAAAAAAAACTTTTTTCTGGAATGTACTAGACTAGGCCAATCAATAAAGTCTTTAGAAATTGAGGAACAAAGCTGAAATATGTGTGTGTGCATCTGTGTGTGTGTTGATCTAATTTTAGAGATTAGCACTCAAAAAAACACTTGAACTATGTCTGCGTTATACATCACTGAATCCATATAACCTGTAAACATGTGGGCTCTACCTCCCCAATACACAGAGCTGAACATTACATAGTTTATGTTACAGGGAGGGGTGTAGTCTATTTGAAAAAGACCAAGAAAAAAACATTGCAAATATGGTCAGAAAAAGGATTTGAAAGTGAAGATTCCATGACAGTAGTGCAGAGCTTAATTAGCTAATTAATGTGAACTTTGCAAAATTGCTATGAAAATACTAAATTTGAATTTCAGAGACAGTATGACCCAAATTCACAAGAAATGCCTTATGGGATTTTGGAGGAATAGACATAAGTTTCAGCTTGATTGCTTTGCCTCAGCTTCTAGTTCTCATAAAAGCTATAAATAATTCCATGATTTCTACTTAGAGAGCTCTCTCTCTCTTCTGACACTAACTTAACCTCCTACTTAGAAGATAAACCTTCAACTCCCAGAAACTCGGAGATAGGCAATGTTCCAACACAGTAAGAGCTTACTACTTGAGCCAGATATGGGCTTAAATCCATCAGTTCTTTAGTCCTATTAATTGTGTGACTGACCTTGGTGGGCAAGGTCCATTTCCTCTGAGTGTCAGTTTTTTAATCTATAAAATGAGATTAAAACAAGCTACCTCTTAGAAGCACTGTAAGAATTAAATCAGATAATATATGGACAGCACTTAACACAGCATCTGGCACATAATCAAATCTTAATAAATGGAGATTGTTCTGGAAGGGCCCCTGGTGATCAATCAACCCAACCTTCACATTGTGCAGATGAAGAAGCTGAGGCACTAGGACAATCAATTGCCAACCACACAAATGGGCAAAATCTGGGAAAGAGCCCAGTCTTGGGCTGTCCAGTTAGTGTTCTAAAAAAACCATTCAATTATATTTGTTTGACACCACCTTAACTCCAACAGAAAGTGAATTATAATTACATTCTTTTAAGGTATTCCATTGATTGGAGCTTGTCACATTTTTGCAGAAACCTTTTTTCAGAATATTCTCAGCTTTACTTACACGTTGGGAATAGGACTGCAGATAAATTCTGTGAAAACCTTTGCTTTTTGTAAATTAAATCTGCTTTTAAAAAAACAGGCTAAAAATAACATTCAAATGCAGGGTGACAGGAAAGAGAATTGACTTGATGGTGGGGTTGGTAGTTACTTGAATCGATGTGGTCAGAGGAGAGCTTACTAGAAAAGTGACGCTTGGGCTGAGGTCTTCATGGTGTGAAGGAGGCAGCCAAGCAAACACATGGGTAGATGGAAGCGCAAGTGCAAAGTCTCTGAGGTTAGAAGAGCAAGGTGCACTCCAAACACTGGGAAGTATTTCAATGTGACCAGATGATACTGGAAAACAGAGGAAAGTGGTTGGTGGGTGTGGTCCAATGCCACTATAATGTATGAAAACAGTTTGACATAGTGGCCACACATATCTATGTTGAATAAACAACAGCTATCATTAAGTATACCTTTGGAGGTCTAAGCCAGTATTTGTAAATCAGACACTACTCCCAGAAGACAATAGGCCCTCAATAAAGGGTAGTTATTGTTATTAGACAATAAAAGTACGGTAAAATTTTAACACAGTGCTTGGCATATAGTAAGGACTCAAAGGCACTTTTTTTTAAAAAGGCAAAGTATCATTATTAAAACAATTATGTAAGACATTAACGTGGCAAAGGTTTAACAGATATTTATGCATTTGTTAAATGAACAAGCACTCAACATAGTACCCAGTAGATGGAGCAGTGGCAAATCTAAGTATTATCTGGCCTATCTCTTACAATTAGTGTTTCTATAGTGGTAAAAAGTTTTGTTTTGTTTTTGTTTTTTTTTTTGGAGAAATAGTAGCTACTATCTAATGAGGAATTATGAGCAGTAGGGCCAGAATATGAACTGAATATGATGTGAATAAAGTTTGTGCTTTTTATTTCATGCTGACGGCTAAATCTAACATTTCATTTCTCTTTTCAATTTTTAGAATTTTTATTCTTTGAGAGTTTTTTGATACGAATGTATGGGATACATGTGAAATTTTGTTACATGTATATAATGTGCAGTGAGCAAGTCAGGGTATTTAGGGTGTCCATCTCCCAAGTACAACACGTTTTTGTTGAACTATAATAGTCACCCTACTCTGTTATTAAACAGCTAATTTGTTCCTTCTATCTAGCTGTATGTTTGCACCCTTTAACCCACTTTTCTTCATCCTCCCCCAACCCTCACACTCACCCTTCCCAGTATCTGTTCTCTATCCTTCCACTCTCAACCTCCACGTGACCAGATTTTTTAGTGAGAAAATGCGATGTTGGTCTTTTTGCACCTGGCTTATTCCACTTAATGACCTCCAGTTCCATCCAAGTTGATGAAAATAACATGGTTTCATTAGTCATCCACCCCTCATTCTTTATTAATTGGGAAACATTGCTGGCAAATCTACACTGGACCCCGTTCTTCAAGACACACCTCAGCTAAGCTATTTACTCTTTGCTATTGCTAGTGGAATAGCCACGAAGTGCTACCCCACGATCTGTCACCTCTCTTAATGTTCGCAACTTTCGAAGGCAGGTATTATTGCCACGTGTTATACATGAGGAAGCCAGCACCCAAATACATGAAATAACTTGCCTGGAATCACACAATTAGTAGGTGACAGGGCAAGAATTTGAGGCTGAGCCTCTTGTCTGCTCCAGGTCAACACACTGAAAGCCTCTGTGTGGCACACAGAGGCTCCTAAGGCACCAGCCTCCTATTTCTCACCCAGGAGCCCAGCTGCCAGAGACCACACAGCAAGAGAGAAAGCCTGCTCCTTCCGGTACAATCAGAAGACAAACCCAGCACATTTTCAAATTCCACACTGCATGGTGAAAATATTTTCATGACTTTAGCCCTACAGTATTTCAAGGACTCCCCTTCCTCTGCAGAAAATATAGATGCTGAACTTCCAAATGCCACCCTCGAGAGAAAATAAACCTCTTGTTCTTGTTTCTTCCAAAAGAAGCTCCATTTATTTTGGGAGAAAACAATCAATCTCTTATCATCAAAAGAATGGATTTAACCAATATTCTTTGCCTTTTTCAGGTTTTCTTTTGCTTAGGCTCTCTCCCAAGCAAAAGCCACAGAACATGCTCTCCCCAAAGCACCATCAATGTGTCCTAAACACTACGTCTCCTCCAGCTGGGCTGGAGATAGCTCCATCCAGCAGACCCTGCCCTGGCAGAGGTGAGCCAGGGAACTCTCACCTAATGAAAGGACAATCCGGCAGCTCCTACAACATCACTTGAGTCTGGATGGAGAGAAGACAGGAAACACAGGATTCCAAAATTACAGCATGAGGCTTTTATTCCAGAGTCCCTTTCATAGGCATGGATGTCTATTTGGGTAGATGTGGTGGTCATCAGAGAAGAGTCAGAAGGCTCATACCCCTCGGGAACAGGCAAAGCAAAGAAAGACACAATAAGCCTGGCAAGACCTCGTCTCTCAGCCTAGAATGTTTTATTTTCACTCAGTCTCATGAACAGATTTAGAAATACCATTTGCAGCTCTTTTCCAAGGTTTCTCAAAGGTCCTTGGAGTTATCTGGGGACAAAAAGGCCAATTTTGTAAATAGAGAAACTGAAGCCAATAAGAAGGTGACTAGCTTAGGGATTTTTGGAAATTCCTTTGGGAAACTGGGAAAGAACTTATATTGGTCTCCACATCATTTTCTCTGAAGTCAGGAACTTGGATGGGCAGCTCAGGACTGCCACCTAAGCTTCAGTTTACTCACCTGTAAAATAAAGCTACCGATAATACCTACCTCATAAGGATATTGTTAGGATTAAATGAGATGACCTTGGTAAAAGGGTGTAGCAGTCAGGGGCCCATCTGGAGACAGAAAGCACAAAGCAATGTGAACTGAAAAGGTTGATTACAAAGAACTATTAATGGGAAATTAGCTAAGAAAAGGGAATTTAAAAAGAGCTCTAAAGAATACCCTAGATCTGAGAGAAAGAACCTAAGAAACAAACTCGGAAGGGGAGACCCTGCCCCCTAGGCTGGGATTCAGACCTCCTTGGAGAGGGCATGACTGCAGCACATGGATGGCAGGGAAGCTGTCGGCCAGAACGGGTCAGCAGGCAGCAGAGCAGCAAAGCACAAGAGGGAAACCTCCCCTCCTGCTGAGATGCTACCCGTCAGGGAACCACACACCTGCACTGGCAAGCTGGGATAAGCACCAGTGGGTGTCCATGCACTGCTGGCCACTGCACGCCTCGGGAGCAGGCCAAAAGCAGAACATCAGAACCAGGGAGAAGGTCCCCCAGGGTCCCTCCAATGCTCTGCCAGCTGGCAGTGGAGAAATGTTCCAATATGACAAGCAAGGCCACGAGCAGTGGATTTGGAGCTGAGCAGTAATAAGCTGATAACTGGCACAGAGGCCTCATTATCACACATCTCCTATAGAGTCATATCGCCAGAGGATGTGGGCAGTGGGGATGCAGCGTGAGTGCAACTGCTATCTACCTAAACTCTGAATCGGGCTTATCTTCCAAACTTGCAGATGGGCACACATGGTTTGGGAAACAGCATTGAGTGCTACTAGAAAGCTGTGACCTCCTGTTCTACACGCCAGGATCTGTGAAGCTCTCTGTCTCTGCTAAGCTGTACACTCAGGGAAAGCCTCCACAACCATTTGAGTCACCAGTTGTTCTTTCATAGGACCCACCCAAATCCAGAGCTGTGTAAGTAACATTGATCATAGACATGGGAGAGCACTCGCAAAAATAAACATTAAAAAAATAATAAAAATAAAATCAGCTAGAATGAAATCTACTTCTGACCCCCATCTTCCTACCCAAGAGTCTCTTGTAGCCACTGTAGATAACACAGGAAGAGGGCGAGAGGCAACTTTGCACCGTCATTCCTGAACATGAGGCAATAGACACTAACTTGCCTTGCAACTAGGGGGATTTGAATCAGACCTAAAGAAAAATGTCCATAATTGGGTGAGAATCATACTGGGTTTGGTAACACCTGCAAAAAGCTGCAAAGCCTTCTTTTTAAAAGAAGATGCTTTCTGATGGCTCCAGCTCATCCAGCTTGTGAGTAGGGGTTTGGCTGGGATAACTGCTTGAGGTACTTTCCTGCTGCCAGCTCCTATGCGGAGGTAACAATGTGTGCCATAGCTCGGGATAAAACAGAAAGAGGGACTGTGGAGGGAAGACCTCTGAGGGCCTCATTTCCCTTCCCAGCATGTGCCAAGGACAGTCCCCCACAGCAGACCCAGGGGTCCTTAGCTGGAAGCTGTTTCAGGCCACACGGGAGACCGCAATAACCCACCATTATTGGATAAACAGTCCAGGACAAAATAACTGAGAAATGATGACATTCTGAAATAACGCAGCAGTTCTTGTGTCCAGGAATTTCTCTTTGAGGAAGAAAACAAGGGGCCTCCTACTTGGCTGTGTGATTGGCAGGGGAGAAAGAGCATATTTCAGCTCAGTATGTATAGATGTGCTCCAGGCTGGGCTGGGCTGGGCTGGGCTGCAGTTTTTCCACCTACATTTTTGAGGAGCTTCCAATTTCTTCTGTATAAACATTTTCCAAATAATCCTGCCTGAAAACTGTCCCTCATCAACTTAGGACACGCTTTCCTTTCTCAAGGTGATGCCACAAGAGAGCTGCCAAAACCCATAGTACCCCACTAGCCTGGAAGACCTTGTCTGAAAACTTTGGTGGAGCTTTTCAGAATCACAAGGCTCTAGAACAAGGTGGGGTAGATCTCCCAGAGCTTGTACCTTGTACTTTAAAATGAACTTAAAAATGAACACTCCAACTGGCTTATTTTCCAAATGAGGCATCCAGGGCTCAATGTGGTAATGAACTTGTCTGAGAACACACAGTCAGCTAACAGTAAGTAGTGAATCTGACATTTCTCTCTCCCTTACCTCACCCTGGGCCTTCCTCCAACCCCATATTCCAGATACCCTAAAGTATCCAGAGATGAGTGTCCAGATAATCTTTTTTTTTTTTTTTTTTTTTTTTTTGCCTGTCTGTCCTGAGTCCAACCAGTCACGAAAAATGACTTTGGTTGGATAGGACACAGCAGGAGTAGTGGTTAGGGCTATGGCTAGATTTAGGGCAAGGGCTAGGGTTTGGGCTAGAATGGAGTTTAAGAGAATAATCCAAAAACAAAGTAGCATCCTCCTTAAATGTATCTCAGTTTCCATTTTCATCTGGTCTGTCCTAGGTCCTTGGATATTAATAATATGAACAAAATTAGCAAATAGAGACATAAACTGACCAGTTTTAGAAGGAAGAGTATATACCTTGGTTACTCTACAGTATCATGGTACTAAAACCAGTGTGTATCTGTTATCAATTACTGTGTAACAAACTACCCCCAACGTGCTTAAAATGCAACCATTTTATTGCATAAATGTCTTGAAGTTTAGGAATTTGGGCAATGCTCAACAGGAACAGCTCATCTGTGTTGCACGTGGTGTTGGCCAAGGCAGCTCAGCTGGGGCTGGAGAATCTAAGAAGGTCTCACTCGCACGCCTGGGCCGTGGTGCTGGCTGTTAGCTGGAGCGCCTCTCTCTCCACGTGGCCTCCCCCTCCAGCAGAATTGCCTGGACTTCTGTACATGATGGTCGGGATCCAAGAGGGAAAGTGGAAGATGCAAGGCCTCTTTAAGGTCTGAGCACGGAAGCCCCAGAACCTCACTTCCAACACATTCTATTGGACAAAGCAAGTCCCAAGACCAGATGGAATCAATGTGAGGAGAGAGGCTCTACCACTTAACAGGAGAGCAGCAAAGTTATGTTGCAAGGGTTATGGACACACGGAGGGAAGACTTTGGAGCGGACCAATTTTTATCATTGTCTCCATAATGCTTGTCACAGGGAAGGATAGTCTGATATAACAGAGAGAGAAGAGGGACCCAGTGTGGTGTGAGATCTGAGTCTACTCTCTGCCCTTTGCTGTCAGTGTGGCCTCAGGCAAGTCACCTCCAGAGCTCCCTATAACATAGGAACTTTCTTCTAAAATAGGGATATAGTGGCTTAGCGGGAAAGAACAAAGAAGATACATGAAATAAAAACACGTTGAAAACTGTGGGCTATAGTGCAATTCTAAAAATGTTCAATCTATATATTAACACCGTATTACCTTATTCATACCTTTCCTCTAACAAGCATTCAAGGCAAATGGTGACTGGCTGGCAGAGGGGCATTAGACAGTCTTGAAAAGAGCTGTCCTGTCTCCCAATCTGAGGCTGCAAACCCAGTTTCGCACTTTCTAACATGGTGAATCCCTCCCTCCCCTTCCCTGACTTCCAGTGTCTTCATTGGTAAAATTACATTTTTGTGAGGATTAGGGTTTTTGTAACTTTTTTATAAAGATTATCCCAAAATTCCCCGCACAATCCATACTAAAATTATTTTAATCACCATTATTGTTCAAACGTTTAGATTGTGACCAAAAGAAATCTGAAACTCACAACTTGAACAGTCAAAATTCCTAGAAAAGTACCAGTTTAACCTCTGCCAGAATGGCTTTTTAGACTTAGATTTTATTTTTGAAACAAAATCAAAACTAGAACCTTTAAGTTAGGATCCTCTAAAAAAAAAAGAAAGAAAAAAGAAAAAAACAAAAAGCCCTGTTACTGAAGTTGGGTTTTGTGATTGGGAGTGTGAGAAGTTCCATCTCAAGCAGTAGCCACCTCCCTTTGGCCTCGGGCTGCAGGGCCACCATTGTGGCCAGGGAGTGTCTTCTTTGGGCCCACGGGTTGGGCAAGGACACAGACACCATGCTTTATATAACTTATCCCACCCCGGGAGCTGGTCTTCCTGCCAGTCACAGGGGCCACAGAATCATATCTAGGTATTTAAGCCCAGGTCTGGCAACTCAGGAAAGACGAAATGGAGAGTTCTGCCCCCACCCACCACTCTGCAAATGCTTGACCTGGGTGTAGCTGCTCTGCTGTGCTTTGGTGCAGTTTGCTGGTATTCAGTCAGGCTGAAGCAGTCTTCCCAGTTCACACTGTGCTCAAATCCCGCCCCTCCTCCAGCCCCATTCTCTCTTGCTGCTGCTTGGACCTGGACACAGGGCTCATGACCAGCACTGGACTTGGCTGCTCACACAAATTGGTGTGGACAGCCCCGAGGACCGGGGTCCTGGGAAAGGGAAAGAGGGCGAGGAGATGACTAATGAAAAAGGAGGGCTCCTGACATGCTTGGCTTCCTCCGGCCAAGCAGAGCCGAATCCTGAACGAACTGAGGGGTTGGGCTCTTGAGACAAAGCAGGCGCCAGATGTAGGCAGTTTTTCTCCTGATCTATATTTGAGGATTCTTTAGAAAGCTCACTTTGAACTTGAGCAGTAGAAAGCCAGAAACCGTCATGGTTTCTGAAAAGAGCAATAGGAGTGTGTAATTGATACTTTCATTTAAGCTGTGATGATCAGTTAATGTTAGTTATCCACCCTGGCTGTAGAATCACCTGGGGAGTTTTTTAATTTCCTGCCTAGACTTAATCAGTTTAATTGGTCTGGTGTGTTAAGTACTGCAGGTGACTCTAATAGGCATCAGGATTGCGAGTTCTAAGTTAGAGGGAGTGAGCCTAGAGCCATGATTCTCAAATCTCAGCATGCCTTAGAATCACGTGCAGTGGCTGGTTGGAGCACAGATCGCTGAGCCCTACTCTCCGAATTTCTGATTCATTAGATTTGTGGTAGGGCCGAAAATCTGTGTTTCTGACAAGTTCCCAGGTGATGCTGATTGATGCTGATCAGAAACCACACCAGAGACAGAAAACAACCTGATGCTACCAGGTGGAGGCTTTGAGCTCTGGCCTGGGGTTACAGCAGTGCTAATGAGGGCGGCAGATACATCTGAGGCATTTTAGAGGCAGGACACGTGGCTCTCCAGGTATTGGTTTGCACAGTTAGTCAGCAATGGCAGGTGGTGTGAGAATAGGCTTGGTGATGTGGCTTTGAGCCTCATCTGCACAGAGACAGAACACTTTGGAGATGGTGTATGTCTCTTTTGATTTCATACAGCTAGAGGTCGGATTGCTTTGCTTTGCATTCCAAACTACTATTGAGTAGAATTCTTAATATAAATCAATGCCATCCAAAAGGTGAATTCGATTTATAATGCTTTGGAAACATTTTCCACTCTTTTCTAAAAACACATTGAGTTTTTCCAGATCTGGGTGAAACTTTCCTCCCACTTACAAACTTTCATCCTGTGTTGTTCAGCCAGCTTAAATTTCTCTTGCCAGTGTCCAAACTCAAAAGGAGACTATAGAGTATCATCGCCGAAAGAAACATAAGGTCAGCATCAAGTTACTACAGAATTGTGGAGAATTCCAGTAAAATCACACAGTAGGAGAATCTGGCTCATGTCGTCACAAGTATATGGTTCTTGCTGAGATAAGCTATGACCAGGGAATTCCTATTTGGGAAAAAGAATGTTCCTTTGAAGCAATTTAGCTATTCCTTCCTCAGAGAAAGTCTAAGCTAAATAACCACCCTTGAGAAGGCAATATAAATAAGGTAGTAACAGCCTTAGCTTTATCCAGTACAAGGCCCTTTCAAGTCCAATCCAGTTAGCACATGTTTAAGACAAGCAAAATTTTTCAAGAAAAAAAAATGAGTCATGATGACTTAACAAGATAGAGTGTCATTCAGCCAGCCATTTGGGTCACGCAGTAACACCAGATAGGTGATAGAGGGGTGGGGAAAGACAGTTCTGGAGCCTACCTGGCAAAAAAAAATCCACAGATAAGAGGGTGTATTAGTCCATTTTCACACTGCTATAAAGAACGGCCCGAGATCAGGCAATTTATAAGGCAAAAAGGTTTAACTGACTCACAGTTCCACATGGCTGGGGAGTCCTCAGGATACTTACAATCGTGGTAGAAGGCGAAGGGGAAGCAAGACACTTTCTTCACAAGGCAGCAGGAGCGAGTAATACAAGCAGGGGAAATGCCGGACACTTACAAAACCATGAGATCTCGTGAGAACTCCCTCATTATCACGAGAACAGCACAGGGGAAACAGCCCCCATGATCCAATCACTTCCCTCCCTCAACAGGTGGGAATTATAATTCGAGATGAGATTTGAATGGTGACACAGAGCCAAACCATATCAGAGAGAAATGGGGCACATTCCCCAGGTTGGCCTACTCAGCTTCTTTCAAACATACTGGCAATGAGCTGAGAAAGCCCTGAGCATAGGGGCTTATGGATTTGTCTCTCATTGTCAACATTCTTGCTTTTGGGAGGAATCCAAATGGCAAGCAAGCGTGGCTTCCCAAAAGAGCCAGGTTTGGGACACTCTGATTGTGGGCCCATTCATTCATTCACTCATTAGTTCATTCTACAGACATCACTTGACTGCCCATTACATGCCAGGCCCTGTCTAGGCAGGGGTGTGACAGAGACAAGTTAAATGTCAGTGGTTCTTGTCCTCAGGGAAGTCAGAGTCCAGAAACCAGAAGAGATGACTGACCATTTGGTTGGCCTGCAATAAAGGCAGATCATCTGCATTAACAGCTGAAAAAGTGCCACTAGGTTTGTCAAAATGGAAGTTTAAAAATAAATACATAAAATGTTGGCCCCTCGGTCTGGCTGGCAGACATCAACCTATTGTCAGCAGGCAAGAATGAAGAAAAATCAGCTAATTTTGCTTTGTTATTGCCAAAATTAAATGTAAGTGGGAAAGAAAACTTGCCCCAAAAGCATTATAAAAATCTTGCCTTCAAAAAATAGTCTGTAATTAATTAGGCCACGGTCCCCCCAGAAGTTAATTGTACTAAATAACAAAACATGTCTCTTGTGCTCTCAATTCAAAAAAGTAGGCCTGGTGCAGTAGAAGACTGCGAGCTCAGGGAAGTGGGCAGAGAACTTCAAGTAATCAATAATTGCTAATATTTCCTGGGGGTTTACTATGTGCCTGGTACTATTCTAAGCAGTATTCTACATAGTAACTCATTAATCTTCACAGCTGCCGTATAAAATGGTACCGCTACCAGCCTCATTTTACAGAGGAAGAAACAGGCACACAAAGGCTAGGTAACATGCTGATGGTCACACAGCTAGTTCATGGCAGAGCTCTGGATTGAACTGAGTCTGTGCAAAGGGCCCTGTTAGCCTGGCTCTCCCTGTAGCTCCAAAGGGGGATGTCTGTGATTTTGGCAGCATAAACTAGTGATGTAGCAGGAATTTTAGACCAGAAAGCTTGAGCTTGGATCCTGATTCTACCATCAGTGGTGTGTGATTTTTGGTAAGTTATTTAACTTCTCTAGTCACTGTGTCCTCATTTGTCAAAAAGTACTAGCAATCACTTTTAAGATTGTTGTGAGGATTAAATGAGATAAAAATGAAATCTACATGGAATTCCTTGCCTAGGAGAGAGCAGTTTTGCCTGACCATGATGTTTGTTCCATACCTGTGAGTTTCAATTACACTTCATCCAAGAAGTCACATGTTATCCAGAGATGCTTCAAAGCTGTGACGATTCACACATTAGCAGGTCTGATTCATCTGCATCCCATGGTAAAAGCCAGTTTCCTAATTTTCCAGACCTTCTGTTCAACTCAGAATTATTTACTTTAAAATACCAGAAAGTACAGTCATTAATTTAACGAAGGAGATTAGCAGCTTGTATCACTACAATTGTAGAGAAATTTGAAGAGTTCTGGATTGTATAAGATGACTGAGCCCTCTTATTAGCAACAGAAGTCTCATCCTAGTCCAAACAATGACCAAATACCATGGAGGTGAAAAAGGGTTCACGAGGAACTGATATTGTATGCATACGTGCATTCACAGTAGAAAAAGGTATTAGCATTTTCAACAGAGCTTTAGGACTGGGAACAGCTACATAGAAGTCCTAAAGATCCCCTAATGCAAATATCTCCCTAATGTTTGCAGTGGTTAGATGAAATGTGAGCTGAGGATCCTTCACCTTAATATTCTATGATTCTTTAATAAAGCATATTGATTTCTTGTAAACATCTTCAGTGCTCATTTCTACACCCTGCTCTATGCTTGGTGCTCAGTCAGTATCAAACTGATGAATTCTGAGACTTTCCAAACAGACTGCAGGTAATTAAGTTGGGTTCTATACAGTTCAAAGTATTAAAACTCTAAAATAATACTCAAAATCAATGTGTGCCTTTTACTGGAGAGGAGGTATACAATTTTCACTACCTCCCCATGGGGTTTGTAAACAGACCCCAAAAAATACATGTATTAAAAACTGGATTTCTATAGATAGACTGGCCAAACTGTGCTAGTGCAGGCCACCTTTTTAGAATCAGCATATAATGCTTATGTGGAAAATAAAATAAACTCTGATATATTTGTAAATAATAAACTTCACCTGCCTAAAGCAGAAAAATTTGGAGCTTACTACTGAGTTGGGACCACAAATGAGCAGCATGCACACACCAACATGAAATACAAGGTTCTGCTATATATCTCTTGGCTTTTGTATTTCTAACATGAATATTCACAGCTCATTCTTTGATTGCTCTTCCATTTATTCAGAGCCACACTATTTTATACCTAACTATAGGGATATTAAATATCAGAAAAACAATATAATAAAGAGACAACAGATTTTGTGTCAGACACACCTGGGATCAAATTCGAATTCACATGTTATTACCTAGATGCCTTGGACAAGTCATTCAGCATCCCTGAGCTTCAGCATCCTCACCTGGAAAGTACAGGTATTAATGCCAACCACATAGAGTTTCTCTGAGGACAAATGAAATAATGTACAGAACATACCTAAAACATTGCCAAGGATGTAGTAGATACTCCATAAATACTTGCTGAAATGAAGCTAGGAAAGAATGTTCTTATCTTATTGAAAACCACTGAAAGCAGATTAAGACCTACAAAGATTATTCAGCAACAACTACAATGATATTTTTGTCTTGAAGTCTGGGGGGAAGGATTTCAACAGATACCACAGTCTAGTGGGTGATACAAACATCCATTCATTCATTCAAAAGTATTCACTGAGTGTCACTATATGCCAGGGATACGATGAGGAATAGACGGACATTAATGAATACATAAATAAATCTAAGAATGAAACTGACAAGGCCTCAAAAGAAAGATGCTTGACACAAGAGTCTATAATATGGAGGAGTCACAGGTGCATGGAGATAGGGACACTTGGCCTGAGATCTGAATGACAAGTGAGTGGATTCCAGTAAGAAAAGTGGGGAGGAAGAGAATTCCAGGCTGGTGATTTCAGTCATGATGGAGAGGAGATAGGGCAATGGCTAGAGATGAGCAGTCAAGTTAGAGTACTAGCATTATTGTTACTGGAAGTTTTGAATGAAATACCAAAGCAACAGATAGAACATTCCAAACATAAGGCAAATGATCAAAGGAGGTGTTCTTAAACCAGTTGCATAACCTTTTTATAATTCTTCACCCGTTGTGAGACACTAAACAGGTCAGGGGTTATTGGAGATGAGGTGTTTTGGAGACAGCTGTTGGTATGCTGTGCGCCCTACCCCACTCCAAGAGAGAAAGCATGGGAGGTTTCCTTTCTGTAGGTTTGTTCATCACCTCAAACCTACAGAAAGGAGTTTCCCAAAGCAACTTGGAAAGCATCTGAGACCCCCTAGTGTTCAGGGAATAGTGAGGACTGGTGTTTAACCCAGCTGGGTGGCCGACCAGATGCTCTGATGGGACAGCAAATGTATGGTTGCTGCTGCAGTGAGGTCAGCCTCTGCTCAAGAGAAGATCCGGAGAGGCAGAGTCCAGACCAGTCTAAGGCTCCAATATTGAGCCACCTCCCTCAGAAGGAAGCTGAAGACACCAACTGAGCCCCCTCTGATTACAAAAGCCTTACTAGCCACTCTAGCCTTGAGTGACCATCCATTCTGCACTTCCCTCCAGAACCAGAAAACTACAAAAAATGATAGCATTTCATCAATACCATCTACAGCCACTTTGAACATGCATAAGGTTAAAATCGAGGCAAAACAGTTACCCATGAGCAAAAAGATAGGACTATGATGGTATGGATAGAGATATTAGAGATATTTAAAGTTCTCGTTTTTGCTGTTTTTTTTTTTCTTTTTGGTAATGTTGTGGTGGCTGTTTTTGTTTGTTTGTTTTTTGAACAGCTACCAGGAAAAGGAGTTTTATTAACACAGTTTATTTGTACATAGGATAAAGTCAAAGGGAATTATAATGGTAGGAGACAGGGAATACTCCACAGCAGGGAAAACCCAAAAATTACCCTTGCTGTTGTGACTTGAAGTTGCATACCACCTATGTCATTGGGAAATTATGTCTGCATCTCAAGAACAACTCATATGTGATCTCCTCACCATTATTATGATGATGTAGCATTAATTCAGCATTTACCATGTGCCAATCATTGTATGAGGCCTTGGTTATGGTTTCTTAAAAATTGTTATTAGGGCAAAGACAGCTCTTCTCCCTCCTGCCTTTCTTCTCAGCACCATTTTTGTTTGATGCCACACTTGTGATATTTGGAACTCGCAGAGGTCCTGCCTTTAAAGAAAAAGCTCTCCTGGCTCCTCTTCAGAGAAGGCCATTCTCACACAGGGCTCACCTGTGAGGCTGCGGGACCAAGAGCTCCCTGAGTCCACAAACCATACCTGCCTTTGTGGCCACTCCTGTTGGGGTTGTGGGTTAATTGCTGCACTGTGTTTTGGTGCAGATTTTAAGGCATATTTTTATATACACTTTTCTCAAAAGTGCAAATTTGGTGTCAGGTTTTATATATAGGTCACCATAATTTGTATCACGTCCCCTCATTCAAGGAAGGTGTCTGTTAAACTTGTTAATAAAAAAAGAAAGAAATGGGTTTTTTTTAAGTTTTGTGGTTGTTGTCATTGTGAAGCAGTACCAGTATTCAAAGGCCAGATTTGTCTGGTTTTACAGTTCATGCTCTTAAACACAAGACCATTCAAGTTCCAGAGTCATATTCGTGAACAGTTTACACATTGGTTAAAATTTATGAGCAAGTTTCTCCCCAACTGCCCTTCATTCACACACACACACACACACACACCACTACACACCACTGACCCTCACTCTTTCTCCCTGCCCAGGGAGACAATTCAATGCCATCATCACATTGCTCAGAGAGCCCAGCCTGGCTCTAATGGTGGGAAGCTTCCTACTGCCCTCTGACGTCTCCTGTCTCTTTCACAGACTCTTCTCCCTTTGTCCAGCCCATGAGTGTGTTCGGTTCTTGGAATTCCATCTCTAGCCCAGTCTTCTTCCTACCCTACATGCTTTCCTCCCCACCCTTAGCTTCCACCCACACGCAACCCTTTGCTCACACCACGCCCGTCCGTGACTCCAGGCAAGATCTTGCTCCTGACCTCAGGTTCTGTAACTACAGCTGCTTCCTTCTCTGTGGCCACCTCGGCCTATCTACTGGATTGTGAGGTCCTCAAAGATGAGAACCACACCTCACTCAGCTTCATGCATCCTGCATTTCATATATTTTTAAATATAATATATAAATATGTAAGTGAATGAATAAGAGGGTTCAATTACTGTCTGTTTCATGAATAACAAGTTAAGGTAAAAAGAGAAAGAAAAACTTTAAAAGGAGAAGCCACATGTAGCTTTGTCTTCTCACCTAAGATAGAATGTGCTAGAGTGGATTCCATGAGATAGAACAGGTGTGCTAGACAGTGGCATGGGCAAGTATGCTTGCCAAATACTAGATTTTAAAAATAATTAAGCAGGACATTTTGATCCTCTAATATACATTACTACAGTTCAAATATTCAAAATATATACATAAAATCAGGTATCACTTAACAACAGGGATACCTTCTGAGAAATGTGTCATTAGGTGATTTTGTCCTGTGTGAACATCAGAGTGTACTTACACAAACCTAGATGATACAGCCTACTACACCCCTAGGCTAGATGGTGTACCTATTGCTCCTAGACTACAAACCTGCTCTGCATGTTACTGTACTGAATACTGTAGGCAACTGTAGCACAATGGTAAGCATTTGTGTATCTAAACATATTTAAAAGTAGAGAAAGTACAGTAAAAATAAGATATCATAATCTTATGGGACCACTGTTGCATATACAGCCCATCATTGATGAAACTGTAGTTATGTGCCACGTGACTATATTTTACATTTTTCAGCACTTGTTAAATATATTTGATTACATTTCTGTTTGGGTTTGTTTGTTTGTTTAGTACACATTCATTGTTCTGCAGACTGAGATTCTATAGTTAACCAATTGGGAGAACTAGGTCCTAGAATATGGGATCCTTGATTAGTCACTGCCCATAAGAAAATAATTTTTAAAACAACAACAACAAAAACCCTTCAAAATTGACACAATGGTTGTATTCGGAGCTTTTAACCTTTTTCTAAGAACAAATCAGTGGATCTATGCAGACACAAAAAAGACTGAGGTTTGGCCTCCCGTGAACCACACCCCAGAGGGCGGGGGATCTGGACATGGCCACACTTCAGGTCGCTCAGGTTTTCTATCCATCAGGCTACCACTGGCAACTCACTTACTATGATGAATACCGCTTTCTTCCTGCAGCCGCAAGTCAGTGACATTTTGGTCATGAAACCCACATGCACTGGCTCTAAACTGCAGCGCCTCTCTGGGGTCTGGGGGTGGAGGGCTACTCCTCATGCTACAGCAGCTGCAGGAAGCGCTGGGTGACATCACCTCCCCCTAAGCCAAGAAGGTCAGGCCCAGAGCAGCCATCTTTGGACAGAAAACACACAAATAATCCACCTCTTTCCACCCCGGAGAATGAGCTCACAACTGCGGGGGGCCCAGCTCTATATGCATGCCAGGTGATGTCAGGGTGAGTGTCCTGGCATCCTGACACTCTGCAGGTGCTTCATTCATGGACACCCCACAGTCCACACCAGATGGCAGCGTGGGAGAGGGACATCAGCTCTAGACCTTCTCTCACTTCTAGTTATAAGCCTTTGGGGGACTGACTCGCCCATTTTCTTGGACTGTGTTATATGAATGTTGGGCCAATCATAATGGGATAGATACTGGGGTAGGGTGGGGATGGAGAAGGGCTTCTCTAGAGGTTTCTGTACAAATAAAATTCCTGGCAATAAGCTCTCACTTCTGTCATCAACTGCTATTCTCTGGGTCATGGAAAATCCTGCATTGTTGGTCACAGGGGGGATGGAGTGGAAAAGTTGAAAGAGAACTGATTGGCTCTCGGCAAGGTGAACAGAGCTATAATAGAATGGAAGAGAAGCCCACACAACAAGTTGGACAACCTGACACCTAACCTGGGCTTCCTGATTCCGGACTTTGCTTTGTCCAAAGCCAAGTGGCAAAGAGAGTTCAAAATTACCCTGTATTTTGATTCCATGAAAAATGAGATTTTTTGTTGTTGTTCAATTGCTGATACACTTGGCCTGACTATACCCTGCTTTCTCATCGCAAATAGGAAATGGGCATGAATATAAATAGTGTGTTTCTTTGAATCCCTCAAAAGAAAAGGTTCTAGTTTGACACCCACATTTAAATTGCCTATAATTTCCTCATTGGAATCTTTGAAGCCCAAGGCCTTTCTGTGTCAGGAGGTGACTGTTGATCTGCCTGACAGATGGCGTGTCAGGGACACTCACATGGTTACCTTAGAAAGATGTACCCTTAAAAGGAAGAAATCCCATCAAGCATTGACTCCAGCATTTAATCTAATGTCGGAAGCTGACTGAGGTGGCTATTTAAGGAAGGAAAGGAGACAAGGAAGACAGGAGGGAGAGAAAGCAGGAGAAATGGAAAGAGGAAACAGAGAGATGGTATGGGGAAAGGGAAAAGAAAGGAAGGGAAGCAGGGAGGGAGGAAGAGATGGAAGGAAGAAGGAAAAGGGGGAAGAAAACTTGAGCTAATGAGGAGCCCATTGGATTCTGTAAATACACCACAGATACAATGAAGCCTGGTTCTTCTGAAAAGGGTTCCCACTTTCCCCGACTTCATCCTGGTTCAACTAGCCTCAAGACTGAGGAGAATCAGGCAGCCGTCAGGGGCTTCAGCCTGCAGTCCCAGTGGGCTGTGAGTCATGGGCTGTGCTGCAAGCAGGCTGCTCTGAGAGAGCCCTGCAGGGCCGGCCGTGGGTGTTCGGACCATTCCTGCTGCTGGTCAGGAATGTCCCTTCAGGAAATTGGTTCACTCCAAGGTCATTCTCTTTAGGACTTAATGAACAAGACTCACAAAAATGAAGGGGACCCAAGGTTTGAATCCTGAAGCCCCGAACGATATGCCAGCCAGTTTATTTTTCCTCTTGGAGCTTAGCACATCCTTCAGGAAACTGCAGAGAAGAGTGACCTCGTCGTGAAGGTTCCTACCTGTAAAAGACACAGTCCTTTCATGGCACACAGATGCCTCTGGCAGGGCGGAGGAAAATGCTTCAACTTCAACAAAAGAGGCATCTCTACCTGCTGTCAACAGCTGGCTCCTGGCAGAACTGGGAAGGTCCAGGGACAAGAATCTGAATCCCTCATCCTCAGCCTACTGGGGCCAATAGCGCCTTTGCCTCTCAGCACCCATCAATCACAGCCCTCCAGCAGCTCATCCTCGATGAGTTGTCCCTAAGCAGTTCAGCCCCATGGCCTTCTCTTGGGATGACTCCAGGCTTTCCCTACACTTCTGTCATTACAAAGCTGAACAAAACAACTCCACTCCTGGAATTCATCCAGCTGCCGACTTGCAAGGATGCATGAGCAGCTGTTGTTACAGTGGAGAGAGGAGGGCATGGGCTTTAGAGTCAGACAGCCAGGGCTCAAATTCCAGTTCTGCAATTACTTGGCTAGTGACCTTGGGAAAGTAACTTAACTTCTCTGAGACTCAACTTTCCTATGCTAGAAGTCATGATAATAATAGTAGGGTCGTTATGAGGATTGCATGTGTCATCTCTCTGAGAGCAGAGAAACTGTCTTATTTATTAGTGTTTAACCCACAGAAAGCATTGAGTAAATGTTTATTGAATACATGCAAAATGCTTCACACAGTGTTTAGCACATAGACGACTGCAATGAATGGATAGTATTGTCTTCCTTCTCTTTATTTTCTGCCTCTCTCAATGCTTCCCATGAAGGAGCTTATTTTGACCCTTGTGTCAGTCAGGGTCCCGGCAGGAAACAGATGTTGTGTTCCAAATGGGGAGATCTTCATGAAGGAGCCATCTGCAGGGGTGGCTGAGGGAACCAACAGGGAGAGTTAAGCATTCCAGCAGTAGCCACAGCAGAAAGGTGCCAACTCTCCTCTCCCTGGAGGGTCAAGCAGGGAGCTGCTACCAGAGCCCTAAGTGAGAGAGCTATAGCTGAGAGGCCAGCTGCAGAGGATCCAAACCCTTCAGGGAACAGCAGAGGAGGGAGGGAAAAGGGGGAATTAACACCCAAGCCTTCCTCTCCTCCCACTCTATGATCTCTTGCTGGTGCCTCCCAATGGCCAAGCCCAATATCCACTGATGAGACCCTTGTAAATCAGCTTCCACAGAGCAGCCCAGAGAAGGGTAGGCTGGATCTAGCAGTGCAAATGGAGAACATCTAGCACAGCCATTAAATCTCCAAGGATTTATGTGAATAGTCATCTTTCCTCATCTACATAGGTTCTTCTGCAGATTTACACTACAAAAGACAATATCGTCTCAAAAAAGCTGAGATCAACAGGAGACTTTAGATTCAAAGATGATATGAACCAGAATTTCACCTTGTATTTCTTCCTGTTGGGGGAATCTAAACAACTGGAGCACAGCTGTTCCACGGAGCTGGTTCCACAGCTGTATCACACCTTTGCTGCCCTTTCTCATACTACAAATTTCTACATGTAAAATCTAGAAATGGATATATTTCCATGCTTTGAAAACAATAAAAGGTGAATCCAGGCACGAATAACCTATAGGTTTTTTTTTATGTTTGCAATATGTGGGTATTTTTAAATACATAATAATTAAAATCTACTGACACTTTCCTATCATCTTTGCATTGCATATTGTGTTTGTAGCAAGAGATTCTAGGCTTGAAGAGCTAAATAAGTCCACTGCTAAAGTGCTGGCATATCTGTGGCAGGGGATAAGCTGGATAGCAATTGGAAGCCAGTTCTGCAGAGGCCCCCTGGTCTTTGAAGAGTGGCATTCACTTTCCCAACACTGCACAGATTGGGTGGACATCCTGCTAACTGGCATTCAGCCCTACTACCCAACAGCTGCCAAGAGGCCCAACACCTTCAATGGATGTGGAACTTAGTGCTGGTATCTGAACACTAGCCCTCTAGAGGGTCAGCTTCATCTGTTAAGTATATGCAAAAATACATAAAGCAAGACAATAACCATGTTAAAATGAAAGCATACTCACGGTGAGGCATGGTTAGTTCTTCATGGACTCTGCTTCAATCTAGTTACCTGGCCCTAAGAAAATAGCTGTATTTAGAAATGGATGGAAGAAATGAAGGTGATGATGAGGATAACCAAGAAGTTTGCAGCATTTCTTTTGTTCCAGACACTACACTAACTGACTCACATAGATTAACTCAACCCCATGGCCCCCCTACCCCTCCTCGCAAATAAGCATATGTTGTAGATTTTCCTTTAGAGATGAGGAACACAAAGCCAAGTGATATTAAGTTACTTGCCTAAGATAACAAAGCCGATGAGTGGAAGAGCTGGGATTGAAAATCAAGCAATCTAACTCCAGATTGTACTTTTAACCACCAGACGATTCTGCCTCTGATTGTGTTCCTTAAATATTCAGAGACAGAGAAAAAAATTGGAAGAACATGTATTTTTCAACTTAAAAGCAGCTTGCTTCAGAGAGTGAGATAATACATGAATGTTTCTCTCTACTTTCTACTTTTTTGCCCTTTATTTTATTTAGGAGTCAATATATTAATTTCATAATAGAAAACGTAAACTTCATGTCAAAAACCTATTTGAGGAATCTGGTTCTGTTATGAAAGTATGAGTCCCCTATAGCCTAGCCCTCTTGCATATGACAACTGCAAACCCTATACAGAATAGAAGCAAAGAATAGGCCAACACATAAATAGTCAATTGATTTTCAATGAAGGTGCCAAGGCAATTTAATGAGGAAAGAATAGCCTTTCCAACACATGCTACCAAATCAATTACCTATCCATAAAGGAATAAATGAATATTGACCCCTAACTCTCATCATATACAAAAAGTAATTTGAAATGGATCACAGACTTCCATGTAAAATATAAAATTACAAAACTTCTAAAAAAGATAAAGGAGAAAAGTTTTGTAACCTTGGAGTGGGCAAACTTTTCTTAGAAAGAAAATAAAAATAATGGAGCATTTGTTAGAAATGTTGTTTGCTCAATGCTACTTCATCACAATTAAACACTTTTATTCTGTGAAAAATACCATTAAGAAAACAGACAGGCAAGCCACTGCCTAGGAGAAAATATCCAAAGGACTTGTAACCAAAATGTATACAGAACTCTTACAACTCAATAATTACTTACAATTATTGAACTAGACAAACAACCTATTTTCTTTAATGGGCAATGAAAGTTGAACAGACACTTCAAAAGAGTATCTATCAAGGGCTAAAATCATATATAAAGATGTTTAACATCATTGGTCATTAGGGAAATGTAAGTGAAAACCATAGTGAAATATCACTCCACATCCATCAGAAAGATTTAAATTAAAAAGCCCGACCATACTAAGCGTTGGCAATGATGAAGAGCAAGCAGAACTCGCATACACTACTGGTGGAAATAGCAAATGATACAAATTTTTTGGAAAAGAGTTTTGCAGATTCTAAAGCTAAACATAAACCTACCATACAATGTTTGGAATGACCCAGCAATTCTACACCAAGTAAATAAAAACACATGTTCACATAAAGACTCATACATGAATATTCACCCCCACTTTACCTGTAACAGACAAAAACTGGAAACAACCTAAATGTCCATCAATAGGTGATTAGATAAACAAATTGTGATAGATCTATACAATAGTACTCAGAAACAAAACAGAGCAGACTGTTGATACAACAATATGGATGAATCTCAAAATCATTATTTTGTGTAAACGAAGACAAAACCCCCTCAAAATAGAATACATATTGTATTATTCCATTTATGTATTTATATAAAAATCTAAAAAATGAAAACTAGTATGTAGTGGCAAAGAGTAGATCATTTGTTGCCTGGAAATGAAGGTGGAGGGAAAGATGGATTACAAAGGAGCATGAGGGATCTTTTCAGAAAAATGGAAATGTTCGTTATGTTGGTTATAGTGATGGTTTCATGAGCATATACATTCATCATAGCTCATCAAATTGAATTAAATATATGCAGTTTGTTGTATATCTTCAAAGTTGCTTTGAAAAAAACCTTTTCTGCTGAGATCCTTGTCTTAGGAACTAGACAGCAGCTGTAGCCTCGGCACCTAGCACCCTAGTTTGCTCTTCCCCAAAAAGCAACCATTGGGTTTATCATGGCAGTTCTGACTCACCATTCTGGGAAGCTGCCTTTTCCTTCTTTGTCTTACAACCCTTCACCTTTCGTTTGTATAGCCCTTTGATTTTTTTTTCAAAGCTTTTACTGCACTGTAGTCACATGCATGCATTTAACTTATAAGAATGCAAGTATACACACACAAGGTAATAAAGAAAAGCAATTACAGCCTGTACAAGAAAGAGAAACAATGGGTGGTTCCATCTACCATTTCATTCCAAGAGTTTGAGAAGGGTGATGTGACTGCTTTTCCTCTGGCTGGTTCCATTGCTCCTATGTCTCCTATGTCATTTTAGGAGAATCTCATCAGGTGAAGTAAAATTCTATGGTGTTTGTTTGTTTGTTTGGAGAGATGGTGTCACTCTGTTACCCAGGCTGGAGAGTAGTGGCACAATCATATCTCGCTGTAACCTCGCACTCCTGGGCTCAAGCAATCCTCCCACCTGAGCCTCCCTAGTAGCTAGGACTATAGGTGCACACCATCAAACCTGGCTTCTACTGTTTAAAAGACACCTTTTTTGGTACAAGAGAGCCTCTAAATGCAAACCAACTGGTTCATCTGTTGTGGTTGTTGTTCACTTTTTAGATTTTTTTCTTACTTTTGCTGATAATTGCATTTCATAATCACATCAACTTTAAGTTGTGTTGAATTTGTGTTGCTCTCAGTTATATTAAATCCTACTTTTTGATAAGCCATTTTATTTATTAAGTTTGTTGCATGAATGATGAAACAATGAACACAGGAGCAAGAAAAGAAAGCAACATGGGTGAAACTTAGGTTCAGTTTTATTTCCAGTTTAACCATGCTTCCTTAAAATGAAATGCTAATATATCCCTTTTTAAAATTTTAGGTTCAGGGGCACAGGTGCAGGTTTGCTATATAGGTAATTGTGTGTCAAAAAGGTTTTAGTGTACATATTATTTCATTACCCAGGTAATAAGCATAGTACCCAGTAGTTTTCCAGTGCTTCATTTTATACTCAACTGAAGAAACAACGATCTGTCCAGAAATGGAAAAATGTTGATTGTATTGGACTTATCAGGAAAAAGAACGTTCGTCTCCTCCATGGACTCTTACAGTTCATGAGGATAATTTTACTATACTTGATTTTCATCATAGGTGATGATTTTAGAACCCCAATGTAAGATCAAATTTACTACATCTTTTGGGGTTTTCAGAATAGCCCCATAAGATGGCCAGAGAAAATATTATCCACACTCGACAGAGGAGGAAACGGGGCCTCAGGGAGATTGTGACTTGCTAGTTACACAGCTAATAAGAGACGTCCTCCTTTCAAGAACCCAGGTCTTCAGACCGCAAGTTTAGTATTCCTTGAACCATATCACCACCTCCACATGTTGCCATTTTGCTTATCAGACAAAGGCATTATTATGGCCTGGATTTGTCCTGAGTCCCAAGGAGAATTCTCACAGTGAAGATAACTTATTTTCACAATGGAAGCTGAAACTGCTGCTAACAACTCTTGGCTCTTTCTTCTCTTAACTAAAAAAGGAAAATGTGTTAAACCAAATGTGGCAGTTTTGTCACTCTTACCCCCTAATCATAATCAAAATTTACTTTAATTGACAACCAAGCTGTCAGTTATCCAAGCTTCCAGAAGAACGGACACAGATAAGGCCAAATTATGATGATATATTCCACAAACTCAGAGGAACCAACATCCTGCAGGGAGTATCCATTCAGCCCAGAGGCAAGGGAAAGGGTCGAGTTCATATCTAAACCACCATGAGCTAGGCACTACCCACCCATCTGTATACACTTTGTCATCTTTGCAACTACAGCCTTTAACAAGGGCTGGGAGATTTCAACTAAAACAGACAGAATGAACTTTCTTTTAGGGATCTTAGAACATTTTGCATGGATAGGTGGAGAATTTGAATAAAATGACCTATAAGGATAACTGTCTTTCTAAAGGTCTAAAAACAAAGTGTCCCCAGTTCATTAACCGACATATTTGTTGCCACTAGAAATCATTTTTCAAAGAGTGGTAAAAATGACAGGGACCCTAGCCACTGCCCAAAACTCGACTGACAGGGTCTCAGCACTAAACCAAGTAAAATTTAACAAGTGTCACTGTCCCAGGTGTGACAGCTAGGATAGAAATCATTCCATGTCTGGCTCAGACAGGAGGCTAAGGGACTAGTTACCCTGGGCAGGTAGGAGGCATACACTTGAGGGAAGAGGAAGTTATGCTTTCTATAGGGACATGTTTCCTATCCTTAATGAGTTTCCCTCCTATAAGAAGACACACAAGTTTAGGATGACAAATTTACACATGTAACTTGACAAATTTGGTAGCAATCTCCATTACCCTGGCCGAGGCTGAAGGGTTAACCTAAGCTGCCATGTTTGGGGCACCAATGTTTGTGCTCACTCTTTCTCTCACTAAACTCAGTTGCAGCATAGAGGAAGGCTCCAAGAATCAGGGAAGATCAGGGATCCCGAGCTCTCATAGGGCAGTCATAAATGTGATAAGTGACTGTTAAGAGGGATGCACAGCACAGATGCTAATGTCTTTTGTTTGGTTGTATATGCATTTCCGAGTGAGAAGTGAAGCCCAGTCACATTATAAGCTGGGCAGTTTAGGTTCTTGTTTACCAGCCCTCATCCAATAGGCACCAGCTGGAGGCTTGGTATGTGGATTTTGTTTAGTTGCATTGTTGTCTTATTATATCAAAGGAATCCTTCTGCCTATTACCCCAATTTCCTCCCTTCTGGTCCAGTAGCAAACCAGGACCATAACAGACAGGTTCCTAATGCTCTGCAGATGAAGGAATGTCAGGAAAATAAACAAATTTGCTCTCTTCTGTGCATTCCTTTCCTTAAGGGAAGAAACTAAAAGAAGATGACTTAGACCTAAACACAGAAATTTTCCAACAACACTTATCTTGCCAGCTCCTGCCGAGATCACTAGCTTTAAAAGTGCTCTTCGGGCCTGAGTTCAGGATGGCTCTTAAGCAACTCTGCCTCTGTGCAGAGCTGCCATTGCATTTCTTCAGCTGTTTTCCAATTGCCTGAAAGAAGCACCCACTTGCCTGGGCCAGGAATGAGGAGCACAGAGAAACATAGAGTATAACTGTTTCTTCCTCCAGAGTGTTTTTTTGAAAAAAAAAAAAAAAAAAAAAAAAAAAAAAAAAGCCTTCCCCAGAGCATAGTCTGTTTCTCTACTTGATGTCTCACAGAGCATTGGATGCAGAAGTTTGGGGATGGTTCTCTGAATAGGGGTGATTTTCACCAGGTTTGAACCACTGGAAGCCATACCCTTAGAAAGGGTGGATCCAAGAAGGTTTAACACCAAGAACTGCAGACACTGGTAGAAGTCATTCAGGGCAGAGTTAAGTTGACAAACACGTTGTTTTCTCCAAAGTGTAAAGCACACAGTATATAGATGGAGAAAGTGAGGCACAAATACGGCCCAGTGATTATCCAAGGTGTTCATGATGGTGTCAGTCCTAGAGCCAAGACAAGACTATGTGCCTTCTATGCTACCAGAACACACTAACTCTTGAGCATCATGTCCCAGAAACAAATTGAATGGGGAAAATATTCTATTCTGGAATACCAGGGTATCTTGGTATTCCAGAGGAAAACTATTCATAATCCACTTTCATAATCTGTTTTTAGGGATTTTTCATTTACTAAGGCAGAAATTTTAATCCTTCTCCCTGCTCGGGGGTGGGGGGGGAGTATATCAGAATGAGGCTTTAGAT
The DNA here is from genome assembly GCF_028885625.2 of Pongo pygmaeus. NCBI lineage: Eukaryota > Metazoa > Chordata > Mammalia > Primates > Hominidae > Pongo > Pongo pygmaeus. The sequence goes on from NC_072389.2 coordinate 44,706,245, forward strand.
AGAGGGTGAGTCTATCCCACCAATAGCAGCCTCATCCCAACACAGCTTTATCAGTCTCCATTTGTCCTCACCTGGAAAATCAACTGGTGAATGTGGCAGTCAGGGCCTCCTGGGTATAGAAGAGCCGCTGGGTCAAATACTTCCATCATGCTTCATTATACCCTAGTTAGGAGTTGACTTCTTCCACCTGTCTGGGTCTGAACTAGACTGACTTGCCACTGAGAAAGGATGAAAGCCAGGCAGGGATCTCTGTGCAGCACCTCCTATCAGCCAACCAGCAGCAGGGTTCCTACCCAGGTGTCCACCTGTCACCACTGGGCAGGGGTGATGAGCACACAGTTGCCTTTTCCAAGGCAGCATTGTTTTTTGTCTAACTTTCATCTCTCTGCTATCTCACAATGCTCTTCTAAAATAAGGTATATTTGGCAGCATTATCAAATAAAGGCTGGCAACAAAACTCAAGCATTATGAATGTGTGTTTCTTCAATTTAATTTAGATCTCTAATGTCTTGAGATTTTAAAAAAGATACTTTAATTTTTTTGTGATTCAAGTTGCACTCGGATTGTGAAGACATTCTTTATAAGTTTGTGCCTGAAGTAAGTTATTTCTGAGTCCCTAAATAGATGCACAGGAACCTCCAAATACCTGGGAAATGTGATCTCCCTTGAAAAACTCACTGTAGCATGGCCTGAGTGCTTAGAATTTGTCTCATAAGAAAATTCCCTCATTTGATGAAACGATTTAAATGTGACTGTGGTCCCAATGGTCGGGGGGGAAAGGCCACTTACAAATTCTCTTTATGAGAGACATGAGTTTACTATTCTACTTGTGAAGGAACAGCCTCTCTTGTTGGATTTAAGAATAGTTTTTTAGCAGAATATCTTCTGTTCCAAAGTCAAAATCATTTAAATAGGTTCAATATTCAGCTCTACATCTGTTTCTAATGCCTAAATGAAAAGACGTTTTTAGTTCATGGGTCAGTGGGTGTACAGCTTGAATGCTAAGTCAGGAAGTAAGAAGCTTGATTATTAGAGAGATGGGTATCCAAATATTTAATATTTTTAATTAATGCTTACACATGTTCGGAAGTAAGAAATGGGCTTGCGGTCTCATTCCAGAGTCAACGCATCTAACCATCCCCCCTCATACACTCATTGCACATTAGGTTTCTCTGTAAAAGTTAGTACCCATCCCTGTTTACTATGTTTTTTTTTTCCTTTTGAGACAGAGTCTTACTCTGTCACCCAGGCTGGAGTGAAATGGGGTGACTTCGGCTCGCTGCAACCTCCGCCTCCCAGGTTCAAGCAATTCGCCTGTCTCAGCCTCCTGAGTATCTGGGATTACAGGTACACACCACCATGCCCGGCTAATTTTTTGTATTTTTAGTAGAGACAGAGTTTCACCCTGTTGGCCAGGCTGGTCTCAAACTCCTGACCTCAGCTGATCCACCCACCTCGGCCTGTTCACTCTTTCTCATCAAAGGAGACTAGTATTTCAGAATCTTTATCAACAATAAGAAATTGTTATGCTCTGATATTTACAGACCTATGCTAGACTCTGGGAGGCAGAGGTGAAAAGACACAGCCTTGAGGGTCTTACAGTTTATAGAACAGCTGTCCAAATATACAACGTGCAATGCAGGGCAACCAGAGCCAAGGGCACACAAGAGGCTCAGGCAGAGCTCATCTGCAGAGGGCCGAGGCTCCTGGACCGCTTCCTGGAGGATGCCTGCATCCTTAAAGAAGGGAAAGGCATGGACACAGGACAGCATTGCAGAGGAGATGCACGGTGGGCTGGTGGTTTGATGGTTTGAACAAAGGCAGTGGTTGGCAAGTGCACAGAGGATTGAGGAAATAAGCACCTCAGTTAAGGAGGATGAGAGAATTCATAAAGGACAGACTGGGAGGTGAAGCCAAAGAGGCAAGTGAAGGCACAGAAAACCAAGTTCATAAAGCCAGGCTCGTGTGCACCAAGTGTCAACCCAGTGCCCCTTTATTAAACTTCCATCTACCTTCTGTCAGTGTTAACTTAGGAAATCCCGGTGGAGTGTTTCATTTCTGTTTTCTTGTTGGTTTTGGTTTGGGGGTTTGGATTTTTTACTCCCAATAGGCTTTACCTTCAGGTCTACACCATTTGAACTTAATACAGTCGGCAATTAGGAAAAATAGAGAATATTAGAGGAATCCCATGACCTTAATCATGTGATAAAGCAGCAACATAATTCCCAAACAGGTAAATTTAAGAATAGTAATCGAATACTTTTCTTGACCACCTGAAACACAGATCCCATTCTGGCTCTATTTTAAGTTGGTGTTTTTAATGATTCAATTTTTAACCAATCACTTCATTCTGATTCTGAGAGAAATACCTAATGGACAAGACAGCTGCCTTTTCAGTGCAAAAAATAACTTGCTTCTATTCCCAGAGCACTCGCTAATTCACAAAATGCCTCACTGTGTGTCCCATTTGATCAGCACTACCGTCTCCCAGGGAAGCTAGGGACAGAATATTATCATCATCCCCATTTTACAGGTGAGATAGTTGAGCTTCAGATAGATCCTGTGACTTGCCCTAGGTCACCTGGCTTGGGTCAGGCTTGGGTCCCAACCCTCCATACCTATGAGGACTGTGTAAGGTCTTCATCAAGATCCCACTTTTTCTCTACCTAGCTGATTGCTTAAGATTTTTTCTCGAATTTCTCTAAACTTTAAAGAGCTTTTTGATCTTCTGCAAACCACTTTTTAGACCATACCTACCCCAAGGAAGAAAACTTTACACCTTATTCTCTGTGGCTATCAACTGATCAGAGGTAATGTTACTACTCAAAGCATTGTTTTTTAATCTTCCACAACACCCCTAGAATATAGGAATTGATGTCCAGATTTGACAGGTTTCGTGAAATGAGGTGTTGTGTTGGTCAGGGTTCTCTGAAGGGACAGAACTAGTAGGAGATATATATATAGATATATAGATATGGTAGTTTATTAAATATTAACTCACATGATCACAAGTCCCACAATAGGCCATCTGCAAGCTGAGTAGGAAAGAGAGCCAGTTCGTGTCCCAAAACTGAAGAACATGGAGTCAGATGTTTGAGGGCAGGAAGCATCCAGCACGGGAGAAAGATGTAGGCTGGGAGGCTAGGCCAGTCTAGCTTTTTCATGTTTCTCTACCTGCTTTATATTCTAGCCAGGAGTGCTGGCTGCTGATTAGATGGTGCCCACCCAGATTAAGGGTGGGTCTGCCTTCCCCAGCCCCCTGACTCAAATGTTAATTTCCTTCGGCAACACCCTCACAGACACACCCAGGATCAATATTTTGCATCCTTCAATCCAATCAAGTTGACACTCAAGATTAACCATCACAGGTGTAGAGCGATAGAGTGATTTGATTTGACGAAGCTCACTTAACTCATACTTGATAGAGTAGGAATCCCAAAGCCCTCAACCACACTAGCAGAAAAATGCCCAGAGGTGGGAAGTTGTAAAGCAGTGATTCTCAGGCAGGATTTCTGGCTCCCCTGCATCAGAATCACAGAGGACTCCTGTTAAACTTCAGATTCCTTTTCCAGAATGTCTCAAGCTGGAACACACACTGGGGAATCTCCATTTTTTCAGGTCCTCAGAAGATTTTTACCAACACCAAAAGCTAGGAAATACTGGCAGGAGGCATGGCCAAGAGAATTGTATAGCTCAACCCCAGCAATACAGGGTAAATATAAGGAAGGAAGGAAGGATGGAGGGATGGAGGGCCAGGTGGTGGAGGACCCTGAATGAGGTTGGATTGGAGAGAACAGGAAATGGACTACAGGAAGGGACTTGAGGTGTCCCAGGAGCAGGAGTATTTTCATGTATTAGGAAGGGACTAGCTTTGGTAGAGGAAAAAGATCACTAAACTAAGAAGATACTGGCCTTTCAATCAACAAACCGAGCTGCCTCATCTTATTTCTCCTGTCAAGGAAGGAGGCCTGACTTGGGAGGCAGATCTGAATCTGTTTCCAACTCTGCCTCTAACTCCTCTGTGACTCTGAGCTAATCACTTGACATCTTGGAACCTCAGTTCAAGTTCAGCATCAGTAAAATCTCACCCTGGCTGGGGAAGGTGGGGTGGGGAAGCAGAATGATTGCTAATACGTCATCCAACACCAAATTTTTAGGAGTTTCCACCCTCTCCTTCTTTAAGCTCATCTCTCTCCAATGTCTTTAGTGTTGCCTTCTCCAGCAAGACTTGGCAGGAAGATTTAGAAGCCTCTAAAGCCACAGAAGTGTTGTGCAGAGAAGCAGCTTAAGCCCAGGTCACAGTGGAAGGAGCCAGGCTCCAGCAGAATGATGGTCAGGTGTGGCTGCACAATTGCGACCTATGAGGGCACCCAGTGTCTGGCAGCCATCCTCAGGGAGAGATTTCCAAAGTCTTTATGGGTTTTGTTGTTTGTTTGTTTGTTTAAGACAGGTTTTCTCTCTGTCACCCAGGCTGGGATACAGTGGCATGATCATAGCTCACTGCAGCCTCAAACTCTTGGGCTCAAGAAATCCTCCCACCTCAGCCTCCCAAGCAGCTGAGATTATAGGTGTGCCTCACCACACCTGGCTAATTTTTAAATTTTTGGTAGAGATGAGATTTTACTACATTTCCCAGGCTGGTCTCAAACTCCTGGCCTCAAGAAATCCACCCACCTTGGCCTCCCAAAGTGGTGAGATTACAGGTGTGAGCCACCACACCCATCTGCCAAAGTCCATATTTGAAAGCTGCCCAGCCCAGGATTTCTGTTAGGAGACACGTTCTGAGCTCCAGGAATGGCGAATGTGCTCTTTGGACAGAACCTTTGAACTTAACAGTGGCCAACTGGAAGCATTCCGACTTTGAGTAAAACTTAAGCACCTGTTATAAAAGTCTGGTGCATGTCACACTGTCACAATATCCTTTCTGTGGGTTATGGAAATCTGGAGAAGCATTGTTTCAGACATGGGGGTAAACAGAGGACTGGGGCCTGTGGTTCTGCCATCCTGGTTTGAAAATGGGAGAGGTCCGATCTGATCAAGGCAGAATCTGGATTAAGTAGAAATATATTCAGAGCCAAGACAACAATCATGGATATACATACTCCATACATGGAACTACATTCTCCATGAGATGGAAGAGGAATGCTCCTTCCAGCCCTCCTAAATTATTTGTTTAACATATATGAAAGATATTAATCTCTAGCCACTCACACCCCTCAAAACTTCTAGGGGGAGGTTTTATTATTCAGTATTGAGAACACCCAGTTCTGCTAGGAGAGCTGAATATTAGAATTTGAAGGATGACTTTACTTAGGGTTTAAAAAAAAGGCAGGAACAATTCCTCCTACACAGTTGACCCTCAAACAACATGGGCTTGAACTGTGCAGGTCCACTTACACATGGATGTTTTTTCAATGAAAGTTACACCAAGTCTGCCTGCCCCTCCTGCCTCCCCTTCCACTTCCTCTACCTCGTCCTCCTCTGCCACCCCTGAGACAGCAGATCACCTCCCCCTCTTTCTCCTGCTCCTCATTCTACTCACTGTGAAGACAAGATGAAGACCTAATGAATAGTAAACATATTTTCTCTTCTTTATAATTTTCCTGTGCTAATCAGCTGTTTATAGTAGGATATTAGTAGTTAAGTTTTGGGAGAGTCAAAAGTTATACTCAGATTTTTTATTGAGCTGGGGGTCAGCGCCCCTAACGAACTATGTTGGAGGGTCAAGGGTCAACTGTATTAGTTCACTAGAGCTGTCATAATAAAGTATCACAATTTGGGTAGTTTAAACAACAGAAATTAGTTGTCTCAGTTCAGGAAGCTAAAAGTCCAAAATCAAGGTGTCCAGACAGTTGATTTTTTCTGAGGACTGTGAGGAAAGGATCCATTCTAGACCATTCTCCTTGGCTTGCAGATGGCTGTCTTCTCCCTGCATCTTCATGTCATCTTTCTTTTTTTTTTTTTTTTGAGACACAGCCTTGCTCTGTTGCCCAGGCTGGAGTGCAATGGCAAGATCTCGGCTCACGGCAACCTCCACCTCCTAGGTTCAAGTGATTCTCCTGCCTCATCCTCCCAAGTAGCTGGGATTCCAGGTGCATGCCACCATGTCTGGCTAATTTTTATATTTTTAGTAGAGATGGGGTTTCACTATGTTGGCCAGGCTGGTCTCAAACTCCTGAGTCATCTTTCTTCTATGCGTGTCTCTGCATCTGAAATTTCTCCCTTTTATCCCTTTTTATAAGGACACCAGTCACAATGAATTATAACCCATTCCAAGAATTTCATTTTAATTTGGTTGCCACTGTGAATACCTTACCTACAAATAGGGTCACATTCTGAGGTACCAGAGGTTAGGACTCCAACATATCTTTTTTGAGGAGAATACAATTAAACCTGTAACACCTCCCTTTCCACAAAATCTAGTTCCATGGTTCTAAAGGAGGGAAAGAGCATCAGAATTAATGCCTTATCATGAATAAGTCACACTGGGGGCACTAGGAGAAGGGATTAAGTCAGAGAGACAGGCTCTAGAAATCCAGCCAAGAAGAAGGTCCTGTGTAACCTTTACATTTTCTTTGCACATCCAATTAGAAATGAGAAAATGGGAAGACTCTGAGTTCTTCAGCAAATGACTAGATTGTGAGTCCATTGACTTGGTAATTTATAAAGAATGAAATTTATTTCTCACACTTTCAGAGGTTAGGAAGTCCAAGATCAAGGCGCTAGTAGGTCTGGGGTCTGGTAAGAGCCCAGTCTCTGTTTTCAAGGTGGGGCCTTGAATGTTGCAACCTCCAGAGAAGATGAACTCTTTTCTCACATGGCAGAATGGCAGAAGAGAGCAAACCCACTTTTCTGAGCCCTTTTTATAGAATCGTTAATCCATTCATGAGGATGGAGCCCTCATGACGTAAACACTTCACATTAGGTGCCACCTCTCAACACTCTTGCATTGGAGATGAGGTTTTAACCTGTGAATCTTGGAGGGAACACAAACATTCACACTGTATCATAGATTAATAGACTTGTCCATAGATGGCCGTCAAATGCTAGAAGGGCTCTGCACAGGAACCCAGGGACAAGACCCATCTATGGTCTGGCTACAGAGAGCAGAAAGAACACAGGAGTCAATACAAGCCTGCATGCCTGCATCTGGGGCCCCTCCCCACCCAAATAAGGCCCTACAACCACTTTTTGGAGAGGAGAAAAAACAGAGATAGGAGTCTGAAATGTTGAGAATTTACCCCAGGGAGATGTTTCCACAAAGGTGACTATTTTAAACTGAAAGACACTTTCAAACCAAAAGAGTAAGTCTGAGATGCTTTAATTGGCAACTTGAAAAACTAGAAACATGTTTTCTTTTCTACCCGTCTGGGGGAGGGTACTGGAGCAAGATTAGCTCCATTACGGAAAATAAAATTTACATTTTCTTTGCACATCCAATTAGTAATATAAAATTGTCAGCCCTTATTCCTACTACACAGGGAAATGGAGTTACAGAGACCAAGTGAGAGGACATTTGGGGGAACGTTTAAAAATCTAAACCCTGGACAGAGGTAGATATGAAACCAAGAATGAAGTGAACACTAAGAATGGGAACATCTGCACAGATGTTAGACTGGGTTTCAATGTAGCTGAGTAGATACCTTTACTCTGAGCCAAACCTACCTTACGTAAAGTCTCAACTCTGTGGCCATGACCATACTGGCCATTTTCCCCACCAGGGAAAATGTCAGGGTTCTCTAGAGGGACAGAACTAATAGGATAGATGTATATATAAAGTGGAGTTTATTAATGAGTATTGACTCACATGATCACAAGGTGAAGTCCCACAACAGGCCATCTGCAAGCTAAGAAGCAAGGAAGCCAGTTCAAGTCTCAAAACCTCAAAAGTAGGGAAGCCAACAGTGCAGTCTTCAGTTTGTGGCCAAAGGCCCAAGAGTCCTTGGCAAACCACTGGTGTAAATCCAAGAGTCCAAACCTGAAGAACTTGGAGTCCAATATTTGAGGGCAGGAAGCATCCAGCATGGGAGAAAGTTGAAGGCCGGAAGACTCAGTGAGTCTACTCTTCCATTTTCTCCTGCCTGCCTTATTCTAGCTGTGCTGGCAGCTAATTAGATGGTACTCACCCATATTGAAGGTGGGTCCACCTCTCCCAGTCCACTGACTCAAATATTAATCTCCTTTGGCAACACCCTCACAGACACACTTAGGAACAATACTTCGCATCCTTCAATCCAATCAAGTTGACACTCAATATTAACCATCACATCATCACTTTCACAAGTGCTTTCCTGTGCAACCCCAGGTCCATCTTGCTCTTACTCCTGAACTCTCCTCCTTCCTCCCAACCTGCCTCTGGATTTTAACCATTCTCCAATGTCTTAGTTCATTTTGTGTTGCTATAAAGGAATACCTTAGGCTGGATAAATTATAAAGAAAAAAGGTTCATTTGGCTCAAGATTTAAATGGCTGAAACGTTCAAGCTTGGGTGTCTGCATCTGGCGAGAGCCTCAGGCTGCTTCCACTTGTGGTGGAGGGTGAAGGGGAGCTAGTATGTGCAGGAGTCACGTGGCTAGAGAGGAGGAAAGAGGGAGGGAGGAGGTGCCAGGCTCTTTTTAACTATCAGCACTCATTGAAACTAATGGTGAGAATTTACTCACCTCCAGGGAAGACACCAATCTATTCATCTGCCACCGTAATCCAAATACTTCCCATTACCCCACCTCCGACATTGAGGATCAAATTTCAACATGAGGCTTGATGGGGACAAACAATCAAACCATAGCACCCCTTGATCTGTGCACTCCTTCTTTTAGAGCACAAGCCTAATGCATGCAAAACAACCACATATCAAAAGCATTCTCCAAATGACTCTCTTTCATTGTGAAAGGGAGCTTGCTGTTAGCACAAGAGCTAAGCAAACAACAGCTTTCGGGAAGTGATAACATCAGGATCTGATAGTGGAGCCCATGCCAAATCTCAGCAGAGAGCCTCAGGGCCTGCAAGGACTGTGCATGAGACTTGGCACTGGTATCCTCAAGTCACAGAAGAACCATTTCTGGAAAAGCAAATGAAAGCCAGAGGGCAAGGGAGCCAGAACAGCAGTGAGGCACTGAGGACCCTGAGCTCAGCCCACAAGAGCACTCCCCTCCAAGTCAGCACAACAAGTAAGCACAGGCTTTCTACCTCCTTCAGGCCAGATGTTTCTCTCCCCGTTCTAGCTGAGGGCTGAAATATCCCTTAACTAGTTCTGTGAGTGTGTTGTTGGTTACAGCTTCTCTCTATATTGCTACAGCCCCTGCCTCTCACATCCACCTGCTCCAGGGCACACAGCGCTTGCCCTGCAGGCTGAGGTCCTCCTGCTGGGCTCTGAGTGGCAAAGACTTTAGCATTTTTAGCATCCTGCTACTCAAATCTCAAATTGTGGGCCCTACACCAGCAGCTTCAGCATCACCTGGATGCTTGTTAGAAATACAGGCTCCATTGCAGACTCACTGAATCCGAATCTGCATTTCAACATGACCCCAGATGATTGTGAGACAGAGTCAAGTTTGAGATACACTTTAACAGACTTTTCAAACTGGGTGTAAGTGGAATCACCTGGGGAGTTTTTAAAACTATTGATGCTTACCTCCCACCTCCGAAAATTCTGATCTAACTGACACAGGGTGAGATCAAAGTATTAAGGGTTTTAAAAGCTCAGATGATTCTACTGGGGAGCATAGCTTGAGAACCAATGTTTCACTTCTCTCCCACTTGGATATTCTATTTGTTCATTGATTCTCTTTCCAGTTATTGAACAAAGCAAATTATAAGCTCTCTTTCTCTATTTAATTTTATTTTTAACTTTTATTTTAGATTCAGGGGGTACATGTTTGTTACCTGAATATATTGCATGATGCTGAGGTTTGGGGTATGAATGATCTCATCATCCAGGTAACGATCATAGTACCCAATAGTTTTTCAACCCTTGCCCCCATCTCTTCCTCCCCACTCTAGTAGTCCCCAGTGTCTATTGTTCCCTTCTTTTTGTCCATGTGTACTGAATGTTTCCCACTTAGAACATGCGGTATTTGGTTTTCTGTTCTTGTGTTTATTTGCTTAGGATAATGGCCTCCAGCTGCATCCATGTTGCCGGAAAGGACATGATTTTGTTCCTTTTTATGGCCTTGTAATGGTTCATGGTGTATATGCACCACATTTTCTTCATCCATTCCATCGTTGATGGACATCTAGGTTGATTCCACATCTTCACTATTGTGAATAGTGTTGCAATGAACATATGAGTGCATGTGTCTTTTCAATAGAACTTTCTTCTTCTTTTGGATATACACCCAGTAATAAGATTGCTGGGTCGAATGGTTATTATCATTCTCTTTTTAATAAACCAAGTTATAAAAAGATTTTAAATCAAAGCTTTGTGCTGCTAACCCCAGTGAGTCCAGAGCTTATATTTTTTATCTTCCATGGAGGTAGGAGGTCTGCAGAAGGTGGTGGCAGACACAGGCCCAGCCCAGGAACTGATAGCTTTTCAACCACAGCCTGGTTTCCCCTGCAAGGGCAGAGCAAGGGTTTGTACTTTAGTATCTGGACAGAAGGAGAACTTTAGGGGCAGAGCAGGCAGTTGACTAGCCTGAAGGGTGTATTGGGTCCCTGGTTAAGAATTGATAACTCCCCGGTGGAGGGGCTAAGCTCCGTCCCTTTTTTTAGATCAAGCCTAGTGGTCATGAACTTCAGATGAACACCCTCAACACCAGCAAGCTCTAGTCACATGAGCATTAGCCCAACCTGGGCCCCCTCCAAGAATGACAATATTAACTGGCAAGAGGCTGGGATCCCAGCTGCCATCTATGGGGGAATAAGCCCAAGGAAGCTGGCAAAAGGGGCTCTGCTTACATCAAATAAGAGTCCTGCCAGGCATGGTGGCTCACGCCTGTAATCCCAGCAGTTTGGGAGGCCAAGGCGGGTGGATCTCCTGAGGTTGGGAGTTCGAGACCATCCTGGCTAACATGGAGAAACCCCGTCTCTACCAAAGATACAAAAAATTAGCCGGGCGTGGTGGCGGGCGGCTGTAGTCCCAGTTACTTGGGAGGCTGAGGCAGGAGAATGGCATGAACCTGGGAGGCGGAGCTTGCAATGAGCAGAGATGGCACCACTGCACCCCAGCGTGGGCGACAGAGCAAAACTCCGTCTCAAAAAAAAAAAAATACAAAAAAATTAGCCAGGCGTGGTAGCGGGCACCTGTAATCCCAGCTACTCGGGAGGCTGAGGCAGGAGAATTGCTTGAACCCAGGAGGTGGAGGTTGTGATGAGCCGAGATCATGCCATTGCACTCCAGCCTGGGCAACAAGAGCGAAACTCAAAAAAAAAAAAAAAAAAAAAAAGTCCAAGAAGGAGGGTGGGAAGCCCCAGCCCGGAGTCTTTGCTGAACGTGAGCCCTTTATTGGGACACAGGGTCCCTCTCATTTCTCAAAGAATAGGCTGCCTGACTAGGGCCTTCCCAGATTTTTGGACCCAAGTAGGCTTCATCTTTTATATGGAAAATTGGCTTATATTACAATCTGAGTAGTTTTATTTATTTATTGTAAAGAACATTTGCCCCAAAGTGGGTATCTGAAGGAAATGAAAGAAATAGGAGATCTGTCCCCCAGTAATCTTTTTTAAAAGTACAGATTCTCATCCACCAGGTACACTTGGGAAGAAGAAGGGGAGCAATGCCTCAGAGTGGTTGTATGACCTTCAGTGAGTCATCTCCCAGATCTGAGCCTCAGCTTCCCAATATGTAAAATAGGGGGACTCAGTTTCAATGATCTGTAAGGGGCACCTTCCTATTTAAATGGTGTATGGTCCTACCTAAAGGCTGAGGCTTTAATTTGAAACATTTGGCAATAACTGTTACAATCCCAAAATCTGGTGACATAGTTCCTCCTGATTGGAACTTGGTCAGTATGTCCATCAACTAAGGAATGTGTAGAAAATTCCTGAGAGGATGTTAGGGGAGATAATACAGGCAGGACGGGGTATCATCACCCTTACTGGAGGTTGCTGATGCTCTTGTTTTGTTCCACTTCATGCGGCAGCAAAGACGAATGAATCTTTTGAGCCCACGCCAATCAGGCTTTCACCACCACCTCTCCACCAAAATATGTCCTTTCCAAGGTCACCAACAACTTCACATTGTTAAAATAGTGGCAGAGCTTACCCTTAGCTGACTACACCTCTCAGCAACATTCCTCAGGGTTGACCCCTCCTGCATCCTTGAAATACTGTCTTCCTCTGGCTTCCAGGATACCCCACATGCCTGATTGTCCACCTACTTCTCTCACCGCCCCTTCCTGGTCTTCTTTGTTTGTTTCTTCCCATCTCCCCAAATACTTAGTGTTCCAGTGCCCCTGGTCTTTCGACCTCTTCTCTTTTCTCTCTGTATCTACTCCGCCTGGTGATCTCACCCATCTCATGGCTTTAAAACCACTAATGATTTCCATCGTTACATCTCCAGCCCTGATCTCTCCCTGCTGCAGGATGTCAAGTGAGCCTCAACTGACCAGAGATGTTTGAGATAAAGGAGCTTGTATTCCCAGTGCAAGACAGGGAAAAACCACCTTGAGGCTAGCCAGTTTTTAAAGCTTCCTTTGTAGAGGAGAATGAGTACTTACTGCTTACAAGACAAGCAGCATGTTTTTCAAAAGTCAAAAGGAAGCTTATGAGGAACAAGGTAATACTCTCTAGACAGCTGGCCTTGTCTTACGCACATTCATTCATTCATTTTGTGCACAGAAGTAATATGTCCATGAACCTGGGGGAACCACTCTTTTGAGAGACCTTGATCTTGGAGTTCCTCTGACTCAATATTAGGAGCAAGATAGAGTAAGGCACCTATTCTTTTATGTTTGCCATTATGTAAGAATGAATGAAACGAAGGCATAGTTCTACATTGGTTAATAAAACAAAAAGCCCGCTAAAAGGCAGTGGTATATATTCAGCAGTCACATTTTGATGACCAACTATATTCAAGACTCATGGCAAGTTCTGCATGCCACTGATGCATCTGCATGATCTTTCCAAGGCTATTTGTCACAGCAGCCCCGAAATCCTGGCCTCTAAGGGCCTAAGTGTTCTGGAGTAAACAGTCCAGGCCAGCACCTCTGAGAAGTAGGGGCTCACCCCATCCTGAGCCACCTTCCCAGTCTCTGAGCAACCTCAGCATCAGTGGCCCTCTGACCGCATCAGCCTGTGGGTCCCTACTTGTCTGAACACATACAATTTTCTTTCTTTTAATTGGCAAGCTTTGGAAAACAGGTACATGAGTGAACACAGAGCAAAGAGTTTAGTCTGGGAGCTATTTCTCGTAAGTCTCTTTTGAGAAAGAATTTCTAGCCCTTCCCCACTTTCATAAGATTAGAGAGATAAGAACAGGTACATGGAGGGAGGGGTCCACATTCTGGAAAACATTTTTGGATCTGATAACCACCCTAATGAAGCCCCAAAGCTATCACCTTTGGATGGGTTTCTCAAACATGGAATTCTACCAGGATTTCTGTCAACAGGCCTCCTAATCCCCTCTCGTCTGCCAAGCCACATGCTACACAAAGGTGAAGAACAAGCAAGGCATTGAGACACGTGTTCTATCCAGCCAGGGGATGCGCAATGTCTGCCCACGCAGGCTGCATTATTATCAGCAGGAACTGACAGAGGGGTCTGTTCTCCCCTCTCCAGGCAGTGGAGGGGACGCTTCCCACCTCTGACCTGTGGCTGAGCCCGGCCCAAGCAGAAATCCCAGGAGAGGTCCCGGCCTTGCTCGCATCCTGCTTCCTGTGCTAAGACCTGGTCGGAATGAAAAATGGTAAAAGTTCTTTCATATTGGGAAGGCCTTTACAAAGCTTGCCTTTACTATTTTATAATCTCTACATTTTATTTTCCTTTCAAAATCACAAAAGCAAGCAGAAACATGAGGAGGCTGCTTTATTTGCTCTCCCATTCAACAACTGGGCTGCTGAGTTACCAGTTCCCCCTACTCCTTGATTCGGAAATGGACACTAGAAATTTTTCCCACTTGTGACTGAAGCTGCAGAAACTTCAACCTGTTTTCAGTTACCCTGTTGTACCTCATAAGATTCCATCCTCTTTTCAGTGGAAAGAAAGCCATGGCTGAGGCATTGCAGGTCTAGGGTGGCTCTCAGACTCTCTGGGAGCAGCTGACACACATTTAAGAACAGGGAGTCCCTGAAGGATGGCTGAGGACAGATCATGGGACCAGAGGTGAGAGGCGCCCCACAGGGTTGGAGCCCTCCTTATAGGTGTGAGCAGTGGGGTCTGATGCACCACGGTGAAGGCATTCAGCAGCCAGGTCCTGAGTAGCTGAAACACAGGATACACAGAGGGCAATGTCTTAGAGCCACACCAACTGGGTAGGACTGAACAGATGGTCATTCAACAGATGATACACCTTTAGGGTGTATCAGCAATTCACTGGAAAACTTGTTAAAAGGTAGATTCTAGCTCAGCCCTAGATTCTGACCCAGAGGGCAGGAATCTGCATTTTTCCAGTTTTTCCATCTGATTCTAATGTAGATGGACTCTGGATTGCCATTTGAGAGACACTGATGTAGAACAAGGTCGGTTAGACTGGAGACATTAGCCAAGGTAATTTCTAGAGAAAATGTGCTTGCTCGAAGTCCTGAGGACAAATTTAAGGTCAGAGTCTAGAGAAATGAACATGAACACACTCACAGCTTAAAGGCTAGGTTGGGAGGCCCAAAGGAAGCACATGTTCAAAGGCGCAAAGGAGTCATTACAGTGAACAAGCCTCAGAGAAGCTTCTGGAAGCCCATGACCTGCCAGATGGCACACACAATAGTATGGCAGATGGCACATACCAGGTAAATCCTAAATGCATAAGGTTCGTATTACATATAGGAAAACAAGGCATAAGCCTAAGCAAGGGGCCTGGCCCCTCCAAATCTACAGTTAATGGGCAGAGTCCTTTAGAAGCATGGGTCCATTAGGGAATTTTACCTTGCCTCAACAGAAACTATGGTAAGCGTAGGTGCTGCAAGGAAGCCATAGTTCAATTGCTCTACATCTATTATTCCAGCAAGGATGATGCTAGGTTCTATGAGAAATTCTAAAGATGACACAGCTCTATTGTCAAAGAGCTTACGATATAATCATAAAGCACTTTAGAAAACTTGGCTATTTAAGTAAGCCCAAATACTGGATAATATTGAAGCAGTTGACTGCAATCCAGAGTACAAAGTGGGTCTTGTGCAGCCAGGAAAAAGCTCACAGAGTAGGCAGAGGGTTGGGACTAAGTGATTTAAAGCCCTCATAATTCTTTCTGCATGGCCCCTTTTTCCAGCAGGCCTGACCATGTTCCATGCAATTCACACCATCTGAAAATACATCGTAGCCCCCCTGTTCCCCTCACAGCATTAGTTCTCACCTTGCAGCTTCTGGGACTCACATTCAGCTTCTTGCCCTGTTCCTATTCTCATCTTCTGATACTCCATCTTCCCTGTTAAGGTTTTGCCATGCCCTTGAACATGACATTAGATAAGACTCCAGTTTTGACTCTTACTATCCTCTCTCTCCCCATTCATGGCACAATGATGATTTGCAAACTCCCTCCAGCCACCTTGGATATATAATCACGGTCCCTGATCCAACCTTGCCCCTGACCCTTGCATCCTTGTACCTTGGTATGGCACCTTATACCTCCATGGGCAGCAGCTCCACAGGAATTTTCCAGTCCCAGAGAATTCATGCATTCATGAAGGGAAAGAACAAATGGGTGAGTATGAAGGCAGAAAGGAGAGTTGGAAGATAAGGAGCAATAGTCAGACAGGAGAACCTACATTTTGAGATCAATGATAATGTCTTCCCTCTCAATCAGGATACTTCTTAATCTCAAGTACTCTATTGGGAAGGAAGAGATCAGCTGTTTCTGGGCTTAAATAAAGGTAATCTTTGGCTGGAAGCACTAGGCAAGCACAGTCTTCTACATCTTGATGGAACCTCATAGGAAGGTGGAGGCTAAAGCACAAATGACATGTAAAGGAAAGTCTGGTGAGATTGAGCATTAGTGGAAGAACTTTGGTAGCCTGGCCTGATCTTCACCTGAGCCAGGTTGCTGGAGGCGTGTTGTTGCTGAGTTTCATCTGTGGCCCCAAAGCCTTTGGGGATTCAGAACCAATGGGTAGTCTGCAGTCTGGTCTCCACATGACCCCCAACTGGCTTTGTGATGAAAGGAATCATGTTCCATGTAAGAACCCATCTTCTGAACACCCCACTGCACTCTCACTTGTAGAAGACAAATCTGATGCTCTAGGGAGCTATATAGTTTATTTCTTCTCATTTCTACCTTTCTATTTCTCAGACACACATGCACAGGTGCACACACACACAAGTGTACACACACACAAGTGCTTGTGCATGCGCATACACACACAGAGGACTTTGAACTGCCTAAGTACAAGAATAACTCCATATTCATGTTCTACAATGCCTGGAGAAAGCTTTTCACACAGTAGGCCTTCAAAAAATCCCACTAATGAGCAGGATTCATAATAGTAAAGTAAATGATGCTGCTACAAATCTGAGCCATGGGAGGACCCATGAAGAATGCCAGGTACGAATATCTTCAGGGTCCGTCTCATAGGGATGCAGTCCCACAGATGTCTATAAGCCCCTTAACTCACAGCCTCAAATTAATCAAGCAAAGAGACTAAGAGAAACTTGTCAAGTCTTGTATCTCTTTAATTTTACCTTATGCTAAGTTTCCATGATAGGGAGCAGCTATGGCCAGTCAGCAGTCACCAGCCATAGTCCAGCCCTTGGAGGCTTGGAGATCTATAGCCTAGATTGAAGAGTGTGGAAATGGCTAGGAAAGTAAGGATAGGTAAGAATTATCTATTGTATCTACTCTATAAAATTATAGAAAAGCCACTCTTCACTTTCCCAAGAACCCCTCATTGATAAAGATGTGCAGAAAGTGTCTGTCTGGGGTCCCTGTTGCTTCCTTTACTTGTCCTGAGTCAGCCACAGCTGTTTCCCTCCTTATAATCATCTCATTGTCATTGGATGGCAGCAGAGACTTTATGAGAAAGCTCATGGGGCTACAGCCCTGCCTCCTCTGCACGAGGATGAGAGGTTTCAAGGAGACCTTTTTCACAAGGGCTGGTCCAGGATTTGGGCCAGTCCCACAGCATTCCAGATCCTTGAAGTGTGGCTGAAAACCTTGTGGGAAGAGAAAACCCTCTAAGCAAGAGAAAGCCAACATATATTAAAATGTTCTTGTCTTCCCGGATAGGTCATGTTTTGTGAATAGGGCAATATGTTATTTCTCCCAGGAAAAGAAAACACAAAACTGATTCAAAATGTACTGAGGTAAAAAGAGTTGTAGAAGAAAATTAATCTTCAGATTCCCTAACTTTTTGTGTCCCATAAATAATCTGTGGCCTTGTCCCAGAGAGAAAAGTGTCCGCCATTTTGGCAAACCAGCTATCTGAGAGAGAGAATAGAGTTGCCCTGTCTTGAGGAAAGACCACAAGGGCAAACATAAATGAAAAGAACAAAGACTCTGTATTGTTGAGCTGAATGGCCACCCAAATATCCCAAAGAATGAACTTTAACTTTCTCAACAGAAAGGCAACCACAAGAAGTTTGGCAGCTCATGGAGACAGTTCCTTCATGAATATGTGGCCTTTACAGTGCTTCATCTTTACACAGAATTAACTCCGGGCCTGAAAGATGTGCGCCTTTTCCTGTTTTGTTTTAATGGCAGACTCAGAACACAGGGTACAGTTTTGCTTCTGTCTTTAAAGTTGTCCTTGCTTTGCCCTCCAAGGCCTGTAGCCAGCCGAGCATTTTTGGCGAGACAGAAACACTCTCTAATCCCAAGAATGCCCAGGAACCAACAGACATAAATGGTTCCTAAGCTTATTTCCTGTGTTCAGATTCAAGAGTGGAATCCCAGTTTGGCCTGGCTACAGAGGCTGGAAAGTAGAAAAGGTGAAAAATTCTCTAAAATGTTTCCAGGTTTTCTATTTACTGGATAAGCAACAAACCAATAGCTGTTTGGAGTACCTAGCTGGCTGGCAGCAATTTTCCAAGAATTTCCAAATAGCAGTACGTGGCCTAAGAAAGGGAGGTACCAGGAAAGGAGTAAGAAGGGAGCAAAGTAAAAAATGATTTATTGGTGCTCTTGGCAATATAAAGTTGAAGTGGACAGTGCAGCCAAAAGTATCTTGCTACTGCAGTAGGGAAATTAGCCAAGCGTGGTGTCAGTTAGAGACACAAGGGGTGGTAATTTCATTGGAGAAGCCAACTCTAGGCAAAGGGTATGGGTGCTGAGCAATTGCCCCAGCAACCTGCCAAGGTATGTTCTATTTGTTTTCACCAGGACTGTGGATAGGGGTGTGTGTGAGGGGTGTGTGTGAGTTAGAGAGAGAGAGAGAAAAAAAAAAAAGTAGATCATCCTATCGAAAGAGAAGGTGAAAGGGTTGAGGAAGGCCTCTCTTCTCTCTGATTTATTGTAGAGCAGGAAGAGTCACTGTCTGCAATACACAAAATAATACATGAGGAAAACAGGAAGTCAAACTTTCAAGAAGGCAAGGGGAAATCAAAACCAGAGATAGGACAAAGATGAATGAAAACACCTGGCATAGAAGTGAAACGAGAAAAAAGGAAACTTTTGCTTTCTCGGAAATACACAATTGGTCTGAGCCTCATTCTTTGGAAGTTAAGTCCAGTCCTTCTGAAAAAGATGTGTGGACCACTGAAGAGGAACCATGATGATAATTCACCCCCTGCAGGCTGTGGGAGAGGAGGTTTGGAAGACAGGTAGGAAGTTGGCTCTCTGAATAATGTAGACAATGAGGAGGTACATTGTCCTTTGAGAGGTGATAAGGAGGCGGCCATCATTTAGCGAAATACTATTGCCCCCTAATGATAGATGTGCTTAGGTATTTCTATACCAATGGTTGTAATGAAAAGAGTATAAACTTGAGTCAAACAGAAACAACTTTTCTTTGTGTATACAACAGGAATAATGCTGATTACCCCAATCTTGGCTACAGAGTTAGAATGAAATGGCACCTGGAACATAATAGATGTTCTTTAGATTTAATTTATTCTCTTTTCCTCTTCATGCCGAGATAAAAGAGTACCAGTAGAAGAAGTTTGAGACACATTCTCTAGAGACAGAAAATGTAAATGGCATAAGATAATCAGTGACTTTACCCATTGATTCTTCCAACGAAAGGTTGGGTGTAATGGACAAGAAAGGAAGGGATGAGAAACAAAAGACAGTGGACAAACGGAATTCAAAACCAGTTGTGTACTTCTAGTTCTGGATTTCAGACACTAAATGTAGAGCCTCTAGTTAGGAGTGGAACATCTCTCACAATGCCTGGAGACCAAATGAACTAATCCAGAAGCTTTAACTAATGTGAAGGAAATGCCAGATAAAAAAATGAAGAGAAGCTATAAAGAATAAGAGATGTGGCAAGAAATATAAAGTTGGAAAGGTGATCAGTGAACCACATGAATAAATAACTAAAAATCAGGCAAAAACAACACTAATGAAATCAGATCTCTATGTTCCAATGTCAGAGCATGGACAACAAAAAACAAGATTCCAACATTGAATGGAAAATCTGATCTCAAAAGCTTCACCAGTGGCCAGGTGGGTGGCTCACGCCTGTAATCCCAACCCTTTAGGAGGCTGGGACTGGCAGATCTGGCCTGAGGTCAGAAGTTCAAGACCAGCCTGGCCAACATGTTGAAACCCCATCTCTATTAAAAATACAAAAATTAGCCAGGCATGATGGTACACACCTGTAGTCCCAGCTACTCAGGAGGCTGAGGCACAAGAATTACTTGAACCTGAGTGGTGGAGGCTGTAGTGAGCTGAGATCATGCCACTGTACTCCAGTCTGGCCGACAGAGTAAGACTCTGTCTCAAAAAAAAAAAAAAAAAAAAATTACCAGAACTTCTTGGAATGGAGCTCAACATTGAAATACTGCAAACATGCTGAGAAGGGAAGACAAAGTAGTTATAGACCTAAATAATGCTCTGTGTTGCTGATGGCATTACTCACATACTGTAGGCAGAGATATAAAGTGGTACATATTTCATAGAGGGTAATTGAAAATATGTAGTGAGTGTTGTGATGTGCCATCAGACTCTTCCTTCAGAACCAAGGGAGCCATTCTCCTAGTTGCAAGAGGATAGCCTGCAGCATTGGTTTCTGATAGCTGCTCTCACAAATATTGCCACAAATTTCATGGCTTATGTTTTAGGCAAATGCTAAAACTGTCTTAAACAAATGTATTGTCATATAGTTCTAGGCATCAGAAGTCTGAAATGGGTCTTGTGTGGCTAAAATCAAGACGCTGATAGAGCTGCATTCCTTTCTGGAGGTTCTTGGGAAGAATCTATTTTGTTTGTTTCTGTTGGAGTTTTCTGGGATTTTTTTTTTTTTACTTTTTTTTTCTTTTGTCTTTTCCAGCCTTTAGAGGCTGCCTGTCTTCCATGGCTCATGGCCCCATTCCATCTTCAAAGTTGAATCTTTCTTACATTACATCATTGACACCCTCTCCCTTCTGCCTTCCTCTTTATAAGGATCCTTGTGATTATACTGGACCTACCTGGACAATCCAGTATAATATCTACATCTTCATTTCATCTGCAACCTTCATTCTTCTTTGCCATGTAATCTAACATATTCATAGACTTCAGGAATTAGGATATAGACATCTTTGGGGGCTGTTATTTTACCTGCCATGTCTGACAGCTGCTCACAGCTGAGTCTCTCCCCAAGAGTTATCTTTGGTTGAAAGTAGCTGCCTCACACAAGGTTATGCTCCACAGGAAAAACTGGCATCCAATGACTGGCTGATTTGAAGGCCCAAAGGTCCAGCCCCACTCAATGCCTCAGTATGGAACAATCCTCACTAGCCATCCCAGCTCCAGGGTCCCCTTGAATCAACTGAAGCCGTTGCTGCAATGTATTCCAAAATTCAGCTTTTTTCTGGGACTAGTCTTGTTTTTTTAGGTCCCTCCAAGTTGTTGTTCTCAAGAGCTCTCTCCAATATCTTCCTGCTAACAAATCTCTGTCTCAAAGTGTTTCATGGGAAACCCAACCTAAGGCAGTAGATGTCAGGAATGGTCAAAGGAAGCTGACTCTAAAATAGAGCTTAGGAGATGGGCAGCTGCTAGCCCATTAACAATGAGGACCCCATCACTAGTGAAAACTGAAGTATGTATGGCCCTCACATGTTATACTGATGTGTTAAAATATTCCTTGGTGGTCAGTGGGATGGGATACAAGTGGAAAGAAATGCACCAAAGGATGCAATATATTTGACATTTGAGCCATTCTGGGGAAACTGGGATTGCTGATGCTGAGTATTATCTATGTGCTGGGAAAAAAGAAGGGAAATCTGGGAAAGGGGAGTTGATCAATTGTCTTTTGAAATCAAATTGTGATAGCCAGAGGACTTCCTTGGCAGCACTAAAAAATGACTCTCATCTTGTGTAGTTTGAAAGCAGAAAAATCTGAGAATCAGGTCAACGACTTAATTATAACTATAGTACAACTCAAAAAAAGGTAGAATTCTCAATCCCAGCAAATCTTGAAACTCCAGATCCCCTCAGAACCATTTGCTCCTATAGAAGTGATGCACTCTTCTTCAAGTAAAGACCCCTTAGTTGAAGACAACACAGGGTTCTCTGCCTGTAAAACAGTATGTCTTCTCTTGGGATTTGGCTCACATCTACCCTCCTGGCCACTAGAGAGTCGAGTTGCAATAGAAGCTGGCCAGGAAAGTGCTAAGTCAGCTAGGAAAATAAAGAGCCCAAACCCCAAAGGGGTTATAGGTCCCAGCCAAAATGTGCCAGCAGAGGTCAGTAAACTGTAAATGGGACTAAAGCCTGAGAAGCCTGGATCAAGGGGAGTAGAAAACAAATTTGAATAAGGGAGAGATTGTTGCTGTGAAGCTACTCTCTTACAATACAGAGTTCAACTCTGGTAGGCACCCAGGCAGATGGTGGTTAACGTTCTGCTAGCATAGCTCTTGGAAACTACCATATTCTACCATAATGTATTATAAAAGAAGAAACCAAAAAACTCAAAGGGGTGGGCATAAAATGTAGAGATAAAATGGAAGCTGGAAAACCTACCAGCAGATGATGTTCTAAGACATATCAGAAAGACATTGTGCTCACCAGAGTGATGAGAGAGGTAATGGGAGCACAGCAGCAACGGCATCAAGAAACTCAGTGTTGCCTGTCCTCTGTAGGCCAAGCTGATTATAAAAATTAAAAAGTGGGCCAGGCGCGGTGGCTCATGCCTGCAATCCCAGCACTTTGGGAGCCTGAGGCGGGCAGATCACGAGGTCAGGAGATCAAGACCATCCTGGCTAACACAGTGAAACTCCGTCTTTACTGAAAGTACAAAAAAATTAGCCGGGCGTGGTGGAGGGCGCCTGTAGTCCCAGCTACTCCAGAGGCTGAGGCAGGAGAATGGTGTGAATGCAGGAGGTGGAGCTTGCAGTGAGCCAAGATCGCACCACTACACTCCAGCCTGGGCAATGGTGCAAGACTCCGTCTCAAAAAAAAAGAAAAAGAAAAAAAATTAAAAAGTGATAATCCTTTACCCACTTTCCAGGACTAAACCAGTTTTCAGATCTTCCACTGTTTGACTGAAGGAGAGACCAGGTACCCAGAAGGAAGAGCTCTGCAGTGCCACAGCAAGTGCGTAAGGTAATGACTGCCTCGGTTTTTGCCTAAAGGACCTATAGCCATTTACTCAAGTAACTCTAAACTGAGGAAAGGGGAATATCCTGACACTTTGAGGTTGATGGATGCAGGGTCAAAAATAACATGGATACCTAGGGAACTGAAGCATCATCATGCTTCCCTTGTTATAGGACATAAAGAGGGCAGATAATAGAGCTGGGCAAGTTGGACCAATGAATCTTACAGTGGGTTTTTTCAAAAGATAAACAAAATTGACAAAACTTTAATTAGATTAACCAAGGAAAAAAGAAAGGACTCAAAAAAATAAAATTACAAATGAAAGGAGGTATTAAAACTGATACCACAGAAGTACAAAGGATCACAAGAGACTATGATGAACAATTACACACCAGCAAACTAGATAATCTAGAAGAAATGAAAACATTCCTAGAAGTATACAACCTGCAAAGACTGACTCATGAAGAAATAGAAAATCTAAACAGACCAATAACAAGTAAGGAGATTGAATCAGTAATCGAAAACCTCCCAACAAAGAAAATCCTAGAACGAGATGGCATTATTGGTGAACTCAATCAAGCATTTAAATAATTAACATCAATCCTTCTCAAATTCTTCCAAAAAAATGAAGAGAAGGAAACACTTCCAAATTCATTTTATGAGGTCAGCATTACACTGACACCAAAGCCAGTTAAGGATGCTACAGCAAGATAAAATTACAGGTTGATACTCCTAATTAATGTAGACACAAAAATTCTCAACACTAGCAAACCAAACTCAATAGCACACTAAAAGGATTGTACGCCATAATCAAGTGGGATAATCCCAGGAATGCAAGAATGGTTGAACATATGCAAATCAATAAGTGGGATAAACTACATTAACAGAATGAAGATTTATGATCATCTCAATAGATGTTTAAACAAAAGCATTCAACAAAACTCAACATTGTTTTATAATAAAAACTCTCAACAAGTTGGGTACAGAAGAAATATACCTCAACATAATAAAGCTATATATGTCAAGCCCACAGTTAACATTATACTCAAATGATGAATAATCAGGAGCAAGATAAGGGCACCCACTTCCACCACTACCAATATTATTGAAACTTATAGCCAGAGCAATTAGGCAAGAAAAAGAAATAAAAGTCATCTAAATTGGAAAGGAAGAAGTAAAATTGTCTCTGTTTGTAGATGATGTGACCTTACACATTCGGCCAGAAAAACATTAGAACTAATAAGCAAATTCAGTAGAGTTGCAGAAAACAAAATCAGCACACAAAAATCAGTGTGTTTCTATATAATAACAACAAAGTATCAGATAAAGAAATAAAGAAAAAATGTTATTTACAATAGAATCAAAAACAAAGTATTTAGGAATAAAT
Organism: Pongo pygmaeus; assembly: GCF_028885625.2. Lineage (NCBI taxonomy): Eukaryota > Metazoa > Chordata > Mammalia > Primates > Hominidae > Pongo > Pongo pygmaeus. The sequence continues at coordinate 44,730,391 of NC_072389.2, forward strand.
TTAATCAAGGAGAGATAAAAGATCTGTACACTGTACATAAACTATAAGGAACTGATGAAACAAACTGAAGAAGACATAAATAAATAGGAAGGTATCCCATGTTCATGGATTTTTAAAAATTAATATTATTAAAATGTCTATACTACCCAAAATAATCTATTGATTCATGCCTTTCCTATCCAAATTCTTCAGGCATTCTTCAAAGACATAGGAAAAACAATCCTAAAATTTGTATGGAACCACAAATGACCCCAAAAAAGCCAAAGCACTCTTGAGAAACAACAAAGCTGGAGGTATTACATGTCCTGATTTCTAATCATATTACAAAGCTATAGTAATCAAAACAGTATAGTACTAGCATTAAAACAGACACATAGACCAATGAAACAGGATAGAGATCCCAGAAACAAACCCACACATATAGGGTAAACTAATATTTGACAAGGGTGCCAGGAATGCTATTGGGGAAAGAATAATCATTTTCATACACAGTGTTGAAAAACTGGATATCCACATGCAAAAGAATGAAACTGGACCTCTGTCTTATAGCACAAAAAAAAATTCATAACCAAAAACACAAATATAAGATCTGAAACCATAAAACTTCTACAAGAAAACATAGAAAAAACTTCCTTGACATTGGCTTCACAATTACTTTTTTAATATGACACCAAAACACAGGAAACAAAGCAAAAATAAATAAATAGGACTACATCAAGCTAAAAAGCTTCTGCAGGACAAAAGAATCAGCAAAATGAAAAGGCACCTATAGAATGGGAGAAAATATTGGCAAACCATGTATCTGTTAAGAGGTTCATTTCCAAAATATATAAGGAACTCATACAACTCAGTAGCAAATAATAATAATAATTTAACTAAAATTAAATTAAATTTCAATTTATTAAATTAATACTTCAATTAATTTTAATTTATTAAATTAACAGCCTAATTAAAATGGTCAAAAGGCCTGAACAGACACCTTTCTAAATTCATAAAAATGTCCAACAGGTTCATGGACAGGTGTTCAACATCGCTAACCATCAGGCAAATGCAAATCAAAACTACAATAAGATATCACCATGTACCTGTTGGTATGGCTATTACCAATAAGACAAGAGGTAAGTGTTGGTGAGGATGTAGAGAAAAGAGAAAACTTGTGTACCCTGGGTAGAATGTAAATTGGCACAGCCATTATGGAAAACAGTATGGTGTTGCCTCAAAACATTAAAAAAAGAACTACCATATGACCCACCAATCCCACTTCTGTGTCTATATATCCAAAGGAAATAATATCAATCTCTCAAAGAGATATCTGCACTCTTGTGTTCACTGCAGCATTATTCATAATAGCCAAAACATGGGAACAACTTAACTGCCTGTCAACAAATGAATAAAGAAACTGTGGTATACATGTAGTTAAATATTATTCAGCCATAAAATTGGAGAACATCTTGCTATTTGTGACAATATGGATGAACCAGGAGGGCATTATGCTAATGCTAACTGAAATAAGCCAGAAAAATGAAGACAAATATTGTATTATCTCACATATGGAATCCAAAAAAGTCACACTCACCGAAACAGAAAGTTGAATGATGGTTGCCAGGGGCTGGAGGTTAGGGGAAATAAGAGTATGTTGGTCAAAGGATACAAACTTTCAAATATAAGATGAATAAGCTCTGAGGATCTAATGTACAGCATGGTGGCTATATTTAATAATACTGTATTGTGTATTTGTAATTTGCTGAGAATAGATCTTGTGTTCTCACCACAAAAACAAAAATGGTAACTATCTGAGGTGAGGGATATGTTAACCAACATAACTGTGATAATCCTTCCTTCACAATATATACTTATATCAAATAATCATGTTGTACCTTTTAAATATATACAATTTTATTTGTCAATTATACGTCAATACAAGTGGGAGGGAAAAAACAAGAAAATTGCATGAGCTAATGACCCAAGTCCTCATGTCATTCACCACTGTTGCACCAGCTATGGCTATATGGGCGCCACTTATGTTCAGCTGATAGAGGAAGGGAAAAGCCAAGCTTTGTTCAAAACAGATGGGTCAGTTTGATGTAGGAATACAAAACAGAAAAGGTCTTTAGTGTTCTCAGTCCCACTCATGAGTAAGCCTAAAAGACAGCAGTGAGGGGACATCCTCCCAAAGGACTTTAGGTGATGTACCTGGCCACCCACTTTGTGTGGAAAGTGGCTCAAGGTAAACTATATCTAAACTCATGGGCAATTGTAAATGGGTTGGCTGGCTGCTTAGTGGCCTGGAAGGAGAAAGACTGAAAGATAAGGAATAAGGAGGTCTGGGGAAGAGGAATACAGAAGTGGACATGAAGTGCAAAGAGCTTCATAAAGATCTTTGTATACCACCCACCATGGAAGAGGCACTTCCTAGTCAAATGGACAGACTGATTTGGCCAGGTGATGTCAGACAGCCTTTCTCATTAATCACCCCAGTGCTGGCACACCAGGCATATGAACAGACTAATCATGGTGGCAGGCATGGAGGCTGTGCAAGGCAGCTTACAAAATAGGTGATCTAATTTCTGCTGCTGCTGAATGCCTATCAGGAACAGAGATTACTGCGAGCCCCTGACAAAGAACAATTCTTCAGAAAGTCCAATCGGCCACGTGGTGGCACAGCAATTACATTAAACCTCTTTCTCCATGGAAGGGCCAGCAATTCATCTTGAAGGAAATCAACACATACTTAGGATACAGGGTTTGCCATTCCTGCCCATAGATCCTCAGCTGGCACCATTATCTAAGGACTTACTTCATGTACGATTCACTAACACAGGAGCCCACAGAACATCCTGTTGTACCCAGAAACTCACTTTAGAAGAAAAGAGGTACAACAATGAGCACGGGAACACGGCATCCACAGGTCCTGTCACTTCCTGTACCATCCAGAAGCTGCTGACTTTATAAGGTAAAGGAACACCCTTTTGAAAGTATTGCTGAAGTACCACATTCAATATAACACTTAAGGCTGGAGTGCTTAAGCATCCTGCATCCTCCAGGATGCAGTGTCCACCCTTAATAATAAGTGACTATTATACAGTACTGTGTCTCCTCTATATAGATTACATGGTTCAGGGTGGAAATAGGGCTAATCCCTCTTACCATCTCACTCAATAACCTACCCAGGGAAATCATCCCTTCCATCCCCACAACTCTGAGCTCTGCAGCTCTAGAGAGTCTGGTTCCAAGAATAGAAACACTTATACCAGGAACACTACAAGAATCCCATTAAACTTTAAGCTACAGCTATTGGCACTTTATGTTTCTTGTGCCAAGAGGTCAACAGGCCAAAAAAGGCATCACCATTTTGGCAGTGGTAATTGTTCAGGAGAAGGTTGAGTTATTGTTACACAAGGTGACAGAAAAGACTATTTGGCAACAAGAAGGACTTCTTGGGCATCTCTTGGTAATGCCCTAGCCAATTGTAATGGTAAATGGATAAAAGTAGTAGTCATGGCTTGAGAAGGGCATGATGACTACAGGCTCAGATCCTTCATGGATGAAGGTTTGGGTCACCCAACCAGGTAAGCCACCTGGAGCAGAGCTTTCAGCCAAGGGGGAGGGAACTCTACACTGGGTTGTAAAGAAGGGATTTGATGAGTGTCAGTTGTGTCTCTGAGAACAGCTGCATTGTTGAGAGCTGCAGTTTGTCCCATTAATCTTCCTCTTGTACATTTCCCTAGGAAAAGAAGCAAACCAGAGTTCTAGAGGAGCTCTTCCCAGATAGGGTGATTTTTTAAAATAAGAAATATGTGGTCCAAGAGTTGAAAGGGGTAACTGAAACAGTCACTTTGATGCACCACAAGCTTCCCCCCTTCAGTTCTGAGGGCTCATTCCCCCAGCGGCCAGATATGTTATCTGCTGACAGCTAGCTGTTGAGTCTTTCTTTTGGAATTGCTCTTGGCCAAAGGGAGATGCCTCACCCAAGGTCATGACCTCTCCCTGGAGACAACCTGCATCCAATGAGAGGTCAATGCAAGAGCACAAAAGCTCGGCCCCCTTGCCTCAGCTTGAGACAATTCACAGGAGAGCTCCAAACTCCAGTGCTCCTCAGGATCAGCTGAGGCCATTGTTGCAATACATCATAGTTCATCTTCTTCCTTTGCCCAGTCCTTTTCCTCACCCTCTCAAGGGTGTTGAAGGCACTCCTTTAAAAAATTCCTAATGCTAGATGACAAGTTGGTGGGTGCAGCGCACCAGCATGGCACATGTATACATATGTAACTTACCTGCACATTGCGCACATGTACCGTAAAACCTAAAGTATAATAATGATGATAATAATAATAATAATAAAAGAAAAAAAAAACAAATTAAAAAAAAAAAAATTCCCACACAGAGACTCTCTGTCTCTGAGTTTATTTCATTGGAACATGATCTAAAACATAATATATATCAAAATCCTTGAAAACATTCATCCACTTTAACCCAGTACTCTCACATCTAAGATAGTCTAAGGTAATGAGAGATTAAGTCATAGTTTTGAGTTTGCTGTTGTAACATTATAATTTTTTAAAAACTATAAAGAACCTAAATGTTCAAAAAGAAAGAAATAGCTAACATAATGGTATAGAATTCTTTACAGCCATTACAATTCATATTTTTAAGAAATATAGTGACATAGGAAAATGTTCACAATATAATTTTAAGTGAAAACAGCAGGATACAGAACTATAAAATTATAAATGGTTGGCAAACATATTACTTAAAGAACTATCACCTTTAAGAGAAATTCAATGACCCCAGTGGTAAATATACTTAAAGCAATCTAAGGAGATAGTCAAATTTTGTTTAATTGAGTAAAATTTGATCTCATAGCCAGACCTATTTTTAGGTAAAATAAAGATAGTAAATTCTCTAGCACTGGATAGTTGAAGAAGAGCACAAATGACACTTGGCTTGCTGTAGAGTAGAATTAAGCATGAATTTAAAATGTTTAAGGTACCATTTTACCCTCTGGAATTCCATTCTGCAGTGAGTGTCTTAGAGATGTATGGTTTTGGTCGGCTTGCCTCTGCTTTCCCTTGGCTGGCCTGGCTTTGGTTGATTTGTCTTAGTTAACAACTTAACTCTTGAAGACATCTGACTTCTTTGGCTAACTTTGACAATTAGGCGAGAAGGAATTTGTTTGATCATCTCCACCTCAGAACCCTACAACCTTTACACCTTTATCACAAGCATAGAGGAAAAGAATTCAAAGAAAAGAAACTCATGTAAGATGATACTGCCAAGTATCTCTAGGCAATAGGAAGGAGTAACCCAGACTCACCATTAAGGGAAGGGCAGTGCTTTTAGAAAATAAGATCGTATATTGAGACAAACTAATTGTGATGTTGTTATGTCACACGTTTAAATAATCCCAGGTGCACATTCTCTCACTTTCATCAGAACCCAACCACACCAAAGCCGGTCAAAGAATCTGACTCCTTTCCACCACCAAGCCTCTTAACATTTTCTAGACCTGAATACAAACCAAACACTCTCATTTTCCCAATTTCTTACTCCCACCCAAGATATTTCCAACATGTGAAATTGATTATTTGAAGGCTTAAAGGAGTGAAATTTAAGATTAAAGACATTCCTTCCCCAACCACTGCTCCGCACTCACATGGCAACTTGGCCTATGCTATAAATAGGGGAGATGATATTTAAGCTCCATGCAGAGATGAGCCCTGTCTTTGAGTTCTTTGTGGCCTTTCCTTCAGTGAAGAGTGTCAGTCCCTGTCTGTCCCTTCCCTGCCCCTGTTAACCACGGATGTCCTAGCCTGGCCATGGATGTGGAGTTCCTCAGAGCAAATAGAATCCATGATTTTGTGTTCTCAGGGGTCATCGAGGTGTGCTGATAGCTTTATCTTCCCTTTTCACTTCATTTTTCTCCAATATGTGATTAAAATGCAGGGCTATCCCAGAAGGAGTTGACTAGAGAACTAAAAGACAAACAAACAAAACAAAGGGACCCTAAAATGACTTCATGGTTAAAAGAAAAACCTAACAGTGAAAAAATAAAGGCATTATAATGAACTCCTCTCCATACTGTCTAGAGCACTGGGGAAATCTCTTTGATGTAGAATCACTGAATGAAGAAAAGTCCGTGTGAAACCAGAACATTTTGGTTTATCCAACAAATATTTTTAAAGCACTTGCTATGTATCAGGCACTGTACTAGATGCTGAAGATACATAGACCTGGACACTGCCCTCACGGAAATTATATTCCAGCAACTCAGATTTATCAGAAGATTGTCCCACAACACTGGGTAGACCACACAACAATGTCAGGCACAGTAGTGCCGTGAGCTTATCCATCCCTTACGTGTTCCTAGGAGTGCTAAGAAAGGGAAATACCAGCCAGAAACATCCTATGAAAAGATTACCTGGAACGACTCAAGAAAATCTTCCCAGGTGCATCTGTTTACCTCTCCTCCTCTGCCAAGCAGGAGAACAACATTGAATTGGAGAACACATATGTTAATAACTCCAAAGAGAGGCTAGTACCTCAGCTTTAGCACCAGCTCCCTGGGTGCTACTATAGTTCTGGGCAAAACTGCAAAGCAGCCAAAGTTGGTCTTGCAACCATCCCAACTTTAGCCCATTATCAATCTCCTAGACATCACATGCACATAGCCTACCCTAAATCTGCCCCAAATCCTTCAATCAGCCTAGACATGCCTCTAGACTAGTGTCTGGTTTAAAATGTAAATGAGGTTTAACCTTACCAGGGATGCCTCAACATCCCCTGGCAGACCTTCCACCCAGACAGGAAGAGGTGGTATAATGGAGCAAGCACGGGTTTGGGGCCAGAAAGACCTGGTTTTCTACCCCAGTGTCACTACTTACTATTTTGTGACCACAGGCAAGTTACTTAACCTCGATTAAGCCTCAATGTTCTTGGCCACAAAATGCAGATAATAATGCCTGCCCATATATATTTTGGGAAGATTAAATACAAACAAGTTCTTCATTTCTTATCCTATCCTTCCTCATCTCGCAAGGGGAACCAATAAAGCTCAGCAAAAACACAATAAAGACATTGATTTTATTTATTTATAGGCATTGGCAGAAACCCCATTATGAATAGGGAGAACCTTTGGAATTCTGCTGCAGTTGATTGCCTTGGCTGGGAGATGTGAGGAGTTTCCTGGAGCAATGTGAAGAAATCCAGGGGATCGCCTGGGCAGGACCCAGGCCTCTAGGCAAAATGTGTGGAACAAGCCATGGGTTTTATAATCCTCCTAAGAAAGAGCATGAAAAGCAAAGTGCATTCTTAATTATTTCAAAGAGCTCTGGGTTCTATATAATCTGTCCTGGAAATAATGAAGAGAAGAAAGATAAAACTTGGCTTTATTTACAGAGGTGACGTTACAGGGATTCACCATCTATTATTACCTGGCAATATCTTAGGGCTGGCCTCCACCACTGCTTTTTACGCAGAGTAAAGTACATGTGAAGTCTGTTGTTCAAGGCCCTGACCCACATCCAACCTGGACTCCCACCACTCTCTCTCAGGCATTCTGGGCTAAGTTGTAACTCAGCCATGTCTTCCCTACACTAGCGACAGGTTTCTGCTTCATCCTGCTCTTCTCTCCACCTACCAAGCCCTCCTTTCATGTCTTCCCATCAACCTTCTCCACATAGCCAAGCCCCTGCTCAAATGGACCCTCTCCATCAGGGAGAGGTAACAGAAGCTAGAACCCAGGCTCAGGGTCCATAGACCAGGCCCCAGGACCTGCTGGGGCCAGTCAGTATGGTGGTCTCGATACCACAGACCTGGGACTCAGTCCATAATGTGGCTGTCAACCAGGGTGCCCTTAGAATTAACTCAGGAGCTTTTAGAAACATATAGATGCTCATATCCCCACCCTAAACCTTCTAAATCAATATTCCTTAGGGGATAAGAGAGGTACCTGGGTATCTGAATTTTTTAAAGACTCCACCCTGGATTCTAATGCATGGCCTTAGCTGAAAACCATGGCTCACAGATAGGAACTCCTATATAAAGGAAACTAGATACTATGGCATGACTTCAAAGACTCTATAAATAGAGCTGATGGAAAATAATACAAAAAGTAGTAATTGGACAACCTGAACATTTACAAATCAAAGGGGCCAGGTGATAAGTAGTTTGGGGTGTTCAAAGATCTGAGTAAGAAACCAGTGAAAAGTTTCATTATTTCTCACAACTTACTGGGAAGCAGATGGGTGGAGGGGAGTGGAAACTGAAAATGTCTGGACATTTGTTCTGAAACTAACCAGCACCTGTAAATCTGTAATTAGCAAAGTAAGGATAGTTGTGGCTAAAAATGTAGTTTGTAAATGTATCAAGGACAGTGGAATGTCTCAAGCAATAAGCAAAACGGCTTTCTTAAGGACAAAAAAATCCAAAACAACATGGTATCTTGTTTTGGAAAGGGTAACCGTATGAGAAGACAAAAGAAACACAGCAGCTGCTGTGTTTGGGGCTTGAGTTGCAGCATTTCATACAACAGCTCATGAAATTTTAATTGCTAACATTTAAAGGTTCAAATTGGCAGGGAGAGCAAGTCACATGGGTTGAACACTAACAAAAGATTACAAAGGAAAGGTGAGGCTCTGTGGCACATCTCCAGCAAGAAGAGGTGCTTAGCAGGGTGCCCTAGGGTCAGTGCTTGCTCACTCCAGATTGGATTCTGCATTCTAATTGACAATGTGGAAGAGAGAACAAAAGACCCCCGAAAGATACCAGAAGAAGACTTGCAAAGGAGGATGAGGGCAACCCCCAGAGAGAACAGCAAAATGAGACAGGTGAGCCCACAAGGCTTAATCTATAGGCAAAAACAGCAGATAGCTGAGACTTCTTACAAAAAGGCAAACTAGCTCGTTGGAGGAAAATTCACTAGAACCCCTTATATTTTAGAAACAAAAGGACACAGACCACAAAAATGTCTCAACTATCAACATGGGTAAGAATGTCCAGCACCCTGGAGAGGAGGTCAGGCTGTACAGGAGGCAGCCAACCCACCTTCAGATCAGGATCAGCAGAGGCATTGCCAAGACAAAGTACATTCAGAATACTAATTAATAGCTATCAATGGTTTCTGTCTAGGAAAAAAAATGAAATGCTACAGGGAATGTCTATTAACCAAATAATCCGCTTGAAGATCTTTTTGCCCAACTGCTGTCATAATTTGGTTTCTCTTTCTAATTTCAGGTTAAGTTCACACTACTGTCATAATTTGATCAGCATGTGCAAACAGCCAAAACCAGAAACACATCCATACCTCTACAGCAGCCTAATCTAAGAAGAAAAAGGGGAGGTTGGGTTGGTGGTCAAAGGGAGAAGCAAATTTTCATTCCCTGTATCTGCCCCTGGGCTAATAACAGCCACTATGAGCTGAGTGCCTGGTATGAGTCAAGCCCTGTATGAGACACATCATTCATATTGCTCACTTTAACTGCAATGGCAGAGTTGTGAGGCAGTTATTAGACTTATGACTTGGAGAAACTGAGCAACTTCCATACGCATCTAGCAAATGCAATTGTCTGGATTTGAACTTGTGTCCCTCGGACTTCTCAATCTATGCTCTTTCCCTTCATTGTTCAGTCAGCCCCTGTTCTCTTTAAGAGGGTTTTCTCCCCAGTTCCCCCAGCTCCCCACTGCCTTCTATTCTGCTTCTGTGCCTGAGAGGCCTTGAGAGCCTTGAGAGCATCATTGGACAGCCCTGGCATACAGACCATTTCACTGGGGCCCGGCCAATAAGAAAGCTTTTCTTGTATACAGAAATGTTTGTGGCAGTCTCCACCAATCTCACTGTCCCACTAGCTCCCTGTGAGTCAGGAAGGGCAAAGATCCCCTTCTTCTGGGAGTGATCCTACTCCTTGGAAATGCTTCACGTAGAATTCTATGGTTTCCAACTGCTGGTGAGCCAATCTCTGCCCCCCTGGATTAAGAATCAGGTAGAAGGAATTGAAAAGGAGCTCTGCGGCCAGCAGGCATTTAAAAGGCCATAGAGAAAAAATGCAGGACCTCTCGAGAAGGGCAGATAGCAGAGCAGCTAGGAGTGCCCCTGCTGGAGCTAGCGTGTGAGGGTGTAAATCCTGGCCCCAGCATGTTCTATGTGCACCTGGGCAACCTGCCTAACCTCGCTCAGCCCTTGTTTTCATATCGGCAAAATAGGTTGTAGTGAGCAACAGGGTAAAGCACTTAGTAATGCTCAATGGATGCTAGAGAAACAAAAACGGAGCAGAGGCAAAGATTCCAGAAGCCTCAGGATGCACTTTCAACATCCCTAGATGAAGAACTTTCATATACTTAATCTCCCTTGTTCACTTCTCCAGAGACTAGTCCTTGTTTCTCTTGTCTTGTGTAGACTAATATACCTCTGAAGTTGTTCTTGCAACCATTTCCCCTAAGTAGATGAGGGATAACAAACAAGCAAAACATGCACTGAAGTTGGGTGGCTGCAAGCAATGGACTTCTTTGAGTGGGAAAAAAAAAAAAAGGGAAGGAGCTGAGGGGTGGGGAAGAAGGAAAAATGATCATAAAATTGGATTCCAAAGCATTCAATATGAACATTCCCAGCAATAGCAGATGCTTTTTGCCTACTTTAGATAAGACTTCTATGATTTAGACCTCTGAGCAAACTGAGAAGCTGTTGGATGTTGAAACATTAAATCTAAACACTGAATGCCTGAACCCAAGCAGAAAAACAAGCCCAAACAAGCCTGCAGGCCCTGCTACCCATCACATCTCACCATGAATCAAAAACCCACTACTTAGGCCAGCTGCCACTGCTGCTGCTGCCAAAACACAAGGTGGATGGGACCTGAGCAGTGTTCTACCACCAAGGAAAGAACTGGATGAGGGTCCAGCTTACTCAGTGGGTAGGTTCCACATGGAAGTGTTTCCTGCCACACACAGGGTCCAGCATGAGAAATGGCAAAGGCAGGGAACAATTCAGGGGTGCCCAAGAGAGAGAATACAGTCACAGGTTCTTAGATCTGTTTCTGGTTGGGCCAGTAAAGCCCCTTCCTCATCCCTCTTTTCCATTTATCACTAGAGACAGAAACTAAAAACCATGGCTTCAGGCTGCTAAAAGCCTAAAACAAAATAAAAAGAATAACAAAATAAGGTGGGTTGGACAAGCCAACTAAATGATTGTATATACTATTTTACTATAGCTACTGCCCCCAAAGGCAGCTTTGGATGCCATCTTTGGATTTCTCACGATTTTTCAATATGTAGAACATAGTAGATTCTCACACAATATCTGCAGAATGAAAAAATAAAAGTGTGCATGCAAAGGGATGGCTGGGTCACTGTAGTCTACCCCAGAGAAGACGGGAAAATGCATTTTGCTAAGGCACACAGTGATGAGAGGCATCCCACATGGTAGAAAGAGAACCAGACTCGGCATCCAGCCTCTAAATGAGTATGTAAAAGAATTTCCCAAGGCTCTTGTTAAAAACGCAGATCCTGGTCAGGCATGGTGGCTCATGCCTGTAATCCCAGCACTTTGGGAGGCCTAGGTGGGTGGATCACCTGAGGTCAAGAGTTTGAGACTAGCCTGACCAACATGGTGAAACCCTGTCTCTACTAAAAATACAAAATCAGCCAGGCATGGTGGCGTGTGCCTATAATCCCAGCCACTAGGGAGGCTGAGGCAGGGGAATCACTTGAACCCTGGAGGCGGAGCCTGCAGTGAGCCAAGATGGTGCCATTGGACTCCAGCCTGGGTAACAAGAGTGAAACTCCATCTCAAAAAATCCTAAGTCCTCCCTCTCCAGGAACTGAAATTCTGGAGTGGGGCCCAGAAATTTGCTTTCCTAACAAGCTCCTGGGATGATTTTGATCCAGGTGGCCTGTGGTTCATATTTTAAGGAACAACCGTTCTAAGTCCCACTTAATGGTAGCCTTACCTTGAGCTTCAAAGATGATCAGCATGCTGGCCACATTTTCCCCCAAGGGGGTCTCTTTAGCCTCTTAAATACTAATGGATACCAGCAGCCTCTAAGACCTATGTGCCATGCTATGTTCTGGAGGAGATGACAGGCAAACCCACTCATCAACAAAGGGCTTATTTGTAAGAGAAGTTCCTGGTGGGGCCGGTGGTAAGAAACGGGGAGTAGCATTATCTGAACCACAGTCCATGCCCCACTAAAATTTCTGTCACAGGAAGTAAGAGTCTTCTGCGTAAAAGCATGTGTCCCTTGGAGAGAACATTCCTGGAAAACATAGAGATTTTTATTGCTTAGTTTTAGAAAGGGGACAGGGTCAATCCCCCATTACTATGAAATATGGGTAAATTGAGAGCATAGTATGCGGCAAAGCATCATAAAAATAATTTTACATTGTTACTGGCTTGATTTTAATGGTGGGTTTTTAGGAGGAATAAAATAATAAGAGAAATTTTTCTGAGTGCTCCCACAAGAGAGAGAACTCTCTTCAGAGTTGAGAGACATCTGTCACAAAGCCGACTGATCCCAAGAGGGGTGAATTCTTGGAAGCCCAAGTCCAAGACACACAAAACTCTGAGTTCAGGAAACAAACCCTCTCTGGAGAAGGAGCCTCACCAGGTGTGTGAGAGTGAAGAAACCAAACACAAGACTAAGGAGGAACTATTAATAGCAAGTTAGCTCCCAACCTAAAGCCAATGAAGTGAAATGCAATCTGCACCCTATGTCTAGGCCAAGGAACCAGGAAGACAATGCCGTGCCCTCACCCATGCTGGATGCAGTCTGTCAGCCTCAGGCTCAGCCCTCTGCACCAACCTGATGCCCTGCCTTCTTCCAAACCAAGACTGTCTTCTATTTTGTTCTACTAGTGTTTGTTGAGTGCCTACTGTATACTCTTGGAAGTATGAAGAAATGATCCTACCTGCCTAGCAGTGTGTATACCTGTCATTCCAGACCCGTTTCCAGTCTCATCTGAGATCATAAGACATCCATAAAGTCCCCTGCAGAATGTTAAAGAACAATAAATGATGAGAAATTCAAATTAAAATATCTAGAAGCACAAGATACGCATAAATGGGTTGTATCCCAAAACTTTCTTTTTAAATTCATAGTTTAAAGGTCAGAACCCATTTCCCAAAGGGACAGTGCTGTAAATAGTCATCAGGTGTGTAGTCTAAACCTAACAAATTCATAATATAGCTAAAATTATACACATGTGCCATAAAAACAAGGAAAACATTTCTGCTGCATTATTATAATTACATTTAAAATAACTCAAAAATATTTTTGAGCAGTTATCCTTAGTGATGACATCCTTGGGAAATAATGTTTAATAAGAATTTAATGAAAGAGAGATTTCTGTAGAAAGTATAAGGAAACTGGACTCATAAGGACTTTAGATTCTTATCTCACATTCTTTAAAAATTTTTTCTCTTTGTAAAAATACTACATGGTTTTGTGGAAATTTTGGCAAATACATTAAAATTTTAAATACAGTATAAAAAATAAAATTTAATATAAAACCAAAAATTAAAAGTTAATATGTATTTCTGTCCAAGATTTTTTAATTCTAAATACATATGCATGTATTTTTTACTTGAAAAATAATTTACAAATATTTTTGTAATCTACTTTTTCACTTTTCTAGTCTTCTCAACATTGTATGTTTGCTTTCTTCTTAATCCTTGCCAAATTGCTTAATTAAAAATTATATCTCATTTTCATTTTTATTTATTCGATTACTGTTGAAATTGGTCTTTTCTCCAATTTAATGTCCACTTGTATTTTATCTATATGTAATTATAATTAATTATCTTTTGCATCTTTTACCTACTTTTCTGCTGGACTGCTTATAGTTTTCTTGAGTTGAAAAGATTGTGAATGTATAATAATACCTCCTTGGTTATTTACACATTTTAAATATTTTCATGGTTTGTCATTTAATTTTTATCTGGTTCATGGTGGTAACACACAGAAATTTTAAGCTTTATATAGTCAAATCTATCCAGTTTTTCCCTTTTAGTTTCTCCCTATTTTAAATACTGAGACTATCTCCCTGGATGATCCAAGTTCATTTGCACTTACATGATGAAAATGTCAAATCTACATAGATAGAAATACATTGACAGGCCTTGCCTCTATCCCTACCATCCGCACCTCATTCGTCTCCATCCCCTGTAGGGAACAAATTTTATTTGTGTCTTACTGATCCTTTTAGTGCATCTTTTTGCAAACTTTAAAACAATTATCTAGTTGATCTTTCTGGAATTGGTACAAGGTATTGCATTTTGAAAAGGTTGTTTTTCCATTAAATTTTCTAATTGTTTACAGTTGATATCAAAGAAAACTGTTGATTTCTGAACCTTTATTTTGACTACATTCATCTTGTTGATCTAGTAATTTTTAGTTAATTGTCTCAGGTTTTTAGATGGACAATTACATCATTTTTATAATTTATGTTGATAATTTTGTCTTCTACTTCCAAATAGTATGTTATCGTTATAGTTCTTATTTTATTTCATCAAATAAGCCACCATTTTACTTTGTGATGGCTTTATAAATAGCACTATTTATGGTTTTAATCATAATTGGTATCTATCTTTTCCAGTTCTTAAAGGGAATGGCCATGCCACTTCTGGAGTTGCTGTTATCATTTATGTTAGTTAGGATGGGCTAAACTGTGTTGCTTTTAGTAAAACAACCCTAAAATCTCAAAAGCTTGGGACAGCGAAAACTTATTTATCACTTAAGCTACAAGTTGATCATAGGTCATGGAAAGGTCAGGTCACGTCATCTAGATCCAGGCCTATTCCACCAGAGCTTATACAATCAAAGGCTGTCATTTGGGCCGGGCACGGTGGCTCATGCCTGTAATCCCAGCACTTTGGGAGGCCAAGGCGGGTGGATCACGAGGTCAGGAGATCGAGACCATCCTGGCTAACACGGTGAAACCCTGTCTCTACTAAAACTACAAAAAAAATTAGCCAGGCGTGGTGGCAGGCGCCTGTAGTCCCAGCTACTCGGGAGGCTGAGGCAGGAGAATGGTGTGAACCCAGGAGGCAGAGCTTGCAGTGAGCCGAGATCGCACCACTGCACTCCAGCCTGGGCGACAGACGGAGACTCCTTCTAAAGAAAAAAAAAAAGAAGAAAAAAGAAAAAAGCCGTCATTTACTGTGACTGAAGCTAGAGGAAGGAAAGCTGGAAAATTTTGCACTGGCTTTTACAGGTTTCTGTCCAGAAGTGACAAACATCGTCTCCAATCACATTTTACTGGCCAAATCAAGTCACTTAGCCATGTTCCAAAAGGGCATAGAAATTCATTCCTACCATTTGCCTAAAAGAACAGCTTGGAAATATGGGTGGACAGAGCTAATAAGTTACCATATCACTCTGAAGCACACACATTCGTATACACACCACAAATGCACAGAAGAGATTCCTTCACTATTGGCGATAGGTTTTCAATATGTCTTAGATTTTTGGAGGAGACAGAGTGATCTAAACTAGTTGCACAGATGAACTAGATGATTGTTAAATGAACTGTAATCCATTAATGCTTACCTTTTATAAAGATTAGAGTCAACTCAAAGATAAAAATTTTTTAAATGCATGAGTTGTTAAGAGCTTTTACTTAATTCTTCTCTTCCCCTTGGAAAGCACAAATTAACTAAAGTTTACTATGATTACTAGTGGCTGAATTCCAGATTTAGATTTATAATCATGTACAGCATAGCTAATAATTTAATTATAAGTGTAAACGATTCCTAAAACACCAATAGTTCATTGTCAAATCTTACCTGTTTCACAAAATTTGGGTAATCTATGGTCTAGAAAAGACACTGCCTTTTATAACATTGAATAATAACAAAATGGCCATATATTCAATAAATACTAAGTAATTACTAAATAATTCAGCCTGGTAAACCATTTTCAATTGTGTCAAAAGCCAAAGGTATCATTCAATCTTTCCTCATTTGAGATGTATTGCATTTCTTATATGTGATGGTTAATTTTAGGTATCAACCTGACCAGATTAATGGATACTCAGGTGCTTGGTAAAATAATATTTCTGAGTATGTCCATGAGGGTGTTTCTGAGAGATTAGCATTTGAATCAGAGGACTGAGTGAGGAAGATCTCCCTCACCAAGAAGGGTGAGCATCACCCAATCCATGAAGGGCCAAAGTAGAACAAAAAGGCAGAGAAAGGGCGAATTTGCTCTCCTGGATCTGAGACATCCACCTTCTCCTGCCCACAGACATCAGAACTCCAGGCTCTGGGGCTTTAGGACTCAGGGACTTACACCAGTGCTCCCCACCCCCCAGATTCTCAAGCCGTTAACCTCGGACTGAGAATTATACCATCATCTCCCCCAGTTTTCAGGCCTTTAGACTCAGACTGAATTATACCTTTAGCTTCCCTGGTTCTCCAGCTTCCAGCTGGAATATCATGGGACTTCCCAGCCTCCAGAATAACATGAGTCAAAGCTCATGTACACCCCTCTTAGAGAGAAAGAGAAATTCTATTGGTCCTGCTTCTCTGGAGAACCCTGTCTAATACATTATACAAGGCAACTCTTTATTATGAAGAAAATGGAGTCATTCAATCCTCACCATCCCAAACAGAACAGGCTCTTCTGCCACAGCCTCTATCAGGCCCTTGTTGGCAGGCCTGGGGCATGAAATCACATAAAGTGGACTCTGGATGGAGAAGGCATTCAGGAACCAGTGCACTGGTCTGCAGTGTGCAATAAGCTCAGTCATGTGCCCCTATACCTCCATTTTCTACCTCTCTCTAATGAGAACATGAGGGATTGCTTTTAATACACAGATTAGCATTTGGGCCATTTATATACACATACAACAGTCCTGTCAACAGTATTATAGTTGGTGTCCTATAGTTGTGCCTCCTCTAACCTGTGAATTAGCAATAGATCATCCTATCCAGAGGTTGGTCTGTGTGCTTCTTCTAAAGGTATCAAAATAAAGATATTGTTTCTTCTTTTCTCTGCTCCATAATCAATATACAACACAAAGCTTCATTCATGCATAGTTTGAGCTAGGCCATAGAATGACCATGTCCTAGAACTTACTTTCTGCCTTCCAATATCCATAGTAAATCGCCAAAATATGTACTCAATACATCCATTTTTAAAACTAGTCAATTTAAGGTAAGAAATATCACAAATGGGTTTTTGGCATTATAAGATAAAAAAATCGATTGAAAGTCTTGTTCTTTAAGATTGAATTATTTTACATTACAGAGCACTGAGTAGACACTAAATAAATTCATAACTGATTTGATTGACATCATTTACCCACAGTCCATAAACCAAAGTTATCCATTGTCATTGATGAACAGCATTTGAAAACTATCATCAATTTAGTTGCTTAGAAATGCCAAGATGCCACCTTAGACGAGGAAGGCCTCTGGCAAAATACATTCATGTGCTGCCTAATGACTTTTGTCCACCATGGACTGCATATATGACAGTAGATGCGTAAGATTATAATACTGTATTTTATTGTATCTCTTCTAAGATTAGATATGTTTAGCTACACAAATACTTACCATTGTGTTACAATTTCCTACAATATTCAGTACAGTAACATGCTGTACTGGTTTGTAGCTCAGGAACAATAGGCTATACCATATAGCCTAGGCATGTAATAGCCTATACCATCCAGGTGTCTGTAAGTTCACTCTATGATGTTCACACAAAGATGAAATCGCCTAAGGACACATCTCTCAGAACATATCTGGACTGTAGGAGAACAACAATCTGATTACCAGATCTTCAAAACGTGGGTAGCCTTACAAGATTCAGAGTTTAACTGATAAGCATGTAATTTGCAATCTCCTAACCCTGGAATTTGTCAAGATAACATTATAATAGTCCCTCATAGAACTAATAGACTCTTCCAATAAGTAGATGCTGCTTTGTGAATTCAGTCCTATCATGAGACTTCTGAGTTGGGATCTTGGAATCTCATTAGCCTCAGAATCCTAAATTTATAATAAAGATGCATAGAGGCATAGTGAGTAGCATTTGGAAGATGCCCTTAATTCTCAGTTCTCCAGTTTATCTTAATCTTTTTATATAAACTCCTCTAATCCTCAAACTGGCTTCTGCCTGTGCAAAAGTCAACATATGAGTTAGTTACTACTTCCCAGTGAAAGACGATAACATTTTCGGAGTGATACTTTATGTATATTTAGCATTTGTCATCCCTAAACTTCAGTTACAGAAATTCTCTCATGAATCCCCAAAATATGTCAGTGAACTAAGAGTCTATAAACATATAATCATGGCATTTAATATCTTATTAGCTACACAGAAAAATAAGGTATTTTATAGCACATGCTCCTTAAGAGATTTCACTATTGACATTAAAATCTCCAATGGAATTTCTCCTTGGAATTGAGGATATATTGTAGTAGTGGTAAAAAATATTAATATTTGTTGAGAACTCACCATAGCCCTGGCATTCTGCTAAATATTGGATATCCTTTTCTCATTTAAACCTCACTGCTATCCTATGAAGTAGAAATTATTATTACCCCTATTTTACCAGAAGCAAATTGAATCAAGAGAGTAACTGTTTTCCCCAAAATCATCAGCAGGAATGTTGCCAAACAATGGCCTCGCTGCCTAAGGTACACAGAAGTCAGTACTATGGCACCAGCTTTTGAGAAAAGAAAGGGCTTTATTGCAGGTCATCCACCAAGGAGACAGGAGCCAACATTAAAATCTGTCTTCCTGAATTGGGGTTTGAGAGCAGGTTTTCCAGGCAAACAGCAACAATGCAAGGGAAAGGAAAATGAAACAAGCCATGATCTGATTGGATCATGCAAAGTAATGCCAGGTCTTTGGCTAAGTCCACACTGCAGCAAAACAGGGCACCCCTTGCTTCTTAATTTGGCCCTTGTTCCTTGACCCGAGCACTTGGGTTCCGCACATCGTTGACTTTTTTATTCCAGCTGGCTCCAGGGTCCTGAATCAGGCACCCTTAGTTCATTTGGGCATGCTCAAGCAATGTGACCGGCAACCTGGGGTTCCATTGCACTGAAAAACAGCTAATCATTTTGTTACTGACAACGTTGAATTGGCTCTGCCATTACAGAACGACAAATTAGCAGGAACTGCAGTGACCTACATGAGGTGTTGGTATCTTGGGCTAGGTCATAACAGTGGAAATAGAAATGAGTAGATCTGGGGTCACTTTGCAGGCAACAGCAGCTGCTGATAGACTGAGTGTAGCAGGTGGAGAAGCAGCGGCAATCGGGGTGGCTGCTAGGATTCTGCTTGAGTAGTTGCCCTGATGGCATTTATGTACATGAGAGAGAAGTAGGTTGATGCGTGTTCCCAAGAGGAGAATAAAACACATTGTAGTCACGATCTACAAATTAAACATATAATTATACACACAGACACATTTATCTATACATATTTAAAACATGATCCTAGAAGAGGGTGTTTTTTCTCTTGCTGTTTTTCATACTGTCCTATCATGGGAGACCCACAATTAGGACTCTGAAGTCAGCTGTTTGCTTGGGGTTTTGCTAATGCTTTGGTGTATCAAAGTAAGGCACACACTGCTGAGGAGAAATCTGGCATGGAAACATCCTTAAATGCCACCCTCCCCCTCATGGTTTATATAAGCCTTAGCTACAGCATTGTCTAGAAATGGCTATTCTTTGTCTTTTCTTTGGAACACATTTCTCACTTCAAATGCAACTACCCTTTGCCAGCCCAGGATTTTCCCAATACTGAACGGGTGCCCATCTTCAAGGACAATTCCAAAGGCGTGCCCCTGCCTTTGGAACAATGAAGAGGGTTTCCCTCATTGTTTTTCTTGTCTTATCTGCATCCAGAAATTTCTGGCTTGGGCCATTTTAATTTTATATACTTCTACTTTATTTCATTTGAATTTCAGAAAATAATGAGTATTTAAGAGAATAAGTGTTTGAATTTAAACAACTAGGAGTAGGATTACTGCATGTAGAGCCTGGGATTGCCATTTGAAATCATTAACCGGCCTGAGACCAACCTTTCCAGCATGGCTGCAGGGATGTCTTCCCGGGTTCTGACACATTGCACATTGTGTGACTCCCAAGCAAGCTCTTGGCCACTCAAAGGAAAACCACTGAATCAAAGGAGATGGCATATGAGTCATTTCATCAATTACTTATTTCACATAGATTTAAAACTATGTCTTGCTGAGCTCAACTTGACTGCATGTTTGAATAGTGAAAGATATTGTGTGGAAAAAAAAGGGGCAAATCTAATCACAGGCACAAATACCCTTTTGAACCACATTTTAGATAAGAGTGTCCTGCAGAGGCCGGGTGTGGTGGCTCAGGCCTGTAATCCCAGCACTTTGGGAGGCTGAGGCGGGGGCATCATGAGGTCAGGAGATCGAGACCATCCTGGCTAACACGGTGAAACCCCGTCTCTACTAAAAAATACAAAAAATTAGCCGGGTTTGGTGGTGGGCGCCTGTAGTCCCAGCTACTCGGGAGGCTGAGGCAGGAGAATGGCGTGAACCCAGGAGGCAGAGCTTGCAGTGAGCTGAGATCACGCCACTGCACTCCAGCCTGAGCGACAGAGTGAGACTCCATCTCAAAAAATAAATAAATAAATAAAAAAGAGTGTCCCACTTGCAAATTTGTTTGAGTTCATTGTAGATTCTGGATATTAGCCCTTTGTCAGATGAGTAGGTTGTGAAAATTTTCTCCCATTTTGTAGGTTGCCTGTTCACTCTGATGGTAGTTTCCTTTGCTGTGCAGAAGCTCTTTAGTTTAATTAGATCCCATTTGTCAATTTTGGCTTTTGTTGCCGTTGCTTTTGGTGTTTTAGACATGAAGTCCTTGCCCATGCCTATGTCCTGAATGGTAATGCCTAGGTTTTCTTCTAGGGTTTTTATGGTTTTAGGTCTAACGTTTAAGTCTTTAATCCATCTTGAATTCATTTTTGTATAAGGTGTGAGGAAGAGATCCAGTTTCAGCTTTCTACATATGGCTAGCCAGTTTTCCCAGCACCATTTATTAAATAGGGAATCCTTTCCCCATTGCTTGTTTTTCTCAGGTTTGTCAAAGATCAGATAGTTGTAGATATGCGGCATTATTTCTGAGGGCTCTGTTCTGTTCCTTTGATCTATATCTCTGTTTTGGTACCAGTACCACGCTGTTTTGGTTACTGTAGCCTTGTAGTATAGTTTGAAGTCAGGTAGCGTGATGCCTCCAGCTTTGTTCTTTTGGCTTAGGATTGACTTGGCGATGTGGGCTCTTTTTTGGTTCCATACGAACTTTAAAGTAGTTTTTTCCAATTCTGTGAAGAAAGTCATTGGTAGCTTCATGGGGATGGCATTGAATCTATATTACCTTGGAAACAAACAACCCCATCAAAAAGTGGGCAAAGGATATGAACAGACACTTCTCAAAAGAAGACATTTATGCAGCCAAAAGACACATGAAAAAATGCTCATCATCACTGGCCATCAGAGAAATGCAAATCAAAACCACAATGAGATACCATCTCACACCAGTTAGAATGGCAATCATTAAAAAGTCAGGAAACAACAGGTGCTGGAGAGGATGTGGAGAAATAGGAACACTTTTACACTGTTGATGGGACTGTAAACTAGTTCAACCATTGTGGAAGTCAGTGTGGCGATTCCTCAGGGATCTAGAACTAGAAATACCATTTGACCCAGCCATCCCATTACTGGGTATATTCCCAAAGGACTATAAATCATGCTGCTATAAAGACACATGCACACATATGTTTATTGCAGCACTATTCACAATAGCAAAGACTTGGAACCAACCCAAATGTCCAACAATGATAGACTGGATTAAGAAAATGTGGCACATATACACCATGGAATACTATGCAGCCATAAAAAAGGATGAGTTCATGTCCTTTGTAGGGACATGGATGAAATTGGAAATCATCATTCTCAGTAAACTATCGCAAGGACAAAAAACCAAACACCGCATGTTCTCACTCATAGATGGGAACTGAACAATGAGAACACATGGACACAGGAAGGGGAACATCACACTCTGGGGACTGTTGTGGGGTGGGGGGAGGGGGGAGGGATAGCATTAGGAGATATACCTAATGCTAAATGAGGAGTTAATGGGTGCAGCACACCAGCATGGCACGTGTATACATATGTAACTAACCTGCACATTGTGCACATGTACCCTAAAACTTAAAGTATAATAATAATAAAAAAAAAAAGAGTGTCCCACAGAACAACAGTTCCTTGGGATATTAACAGGTATTCTCTCTTTTTTTGAAAATTTTATTACTTTTTAAAAAATTGTTCTGGGCACATAGTAGGTGTATATATTTATGGAGTACATGAGATGTTTTGAAACAGGCATGCGATGTGAAATAAGCACACCATGGCAACTGGGTTGTCCATCCCCTCAAGCGTTTATCCTTTGAGTTGCAAACAATTCAATTATACTCCATACATTATTTAAAAATGTACAGTTAAGTTATTGACTATATTCACCTGTTGTCTTATTCATTCTTTCTATTTTGTGTACCCATTAACCATTTCCACCCATTCTCAGCCCCCCACTTAACAGTGTATTCAGAAAGGGGAAAAATGATCTCTGGTCACGTGAGTAATGCTAGGTTAAGTAAATTTCAACAGGCTCCTTCACTATAGACTTCTCTAGATCTTTTTGTTGTTGATGTTTTTCTGTTTTGTTTTGTTTTGTTTTGTTTGAGATGGAGTCTTGCTCTGTTACCCAGGCTGGAGTGCAGTCGTGCAATCTCAGCTCACTGCAACCTCCACCTCCCAGGTTCAAGTGATTCTCCTGCCTCAGCCTCCCGAGTAGCTGAGATTACAGGTCCGCACCACCATGCTTGGCTAATTTTTGTATTTTTAGTAGAGATGGGGTTTCACCATGTTGGCCAGGCTGTTCTCAAACTCCTCAGGTGATCCACCTGCCTCAGCCTCCCAAAGTGCTGGGATTACAGGCATGAGCTACCGTGCCCGGCTGACTTCTCCAGATCTTTAATGTGATGCTAATAGGTTCTGTATCTCCAAGAAAGGAGAGAGGGCATTTAACTGCTTCCCAAGCTTATTTAATCACAGAAACCTATTTTTGAGAATGTTTTGTGGCACATATTTTGAGAATCTCAATTCCAAAGGAAAGAAAAACATAAATAAGGACTTAATTGAAAGGACAACCTCATTTAAAAGTTCACATAGAGGCCATTATTTGGGTCACAGAAAACTAAGGCCTGAGATTTGTCATGGAGTTCATGTCCCCATTTGGTCACTAAGATAGAGACTTGTCATTGTAATGGCTGCTCAGCACCTGTGAACACCCGCCGTGAACTGACCCAAACCAGTGGGGCCACACATGAGGCGAAGCATGCCCGTTATCGCACTACCAAATAAGGAAACCAAGTCTTAAACCAATTTTTTGCTCCATATACAGACATTTACTTCACAATTGCTCATAACAATTCATACAACATGTTCGGTAAGCTCAAAGAAGTCCCATTTTCTGTCCTTTTAGGGGCTCTCAGCACCACCTTGACTGAAACATTTCCTCAAGGCAGACATGGCAACATGCCCGAGGCAGGATTCTAGAAGGTTCCTAGGCCATGCTGGGCAACTTGGAATTCTCCAACTAAGTGGGTGGACACAGGGCCAGTTAGCCATCAAGTCTCGGGCACTATCCCTAAGAAAAAGGCTGCAGTCTTTGCTGGAGCCTTATACCCTCTTCATTACAAACAGGGAAGTGCTCTAATATTTTAGCCAATCGAGGTAGCTGTATTAGTCTGTGAGGGACCACAGGCTGGGTAACTTAAACACTAGAAATTTATTTTCCCAGAGTGCTGGAGGCTGGAACGCTAAGATCCAGGTGTTGGCAGGCTTGGTTTCTCCTGAGGCCTCTCCCCTTGTTTTGCAGATGGTCATCTTCTCACTGCGTCCTCACATGGCCTTTTCTCTGTACGTGCACATCCCTGGTGTCCCTGAGTGTCCAAATCCCCTCATCTTATAAGGACTTCAGTCAGATTGGATTAGGGCCACAATAATGGTCTCATTTTAACGAAATCACTTCTTCAAAGATCCTATCTTTAAATATAGTCACATTCTGAGGTACTGGGGCTTGGGGCTTAGGGCTTAAACATATGAATTGGTAGCAGGGACACAATTCAGCCCACACCAGTATCCTAAATATTGATTTTTTTATCAAAATGATATCCCATAACTAATGTTCATTTTGCTAATTAATGTCATTAGTTTCCACAGTGAAAACTCCTTTCGGATATTCACTATGCTAATTAGCAAAGTCTCATACATTTCTCTTTTTTTTTTTAATATAATTTCAACTTTTCTTTTAGATGTGGGTGTTCACATGCAGGTTTGTTACATGGGTATATTGTGTGATGCTGAGGTTTGAGGTATGAATGAATCCATCACTGAGATAGGGAGCATAGTACCCAACAGGTCATTTTTCAGTCCCTTACTCCCCTCCTTCTCTTCCCCCACTAGTAGTACCCAGTGCCTATTGCTGCCATCTCTACATCCATGTGTACCAAATGTTTAGCTCCCACTTATAAGTGAGAATATGTGGTAGACGCTTTTCTGTTCCTGCATTAATTCACTCAGAATATCAGCCTCCAGCTGCATTCATGTTACTGCAAAGGACATGATTTTGTTCCTTTTCGTGGTTGCATAGTATTCTATGGTATATGTGTACCACATTTTCTTTATCCAATCCACCATTGATGGGCACCTAGATTGGTTCCATGTCTTTGCTATTGTCTCACTCACTTCCTTATATCATTAGCTCCATAATCAGTCAGGTGCAAGGGCATCTCATTGACTGAGCCTAATAGCAAGGGAGGCTGGGGAAGTATGTTTTTGGCTTTTATCCTGGGAGGAAAGGACTCATATAATTGGGCTCTTTTTGGCAGTGTCTGTATTTCTTTGCATATTTCAGCATAGACAATGTGATATTATCTGTATGCCAGCTTCAATGCTAAGGGCAGCCAATTACCTTAATAGAGAATGTACACTAGAGGGTTGCTCACGTAGCAACACTAAGGAGACTTCAGCAAATGCTCCGTTTATACCTATAAACTGAGTAGTGTCCTCATAGGAGCAGCCTTGGATGGGGTTTGGCCAAATGTCATTATTTCAACTGGTTCTCTGTCTTCTGGAGATTCTGTGTTACCTCACAGATAATTCTTGAAATAAATCCCTTTTCTGCTTAAACTAGCCAATTCATTTCTTTGCAGCCAAGACACCTGATACAGTCACCAATCCTTAGATTTTCAGAAAGCATATGCAAGATATGTTATGGTATAGTGATCTCCTCTCTCATAAAACCAGGGAATCACAGGTTGACCAGTTGACCTGCCTAATTTAGACATCTCTCTACCTACAGCAGGGAGAATTAGAGAGTCATATCATGTTGGAACTGGAAGGGACTGTAGCAATCATCTAATACAGATGAAGAAATAGTCCTAGAGAGAAAAGATTGCTCCAGGCCACATCCATTTTTATCCCTACCCCCAAAAGGATGTTTTAAAACAACCCCTGTAACAATTCTCAGCCTGGGGATTATTTTTACTTAGGTTTAATAACTAAACCTATTAATGTCAGCCTGGAAGATGAATATAATAGGTGGTCCTAGTTGTTGGGGTTGTAATTTAGGAGAGAACAATTTTCCATTTCTGTTTAAACCCATAACCCAAGGTGGCGGAGACAACGTCAGGAAAAAGCAGCACAGCCAGGTCTTCATTAGAGACACGCTGGAGCCCAGGTGGACTTGCAGAGTGACCTATCCCCCAGGCTCGGCAGTGAGTCACTACAGGGTCAGTTTGGCATGTTTTTCTCTGTTTCAGACTACAGTTCAGCTAGGCTTTAGGTCGGCATCTTTTTAGGTTGCTGGGGAGGCCTCTCTGGTAGGGGTATGGAGAGGAAAACAAGATCTCCCAGCCTAACCAGACCAGGCTAGACTGGAGAGAGGCGCTGCTGTTTGGTTGTGGGTTTCATCCAGGGTAATTTACTCTTCTGTGTTTGCCACCCAGTCATATCTATGGTTGTAGGTTTGTTGTTGTTATTGTTGTTTTCCTTTGAGTTTTTTTTGTGTGTTAAAACCTAAACTGTTCAAAGAAAATGCATGTTGTTCTCATCCCTCGACCAAGCATGTTTTCTCAATTAGATGCATTTTCACAGAGAATTAGTCTTAAAACCCCTGTGAGCTTAAAAATAGATTAAGAACTATTTCTTAAGCTCCCTTTCTTTGGAATTTAAAGTGTTTTTGAGCGGAGTTTTTTGGGGGGTGGAGGAGAGGAAATTTAGCATAATTAAGTAGATCAAGAAAAAAAAGAAAATCATTTAACTATTTCTTATATGATCCTCAGGCTTTGAGGTTCACTCATGTAAATAAAGCTCATCATGGATATTAATTCATTCATTCCTATACTCCTTCATTCACAAAAGACTGTGTATCTATCAGGTTCAAGGCACTGTGCTAAAAGAAATATACAGGAAGAAGCCCAGAGCATTTAAGAGCAGGATGTTGACAAACACACACATTGAAGATACTATGATTTGAGCTTCTGACATTTGGACTAATTAAAGCTGAGGAAATTGGCATCTATTTGGCAAAATGGCCAACAAAGAAGACACCAGGCAGAACAACCCACAGAAAATTTCATCAGCCAGGAAATTAGAATTCACTCTCCCCATCCAAAGAGAAAGTTAATTACTGGCTTTGGTGGATTGCATTCCTGGCTCTGCAGTATTATCTTAACACAGAAGGCAAGAGAAGGCAAGAAGGGGCTGAAAGAGCCATCTTTCCAAAATATACTTGGGAGAATTAAAACACAGATGTTCTTCTCTGGGGCCCTTGTGACTGGTCAGATCCTCTTGCCCAGATCCTAAGAGGGCTTAGTGGAAACAAAAATGGTGGTTGTGAATGTGAACACTATTAATTGGTCTTTCTTCTGTATCTAAAAGTCTAAGCCTTTCTGAATGGAGTCTTTCAAGACTCAGCTCAGACACTACCTTTTCAAGGAAACCTTTTGTGACCTCTCTGCCCTCAACCCCACACACACAACCATGCCAGCTAGACCATAGATCTTCCCTAGCATTTCCACACACCTGCATTACCCCTCATGGCCCAGCCTTATTATCAGCATCCCTTATGAGCCTGGTGGACACTTGGGGTGTCTCTGGCACATTGTAAGCCCTTCATAAATGATTTCTGAAGGACTGTAATACATAGTTTATACAATTTTCAGCATATGAATTTAAGGGAAAGCACAAAAGAAAAATACCCATGGTGTACATCTAAATAATAATAATACATAAAGGAAAGTTCACATATTTAAACAGAAAAAGACTGACTTATACTAGAAGAGAAACAATGACCTATCCCACAGAGTATATGTAATACCATACATTTTCCAAATTGCTAAAAGAGAGGTAGTTTGCCTAAAGTTAACTCCCAACTCTACCCACTTAAAGGTAGAGGGTCCATTTATTCTTAACAGTGAGGAGCATTTCAGAATAGAATGTTCTCACACACGCACACTGAAGGCACATAATTTGAGCTACTGAAACCTTGAACTCGTTAAAGCTTTAGCTGTTGGAATGCATACTCCTAACTTTGCAAGATTATTACACTTAGAGAACATCTGAGATTGCAGTCAAATAAAACTTAGGTTTGTCTGAAAAATTAATTAGTGTACATAATTATTCTGCCACATAATAACAAGGTATCAGATGTAAGCAATTCATGTATGTTATTTTAATAATTAGCACAACTAAGTTATTTTCCTTTTCCACCTCTGGCTTAACTTATTCTCTAATATGTGTACAAGTGTCTGGTCTATTGTGTTCCCCGCACCATGCATTATTAATGCCAACCACACACACACGTAAGCACAGGCAGCAAAAGATTAAAATCCTGCGCACCCTGTTTCGCCGGCCTCTTCACACCCCTGCCTCTGCTATGGCCCCGGGTGGTGCTCCCCAGTACTCCCAAGCTCTCTGCCTCCTCATTCTCTCTCTTTTTCCCTACTTCCAAGGGAGGATTCACATCGGATGTGACTGAAACGTATACAATTTAGGGTTTCTTATTTTCAAAAAATAATATTAAATTATTAATTCTACTGGGTGCGGTGGCTCACGCCTGTAATCCCAGCACTTTGGGAGGCCGAGGCAGGCGGATCATAAGGTCAGAAGTTCAAAATCAGCCTGACCAACATGGTGAAACCCTGTCTCTACTAAAAATACAAAAAATTAGCCAAGTATGGTGGCACACACCTGTAATCCCAGCTACTCAGGCAGGAGAATTCCTTGAACCCGGAAGGCGGAGGTTACAGTAAGCTGAGATTGCACCACTGCACTCCAGCCTGGGTGACAAAGCGAGACTCCATCTCAAAAAAAAATTGTTTCAAAATTAGGTGGAAATAAATATTTATTTAAAAAGAGAAGTCTCATCAAACTAAAAAACAAAGTAACATATATCACAAAATCTAAGGGAAAAAAATCTCGAAATAAATGTATTAGGTAGTTCTTTGTGTAGCACTGGTCCACGGACTGCCTTCTGACTATGCCATGTATATTTCAAACCTTGTCTCTCCTGTATGACCCACATGCATCCAGAGGCAGCCACTGTAGGTTAACATGACCATCATGATAAGACCTCTAGCACTACATCTTCAGGTCAGGCCAGCAGGTGGGCGATAGGAAGATGAATGGAAACCATTCCAACACAAGGAGGGCTAGCCATTACTTCACACAGTGACTGCAAACCACACAGATATATCTTCACACCCTGTCCCCTTAGCCAGATCCAAAAATTGCCTGTAGTCACTCTAACTCTCTAACAGAGAAGTGTGACTGAGGCAAGTTAAAATGGAAAAGTCAGAGGATGTAAGCAGTTGTAGCTAACATGTCTTACTTGTGCAAATGTTGCCAAACATGACCACATGAATGCATCACTAGGGCTTCTCTAGAGCTGGGAAGGAACCCAGGCATGTGAGGGACCCTGACACCTAAGCCTCTACAGCTTCTTGGTAATCCCACCTCTGCCTTCCTCCCACACATCTTCCCATGGATTCCGGTCCCCAAGCTTCTGGGTCCAGCAAGGCAATGAGGCTCAAGGCACTGAGCACCATGCCTTAGGGCAGGATGGACAAACTGGCAAAGGAAACAGGAAGAGTAAATCACACAGATCCCCTCTGCCTTCAAGTCTTGGGACAAAGAGGGATGGAGGGAGGGGTTAGAGTTCTGAGCAAAGCTGGGACTTTGAACTCAAGCAAGTGGACACTAGCTCATTAAATAACCATGAGCTAAGTGCTTCACATGGATTACTGCTTTCATCCTCACTACCACCCTAAGGAAAAGGAGACAGGGAAGGAGAAAAGAAAGAAAAAGAGGAAGGAGAAAGGTGAGAGAAAGGATGATGATGAGAAGGAGGAGGAGGAAGGAGAATATGGAGAAGAAGAATGTGAAAAAGAAGAAGGAAGAGAGAAAGAAGAGGGGTAGGAGGAGGGGAATAAGAAGGGGGAGGAAGAGACACAGAGGAAGAAGAGAAAGAGATCAAATGAAAGAGAAAAAGGGAAGGGGAGGGAAAAGAGCAAAGAAGAAAACGTAAGCTGTTAGAGAGAGATAAAAGAAAAAAGAGAAACTTTACTCGTGAACTCCTCTTCCCTAGGAAGCAGCAGTGTTTATCTTTGGTGTCATAATAAAATTAAAAGCTTTTTTTCAGACTATACACTCATCCTCTTAAATTAGAAAGAGTGACAATTTCTTTTGGCTCAGTTCTGCAAAATGCAAGTTGTCATGATCTCACCTCTTAAAAAAAAAGGAAAAAGAGAAAAAAGCAACCTCCCAGGAGATGGCTATCACTTCAAGTGAATAGTGAATGCCCAGCAGGCCAGCCATTTGGTTGCTGTCCATGTTTTCCAGTGGCATGTGAGCCTTTCACCCAGACTGCAATCCCATGCCAAGCTCCATGTCATGTTCAATCTTCAAAATCTTTTGTACAATTCCAACACTTTCCAGCAAGAGTTGATTTTCTTTATGTTTGCTTGTCTTTTAACTAACTGACACTCATAATTTTCTTCTAAGGAAAAAAGAAGAGCAGAAAACTTGAAAATATCACCTAATCTGTACTGCACATGCTAAGACTGTTCAGAAAAGTTGAAAAATTATAATTCACAAATGGGTGGCTTGAAGTACCAGTTGAACCTCAGAAAAATTAAATTCTTTAGGAGGAATGCCTTTAATTAGAATCAGAAGCAGACTCCGTCATGGAAGTCCTGGAAACTCCATTATTTCACAGATTTGCAGACTCATAGACTTTCTTATTTGTTGTCAGAAACTTCTGGAGGTCTCTCAATGAATCTCCAAGTTACTGGGTGAGACCACACCTAGCCCAGGATTCCAGATCAACTGCCTCGTCTGTATTATTGGTGAAGACACCCAGGAAATATTTCACAACCTATCTCAGTAACATTCCAATGTGTTATAATCCTCGCTTTTAGGAAATCCTTCATTATTTCCAAAGATACTGCTACTGCTCTACATTCTTTGTGAAAATAACAAGATCAAAACCTTTACAATCTCAAAAAAAGGAAAAGAATCAAGGAACATTCTCTCCTCTTTTTTTTTTTTTTTTTTTTTTGAGATGGAGTCCCATTCTGTAGCCTGGGCCAGAGTGCAATGGTGTGATCTCAGCTCTCTGCAGCCTCCACCTTCCGGGTTCAAGCGATTCTCATACTCAGCCTCCTGAGTAGCTGGAATTACAGGCACCCGCCACCACGCCTGGCTAGTTTTTGTATTTTTAGTAGAGACAGGGTTTCACCATGTTGGCCAGCCTAGTCTCAAACTCCTGACTTCAAGTGATCTGCCTGCCTCGGCCTCCCGAAGCGCTGGGATTACAGGTGTGAGCCACTGCACCCAGCCCACATTCTCTTCTTCTGCAAACTAACATGTCTATACCCTTTTCAGTCCTTTAATGACCTGTGTGGACCCTGTACAAACCAACATGCTCTATGGGCCCCTCCGTTGTGGGTCGAACAACTAAACACCTCACTCTGGTTGGTGCCGGCCAGATGAGTTGATGAAACCTGAGAGGCCAGATTGCTTCCAGTTCTATAAAACCTGTTTGAGAATTAAAAGAGATGCTCCATCATGTCCTAGGCTGAGTAAATATGAAGGAACAGTGTAATTCTATGGCAACTGACAATCCCAACAGTAAGCCAACACAGCACCACCCCCAGGAGAAACAGCAAGTGTTTGAGTGGGTTCAAAAGAGAGTTGGGGAACTAGGGGGATTGGGGCTGCATGTGACAGGGAGAAGAGGGTGTGGGATAACATGGGTTGGCCTTGGTTGATAGGCTATATCCAGTCTCTGCTGCCTCTGTCTCTCCTTCCTCCTCCTTACCTCACTCTTGAGCCCCCCACCTTTCTCTGTCTCCCTATCTGAAACACGTACCCTGCTCTTAATTGGGAAACTAGTAAACATTTCTGCTGATTTTAATCCTGAAACATCATTGAGACCATATGAAATGAGTCTCGAGGATCAGAACAATATGAAGGGAAGGCCTGTCGGCTAACAGTCGGCGCACCTGTGCTGTCTTCTGGACTTCCACCACCAACAGTCTCCAGGACCTGTTTCAAGTTGCTTCACCTCTTTGAACCGACTTCATCTATTAACTGAGTGGTTGAACTAGATGGCTCTTTCTGGCTTAAAAATTCTATGATTTCATTTCTGGAGGAATTTCAAGCACTGGTAGAGAGAGAAGAAACTGAGAGGCAAGAGGTATGGTTTGGACTCATCAAATTAAATCACAGGTGACTTTCCAGTCCCCCCACCACCCCGATCTGTAAGGCTGCCTTTGGGCGTGTGGCCTTCCTGCAAAATGGCAAACACTTGAAAAAGCTTCCACGCTGAAACCCAAACCAGACCATATTTAGGATGCCCCATAAGGTGGCATTTTTTACTAAGATGATAAAGGATAAACATTGGCAGAGTCAGAGAGGCTGCTCCCAAATACAGTTCTCCCCATCAGCAACACTGCATTAGCCTGCACCTATCGTCCAGAGTATGAAAAAGACTTTTGCCAAAGACGGATTTTGGGGATTTATCATTATTACATGTTAAGAGCCTGTTCTCCATGTCCTCACTTTCCTACCTTGCTAATCTTCCCCATTTCCATCTTTCGGCCCAGTGTGAGATCTCACCATCTCCTTTTCCCATCTTCTTTCCTCCATACCCTTGGTTTCCTAGCAGGTCAATGTCCCTGCGCCTTCACTGGAATCCATCCACCCTGGTTATTCTTTTCTTTGTGAACCTGCTGGACCACATCTCAAAGTTACCCAAAAGAGGGATACAAACTAAAATCGGAACTAATGCTGACCCTTACCGGCCTGCAGTTAAGAGTGTGTGGAACTAGGGTGGCTGCAGGCAAAGAGATCGGGAGAAGGGCTGCCTCATGCCATGGGCAGGACAGTAAACGGTGCAAATTTTCTGGAAAGCATCTTAGCAATATAGGTGAAGAGCCTTTACAATGTGTTTGTCCTATGACCTACCCTTATTTCTTTTATTCTAAAGGAATAAGAAGATATTTAAGCAAAGCATGAGTGAAAAGGCAATCCAAACACAGGAAAAGGGGCTGTTATGATGTCTGTGGTTCTAAGAAATAGAAAACAACAACTTGGCTTAAATAATAAGCACATAACCAAAGAAATCTAGAAGCAGGATGCCCTTAAGGGTTGAGAGATTTAGCAGCTCAAAAATGTGACCTGACATACGAGTTCTTTCTATGCTTTTGTTCTTTCTCCTCCAACACTGATTTCACACTATTTGTTCTTCCTCCTCCAACACTGGTTTCACACTATTTGTTCTTCCCCCTCCAACACTGGTTTCACACTAAACTTGGCTCCCCAGTGGCCAATAGCACCAAACAGCACGTATGGCATCCTTGTTGGTATCCAAAAGAGATGGAGAAAGCCTGATTTCACATGGCTCTTCCTTAAAAGCAACAAAGGACTTTTCCTGGAAGCCTTCAGCAAACCTCGTCAGATTTGAATCGCGTGCCAATTCCTAAATCAGTCACCGGCAGGGAAGTGGGGAAAAGGGGAGGAGGTGTTTACCCTTAACCAATATACCTACCCCTGCCCACTGAGATCAATTCCATAAAAGTATTGCTTCAGTTCTTTGAAGGGAAGTACAATGTTTGTGAGTCACTCCCCACATTTACCCACCAAGAGCTAAGGGATAACTGAGTAAAATGGTAGAGCTGGTAGGAAAATGGTGAGTAGTCCCATCCTTCTGTGCCATAATTGACTTGTACACAAAGAGATTTGGAAATTTAAACATAAGAACTCTCTCTTCCCAAGCCCAGGGCTTTGGGCACTTCAAATCTCGTCCTTGCCTGGGCACAGTGGCTCACGCCTGTAATCTCAGCAATTTGGGAAGCCAAGGAGGGTGGATCACCTGAGGTGATGAGTTTGAGACCAGCCTGGCCAACATGGCGAAACCCCAACTCTACTAAAAAATACAAAAATTAGCTGGATGTGGTGGCACACGCCTGTAATCCCAGCTACTCAGGAGGCTGAGGCAGGAAAATTGCTTGAATCCAGGAGGCAAAGTTTGCAGTGAGCTGAGATTGTACCACTGCACTCCAGCCTGGGAGACAGAGCAAGACTCCATCCCACCCCCCCCAAAAAAAAAAAAAAAATCTGGTCTTCACATGTGAAAAGATAAAAGCTAATTTTTAAAAACTAAATAATAAAGAGCGTTAGGTGATAAGTTATACGATAGAGATAATGTGCGCTTTAAAACTTTACAGAAAGAAGAAACCACACAGCATAAAGCAGACGAAAAACACCTCATGGAGAAGGGAGAGCTTGAATTGGTGTTTGATTGAAGGACAAGAAAAATCTGTTGGTAACTTCCCTCCGGCTCAGACCTCTGATGCAGTTAAAGTAAAGCAACTTAGAATCATGATCTAGGGAAGATATTCAGAGAGAAATGAATTTATGATGTCTTCAATTTGAAGAAGCTATGATTTTAGACTATTCTAGAATACAATGATTTTTGGTTGCTTCACACTTGTAACAAATGTTCCACTACTGAAAATTTGCAACACTTAAAAAATTCCTACACAAAATCACAGCCCACCTTCCTGTTCTTTGCTAAATAAACAAAATATTTTTTCTCAATTATGTTGCTCTCCTTAATTACACGCAATTTTAAAACTAGCTATAACTGACAGCCCTTTCCTC
This sequence comes from Pongo pygmaeus, assembly GCF_028885625.2. Classification (NCBI taxonomy): domain Eukaryota; kingdom Metazoa; phylum Chordata; class Mammalia; order Primates; family Hominidae; genus Pongo; species Pongo pygmaeus. The sequence continues at coordinate 44,764,663 of NC_072389.2, forward strand.
ACATTTACTGCCAATGTATTTAGGTCAATCCCACCTCCAATTAGAGAAACTTAGAAAAAGGAAATCCTACGGTGAAATGCCATATGCCTTACAATTTTCAGTAACTAATCCTCAAGGATGACAACTTGGCAAAAAAGAGAACTGGACCAGCTCCCTGAAAGGTCCATCACTTCGGCCCAGGTGAATTGATTGCCTTAAAATCACAGTGCTTCCAGGTTGTAGAGACACACTCAAAACGGACTATTGCCCTCACATTAAAGGGGATAGGTTTTCTTTTCCCTTTTCCCATCCCTGCTTCTCTCAAAGCTGCACAGAGGTATATGAGGTTTGAGGAATATTTGCAGCACATGTTGGCTGACAAGAATGTGGGTGAACTCCTGTCAAGGTGCGCAGACGCTCCCTCTTCTATGACCTTTCCTTTCCACCCAGAACAACTGGAGTATCATGATAAGAGGAAGGGCTTTGTGTTTGAGATAAGCAGCTCCTATACCTGTCAGCTTTCTCTGATAAGAAAGCTCTTTCCTGCCACCATATAGGTCACCTTCTTATTGGTAAAGCATGATGAAGTTTGGAAACTGTTGTCCTTGTTTTGTTGAAAGAAGCCAAGTTCCAGGAAATCTCCAGAGGCATTCCTACAATCCCTCAGCCATGGCAGCATGAATCCTGAAGGGGCAGTGAGTGCTGGTTTCTACTCTCTCTGCACAGCTAAGCCTAGGGGAGATAATCTTTTCATACAAGATGCATTTTGCTTTTGTGGGCCTCTTGCAGCCCTCAAGCCCCCATCTGATCTGTACACAATGATCCAGTGGGCCAGAGGAGCCCAAAGCCATGAGCGGCCTATCCCTCCAAGAACTATTTCTGACTGTCCAGTATCATGGAGCAAGTGGAAAGAAGAAAAAAAAAAAACCCCAATTACTTTTCAAAGAGCAAGATGAATGCTGTAGAAGGAGAAGGAAGGGGAGGGAGATGGATGGGTGCCGATTCCAGAATCTTCAGACCTGCTTGGATGAATCATTACCTATGATTTGCGGGACAAGAATCTGATTTTACTCATCAACCAATAGAAACTTTTCTTACTGCCTCCCAACATCTGAAATCCAACAAACAAACATGTGCCTTAGGAACATACCGGTCATCTTTTAGAGGCATTTGATACACATATTGAGTAACTAGAAAACACTCTTTCCGTAATACACACACACACACACACACACACACACCATCTTGTCATCCAACACTCCCACGCAAGAAAAGCGAAACTGCTGTTTGATGAACGTAAACACTTGGCTGTTTGCAGCAGTCGGGAATCCTGCCAGGTTTAAGTGCTAAGATGGGAGGTGAACCCCAGGGGTTTCCCCCTGCCTGTGCTGAGATCCTTATTTGGTCAAGCTTCTACCTATGCCCTGGCCTCGGAGCCAGCCCGATAGCTCTGGACCACAGCAGAGGGAGCGAGGCTGCTGACGTCCCATCCCGAAGAGATGAATGGAATTCCAGGCAGCTGGAGTCATGCTGGCTTGGGACAGTGGCTTGGAGACCAGACTTCAATGACAGAAGCACTAGGCAGCGGCACTCATGGCAATGTATGCACCCACAGAAATGTAACCCACACCTCGGGTTCAGGAGCCGAAAAATGAAAAGAACGTTTAAGGAGGAAAAAGGGAAATACAATAATAGGCAGAGAGTAATTTATTACTCTATGGGTCTGCTCTGTAAATAGTTGAAGACTCTGGAGCCAGATGGTTCTGCAAATTCTCCAAACAGGAGTCACGTTAAGAGGCACGAGTGGGCACAAAAGCTGTTTTTCAAGACACAATTTCAATTTGGCTTGAGGAAACTGGATACGAGTAAGTTTCCTTAAAATTGGAGTAGAAAGCAGCTGTCCTCCCCGGGCTCCTTGATGAGAATACGCACACCGCCCCCAAGCGGCCGGCCGAGGGAGCGCCGCGGCAGCGAGAGAGGCGCCTCTGTGGGCCTCCTGGCAGCGGCGGCAGAAAAGCGCCCGAAGGCAGCGAAGGCGAGCGCGGCGCACCAACCCGCCGGCCCCGCCGACGCCGCGCTCACCTCCCGCCGGGGCGGGCGTGGGGCCAGCTCAGGACAGGCGCTCGGGGGACGCGTGTCCTCACCCCACCGGGACGGTGGAGGAGAGTCAGCGAGGGCCCGAGGGGCAGGTACTTTAACGAATGGCTGTCTTGGTGTCCCCTGCGCCCCGTCGGCCCGTTTTTCTTTTTACTAAACGGGCCCAGTCTCTACTGTCCACCTCTCGCCATCAACCAGGCATTCCGGGAGATCAGCTCGCCCGAAAGCCCCTGCCCCACCCCGCGGGCCCTCCTAGGTGGTCTCCCCAGCCCCGTCCCTGCTCGGGATGCTCGCTGATCACCCCGAGCCCGCGTGGCGCAAGAGCACGAGCGCCGAACCCGTGCGCGCCAAGGCTGCGGGGGCGGGCACCGACTTTTCTGAGAAGTTCTAGTGCTCCCAAGCCCCGACCCCCGCCCCCTTCACTTTGTAGCTGGAAAGTTGCGCGCCAGGCAGCGGGGGGCGGAGAGAGGAGCCCAGACTGGCCCCCCTCCCGCTTCCTGCCCGGCCGCCGCCCATTGGCCGGAGGAATCCCCAGGAATGCGAGCGCCCCTTTAAAAGCGCGCGGCTCCTCCGCCTTGCCAGCCACTGCGCCCGAGCTGGCCTGCGAGTTCAGGGCTCCTGCAGCTCTCCAGGAGCAATCTCTACTCCGGACGCACAGGCGGTCCCCGCGCCCCTCCAGCCCTCGCCGCCCTCGCCACCGCTCCCGGCCGCCGCGCTCCGGTACACACAGGTAAGTCGCCCCCGGCGGCTGCCGACGACCAAAGCTCACCTGGAGCGCTGAGGCTTCAGTCCCCTCTGGTGGACCCCGGAACCTACACTCTCCCCGCTCGCCTACCCCAGCCCGCCCCTCTCAGCCGCTGGAGGACTCTTCAGGGCAAGGCTCCAGAGCCATCCTCTCCAGCCTTGAGGTTCACAAACCAACTCATCAGGACACCTCAAGATTTCCTTACTCTCTGAAGTCCTCCTTAAGCCTTTGTATCAGCACTCCAGGGAAGAGTCTGTACTTCCCCGTGCCCTCCCTGCAACCCCAAACTACAGTTCCTGATCTTGTTCACCTTCGACTTCCCAAAAGCCCCCAAATTGTTGGTCTTGCGCCCCCCACACTTTAAAACCAGCATCTCTTTCCTCCACCTCTCTCTCTCTCTCTCTCTCTCATATGCTCTCTGGAAAGTAATCCTGTTGTCCTTCATTTCAGCAAACGCGGGGTCAAAGAGGGATGGTCCCGGCCCTGTCCCCATGCCCAGCCCCGTTTCTGCGCACCCTCCCTCCCTGCCTAGCTGATCTCTGACCCTGGCGCTTGTGCTTCCTGCTACAGGATCCCTGCTGGGCACCAACAGCTCCACCATGGGGCTGGCCTGGGGACTAGGCATCCTGTTCCTGATGCATGTGTGTGGCACCAACCGCATTCCAGGTGAGTTTGTGTGGCACCTTTAGGGGAAAGAGGGACGAGGAAGAGGTGCTGGCTGCCCCAGGTGTGCCCCCTCACGTGCTGTCCTCTCCCAGCTCCTTTGCTCTTGAGCCTGACTGGACATCAGGACGCAGCTTCACTCTGAACCTGGTGTTTATTCACCTCTTTCAGTGGTTGCCAGGAGTTTTCACCCCAGCCCTTTGTCTCCACCCCTAAGGACTCAGCCCCCTACCGCTGGTCCCAGCCTAGAAAGCTCACTATGTGTTCTCTCCTGTCTAACAGAGTCTGGGGGAGACAACAGCGTGTTTGACATCTTTGAACTCACCGGGGCCGCCCGCAAGGGGTCTGGGCGCCGACTGGTGAAGGGCCCTGACCCTTCCAGCCCAGCTTTCCGCATCGAGGATGCCAACCTGATCCCCCCTGTGCCTGATGACAAGTTCCAAGACCTGGTGGATGCTGTGCGGGCAGAAAAGGGTTTCCTCCTTCTGGCCTCCCTGAGGCAGATGAAGAAGACCCGGGGCACGCTGCTGGCCCTGGAGCGGAAAGACCACTCTGGCCAGGTCTTCAGCGTGGTGTCCAATGGCAAGGCGGGCACCCTGGACCTCAGCCTGACCGTCCAAGGAAAGCAGCACGTGGTGTCTGTGGAAGAAGCTCTCCTGGCAACCGGCCAGTGGAAGAGCATCACCCTGTTTGTGCAGGAAGACAGGGCCCAGCTGTACATCGACTGTGAAAAGATGGAGAATGCTGAGTTGGACGTCCCCATCCAAAGCGTCTTCACCAGAGACCTGGCCAGCATCGCCAGACTCCGCATCGCAAAGGGGGGCGTCAATGACAATTTCCAGGTGAGGCTTCTTCTCTGAGCCCTGCTCCGTGGGATCATCTGCTAGACAGGTGACCTGCCAGGAGGGCTACAGGAAATCCTGTCTGTACACTAAAGCAGCAGTTCTCAGATTTTAGGCAGCATGAGCATCACCTGGAGGGCTTGTGAAAGCTCACCCTGCTGCACCCCAGCCCCAGAGTCTGGGATTCTGTAAAACTGCAACTCTAACAAGTACCAGGTGATGCTGATGCTGGTGGTCTGGGAAGCACACTTTGAAAACTACTCAAGGAAACAAGAAATGGTTTTCCTTTAGCAGTCAGCCTGTTCAAGCCTTAGATACTCCTTAGGCTCTTAAGAAAAGAGCTTATTTCAAATGCATTCCCCCAATTTTAGTCTTGTTTGAAATGGATACTTTCTATGGGCAGAATCAGTACCACTTTGCTATTGGATTCCTCATGGGGATGCAGCCGGTCTCACATAAAAGGTTAAAATAGCAGTTAGTTGTTGCTGTTTCAGCTTCATCTGTGCCTTCTAGATCTTTGCAACGGTGGCTTTGAACTCCCACATTTAACTCTTTGACACTGGAAAGTGTCATTATATCCCCTGGGCTTAGGATCAGATTCCATTTCCTGTGTACCCAAGTAGGCTGATAACTGAATTCTTTGTAAAATACTCAAGACTTGGCAGAAGTCACAATTAAGATTTTGAAGTTGTTTGGCGATTTATGTTGCTGTGTTATTTTGACATAGTGATCTTAAGACAGCTCTTTGAAGCTTTTAGAACATCCATTGTATGCTTTTCCTAGCATAGAGACAGTCTCCCCCAACCCCATCCCCACCCCCCTCAGCATTCTACAAGTAATGTGTGTCCTCTGCCCACAGGGGGTGCTGCAGAATGTGAGGTTTGTCTTTGGAACCACACCAGAAGACATCCTCAGGAACAAAGGCTGCTCCAGCTGTGAGTACCCCTCTATTTTTAGGCACATAGGGAATCGGGGAATTCCACCAAAAACAAGCTGAAGGATTTAGCAATAGTGGTTATACGTAAATTACCCCCAGTAAGATCAAGAGGCATACAGAAGTGACCCCAAGGGGTATTATACACACACGTATACACACATGTGCGCATACATGCAACCCCTCTACCTGCATCCTTCACACCAAATGAAACATCTTCTACCACTAAGAACTCAAGAGGCTGGCTGGTAAGAGTATCTATTTGAAGCTTTCATTTTGTTTCTTGCCAGCTACCAGTGTCCTCCTCACCCTTGACAACAACGTGGTGAATGGTTCCAGCCCTGCCATCCGCACTAACTACATTGGCCACAAGACAAAGGACTTGCAAGCCATCTGCGGCATCTCCTGTGATGAGCTATCCAGCATGGTCCTGGAACTCAGGGGCCTGCGCACCATTGTCACCACGCTGCAGGACAGCATCCGCAAAGTGGTCAGTGGCCTCTGCACCCAGCCCGTTAGCATGAACCCTAGAAGGTTTATCACAGATGGTCCCAAATGACTGAAAATGCGGGGGGACACTAATGATATTCTCTCCCATTTAGACTGAAGAGAACAAAGAGTTGGCCAATGAGCTGAGGCGGCCTCCCCTGTGCTATCACAACGGAGTTCAGTACAGAAACAACGAGGAATGGACTGTTGATAGCTGCACTGAGTGTCACTGTCAGGTAAGGGACCTTCACCAGCCAGAATAAGACTCAACGGCTTTTGTTTGAACCTACATCTTTGGGGAAATACCCTAACTGCCACAGAGATTCTTTTTATGTTTCATGGCCTGATACCAAAGTGTTTTTTTTTTCTTTAAGATGCAATTATGGCATCTATAAGTTCTTCTTTAAACTCTCAGGTGGTTTATCAAAGTATTAATTATACCCCAGGCTAAGTATCTAAGAGAATGAATCTACTAAGACATCTGAATAATTTACCTACCTTAGTTCAAAGACTAAGTGTTGAATGTCAGGTAAATAAAACCTGGTTGGAACATTCATTTTTTTTTTCCCAACCCTGACTTATATTCAGCTTTGGCATAGGTTCTTTTAGTACAGTAACAATTGTTTTTCAAATTACTTAGTCTGACACTGTTAGGATGTTACTGTCTGCTTTGCTCAGATGGCACTGCCAGCTGTGTGTGATTCACTCTAGCATCCCCCCCCATGCCAGTGGCCAGTTAGTTTGGAGGTTCACCTGGCTTATCTATTAATAGCAAAGTATTTGAATTTGCTTAAATACAAATCACAGATGACTGCCTTTGGGAACCAACTTCATTAAATTCCCTTTCTTTTCCAATATAAAGACAGATCACAGATCTATAGATGAGAAAAAAATGCTTATAGATCTTCCTTCCTCCTCCCAAACACATAATATAAAAATGTAAAAGTCCCGGCTGAATTTTCTGAGTTTGATTTCAGACATAGATTTGACCCATGATGTTGGTTGGTTCCTCTGCTATAAATTCTTTGTACTGTAACTTCCACCCTTGCCTGAGTAGCAATTAAAAAGAACTTTCCAAGGAATGGAGTAACACGTAAACTAGCACTAGAACTGTCTCTACGATAGTGGTAGCTGCAAATATGACAGAGACAGATCTTCTATGAAAATCATTCCCCTAGCGCATTAACAGCCCTGACCATGTTTTGGCTTGTAAAGGAAATGTTACAGGATGTAGACTTCTGTATGCAACATGCTCAGCAGCCTGTTCCCCTCTCACTCTCTTGCCCTGCAGAACTCAGTTACCATCTGCAAAAAGGTGTCCTGCCCCATCATGCCCTGCTCCAATGCCACAGTTCCTGATGGAGAATGCTGCCCTCGCTGTTGGCGTAAGTTCCTCAAATGGCATAGCTATTCTTCAGTGACTAGGCCAGTTCTACATACATCCTAGACAGCCGAGCACAACACTGGAACCCCACCCCCATCTCCATCATGCTTTCATTCAGTTTCTTGCTGCAGCAGCTGGTGAACTGACAGCTTATCTGCTGTACAGAGCCAAAACTCCATTATGAGTACATCATAATTACCCATCTGGATTGCAGTAATGGAAGTGAAGATCTTGGTATAGCTCATTAATTCTGATTTTTTGCTTTGAGGAGAAGAGATAAAGACGTGGCAGCAACAGCTCTAAGTTGACTGCTTTTAGAATTTCACCTTAGTGGCACACAATTAAGAAAAATCTGCTCACCAGAGATATTGACAGGCTTATTGTGTGAGCACTGGCCTGATGGGGCCTGGAAGTTTTGCCCCTTTCATCTGTAGGGATAAGAAGGCCTAAGAGAATAACAGCAATCTGAGCTCCAGAGCACCAAAACAAATAAGGCACGATATTGTTCCATGGCACCTTATCCCTGGCTTTTGTTACCAGTAAAATTAATGACTTTGCTGAGACAATATTTAATGTAGCAGGTACAAGTTATAAAAGTGATTCATCACAACTAAGATAAGGAAGAAAACAGGAAAACAGCACTTGCCCTTCACACACACACACCCTTGTCACAGCTCAGAGTAACCAATTCCATCCAGGGATCATATTAGCGATATTGGCACTGTAACGATCGTTTTTACATCTATTTTCTGTTCCGCATTCACTTGACATGTGCGTTAAAAGGAACAAAGCTAGCTGGAGGTAGCAAAGATTTGAACTTGAATCAGGGATTGCTAAGAAAACTTACAACTAGCGACCAAAGAAAATAAGTTCTTTGTCTTCTGTCTGATACAGCTAGATGTGATTGTAGCCGTGGCGCCTGGGCAGATGGTAAACAAACATGCTGTCCTCTTATGACAATATGTGCAGAGAAGGCCCCAAATGCTGGGGTGAGAGGAACAACAAACTGACTAACTCATGGCCGAGTTGGAGCCAGAGCCAACAACAGCTCGGCTGCCTTCAAACTCATCTGTCAAACACATGGTGTATGGCTCCCCTGACAGAAATGACTCCTATAAGCTTCCTCATACTCGTGCATTCTTGGAAGTCTAAGACCGGAAATGCCTACCCAGATATCTTAAGTCAGTAAAGGAAAACTCATTTGCAATGCTGAGAGGAGAAAGGAAAAGCAATGAATAGGAGAGCATACACTGTGGGAAGGCTCAGCTGTACTGAGCCAGGCAAAGCATCTGATTACCCCACTGCTGTACACATCATGACCTGGGATAAACCCCTGGGCCGTTGGCCTAAGAAATATGTTGCTTTTCATCCTGTATAACTGCAACTTTGTGCCGGCTCATATTATGTTCTAGAGAGCTCATGTACACCATGGTGACCACAGTTAATAATACTGGATTGTATGCTTAAAATTTGCTAAGAGAGTAGATCTTAAGTCATCACCAAAAAAAGTAACTGTAAGATGATGGAGATGTGTTAATTAGCTTGACAGTGGTAATCACAATATATGTGTATATCAAAACATCACATTATACACCTTAAATGTATATAATATTTGTCAATTATACCTCAGTAAAGCCAAAAAGAAAGAAATATATTGCTTTTCACCCTCTGGCAAGTGGAGGGCCCTGAACAGAGCCCTCTAAAGAACAGCTTGTCCTAATCATCATGTACCTGATGAACCTCTGTTTCCCCTGCAGCCAGCGACTCTGCGGACGATGGCTGGTCTCCATGGTCTGAGTGGACCTCCTGTTCTACGAGCTGTGGCAATGGAATTCAGCAGCGCGGCCGCTCCTGCGATAGCCTCAACAACCGATGTGAGGGCTCCTCGGTCCAGACACGGACCTGCCACATTCAGGAGTGTGACAAGAGATGTAAGCATCTTAGCCTCTTAGGGACATGGAGAACTGACCTGTCCTTGTTGTCATCACCAAGGGCAGCTCCACAGCATGTATATTAAGAACACGGGTTCTAGGATCTCTGGATCCCAATCCCACTGCTTAGCTGTGCACCCTTGAGCACAACTTACCCTCTCTGAGGCTCTTTCCTCATTTGCAACTTGGAGATAATAATAGTTCTTGATAAGTTTATCTTGAGCATTTCATTTAGATACTGCATGTAAAGCAGTTAGCATTGAGTTTTGATTCATGGTAAGCACCCTGTAAATGTTAGGATATTAACAGCACCCCATAAAAACAGCAAACTTATCCGTTCTCTGGTAGAAAACATTCCATGTTGACATCTGGGCATGCGGCCAGGAGCCAATTTCTACCGTACACTGGGTTTAGTTGCCATTGACCATTTCCTGGAAATACTTCTGCGTGCTCCTGATGAGAGCCTCTATTTGGCTGTCTCTAAGCCAAAACCATTTGTGACCATCAACTTTGTACTTTAGTTAAACAGGATGGTGGCTGGAGCCACTGGTCCCCGTGGTCATCTTGTTCTGTGACATGTGGTGATGGTGTGATCACAAGGATCCGGCTCTGCAACTCTCCCAGCCCCCAGATGAACGGGAAACCCTGTGAAGGCGAAGCGCGGGAGACCAAAGCCTGCAAGAAAGATGCCTGCCCCAGTAAGTGTGAGGTCCACTGCAAGGGTGAGCATGGGCAGCAGCTCTGCCCAGCTGGTTGCCTGGCATCTGCAGCCTGCAGTTCAGCGGGTCATAGAGCAGGAAGGTTACCTACTAGAGAAACAAACAGAAGCAAAGTCCTGCAGGCTCAGCAACTTCTTTTAATGAAAAACAAACTCGCCCTCTTCCCCAGCATTCTTTCCATGTGTCAGAGAAGCAGAGGTTTCTTGAACGGGCTTAGGAGAGTCTATGACAAGGGATTTGAAAGTTGATCTTAATTGTTGCCTGTGGTTCATCTTACAGTCAATGGAGGCTGGGGTCCTTGGTCACCATGGGACATCTGTTCTGTCACCTGTGGAGGAGGGGTACAGAAACGTAGCCGTCTCTGCAACAACCCCACACCCCAGTTTGGAGGCAAGGACTGCGTTGGTGATGTGACAGAAAACCAGATCTGCAACAAGCAGGACTGTCCAATTGGTGAGCCATGCAGCCTAGGAAGAAATGACCTAGGAGCTTTGCTATTTTACTGAATGCTGCAGTCAGCTTTCGAGGAGATTTCAGCTTGCTTAGTCCTGAGTGGTTTGATTGCTCTAAGATGCAGGTGGACAACATAATCCCAACAAGTTATCGGTTCCCTATACTCTATAATATCTTACACCGTGTTAAGTGCCCAGCATGGCAGTATGGCAGCTTAGACCAACCATTTACTGTAACTGTCTCTGTCTCCTTGTCTCAGATGGATGCCTGTCCAATCCCTGCTTTGCCGGCGTGAAATGTACTAGCTACCCGGATGGCAGCTGGAAATGTGGTGCTTGTCCCGCTGGTTACAGTGGAAATGGCATCCAGTGTACAGATGTTGATGAGGTGAGGAACTGATGGGGCTCCGAGTTTCTGGATCTAGAAAAGCAGCTAACCTGTGCAGTCGCTTCCTTGTGGCAGTGACTTCTAAACATGAAGCACGCTCTTATTTCCTCCATAGTGCAAAGAAGTGCCTGATGCCTGCTTCAACCACAATGGAGAGCACAGGTGTAAGAACACGGACCCCGGCTACAACTGCCTGCCCTGCCCCCCACGCTTCACCGGCTCACAGCCCTTCGGCCAGGGTGTCGAACATGCCACGGCCAACAAACAGGTACAGTCAACTAGACGAGTAAACCAGAGGAGAGGAAAGCTGTCCTTGAGCAAAATAACTAGGAGAGGGAGGAATGTAATTTCATACCCTTCACCAAAAAAAAAAAGGGCGAGGAGATGAATGTACGGTCTAGTTTTAGAAACGTGATTAGAAAATCCATGGTAAATCCTGCAGGAGAAAAACAGTCTTCCATATTTAAAAATGCTGCTCTGGAATAAGTTGTGAGCAGATGGACTTGTAAACGCCTAGGTGCTGAGCAAATTCAAGAAAAATAAACATAAAGCAAAGTTTGCTTATAGCCTCAGGGAGAATGGGGAGGGACAGAGGTAATCCACACTCTTCCAAATGGAGCCTCTGTCTACCCAGAGATGACAAGGATCTGGATTCTTGTTTCCATGATATCTGAGGATTCTCGAAAGCTCTGTGTAACAGCAGGATGGTGTACCCTCAGGTGTGCAAGCCCCGTAACCCCTGCACGGATGGGACCCACGACTGCAACAAGAATGCCAAGTGCAACTACCTGGGCCACTATAGCGAGCCCATGTACCGCTGCGAGTGCAAGCCTGGCTACGCTGGCAATGGCATCATCTGCGGGGAGGACACAGACCTGGATGGCTGGCCCAATGAGAACCTGGTGTGCGTGGCCAATGCGACTTACCACTGCAAAAAGGTAGAGCCAGGTCTTTTGTGTGCCTCCAGAAAGGGGGCCCATCACCTTATCAAAACACAGGCTAAGGAATTTTAAATACTTAAAGTTTGGACATGAAACTAAAAGATTAAATCTCCCAAAGGGAGAGGGGCACTAATTCCTATTAAAATTAAATCACTTGGTGCCAAAAACATGAACAGGGCTAGCTCTTTGGGCAACTGTTCCATAGTCAACTCTTCTGTCCAAAAAAAGGTTCAGTACTCTATCCAAATACCAGCAGAGCATGACTTGTGTTCACAACATCTATAAAGCCTAGAGCATTTACACAAATTCTGTATGTATATCCCCCAAGAAAAGTTTTATTTTCTTGTCTTCCCATAAAAAAAAAACATGCTGTTACTGAGCCAAATTCTGTTCTTTTTCTATTTGGAATTCCAAGTACACTCCCTTGTGCATGTGAGCTCAGCATGAGGAAGGCAACTGAAGCAGTGATATATATCTTCTCTTTCCTAGGATAATTGCCCCAACCTCCCCAACTCAGGACAGGAAGACTATGACAAGGATGGAATTGGTGATGCCTGTGATGATGACGATGACAATGATAAAATTCCAGATGACAGGGTAAAAACAGTTTTCCATCCCTTTTCAATTCAGCAACAGCCTGAAACACTTTAGGATTCAAGGAAATTACATGGCTATAACAAAAAATATACCAAATCAATACACAGGATAATTAGAAATTATTCATTGTGTTCCAGTAGTTTAAGGATGTAGATGTTGCCAAGAGAATTTTTAAATGAGGGTTTTGTTTTTCATCAGAACTGTTTTTCTCTGCACTTGAGAAATTATAATGCATAAACAAATATCACTTTGTTCCCTAGATTCATTTCAAATGTCACATTGAAATTACAGTAAAATTGACTTTGGCCACACTACGAACTGAGATGATGGGATTATATTCTACATCTCACTAACTTCTAACCCACAGGGATCCATTTTTTTAACTATGTCCTTTTAACTTTTGTAGTGATCGTTTTACACCGAGTGATCAATTAGCCTATCCACTAGGTAGAAAGTATTGCCGATTTTCGCAGTTTTAGACATATTATGCACATGGTTTGAGGCTTGAGCTGTTTTCAAGGACAACATTGTTAAGTGCTCCATTTCTTCTCTTTGCAGGACAACTGTCCATTCCATTACAACCCAGCTCAGTATGACTATGACAGAGATGACGTCGGAGACCGCTGTGACAACTGTCCCTACAACCACAACCCAGATCAGGCAGACACAGACAACAATGGGGAAGGAGACGCCTGTGCTGCAGACATTGATGGAGACGGTAAGGTGCCGCCTGATCAGAGGGCCCGCGGGAGACAGGGACATGCACAGCTGTCCAAACTTAACTTCTGTCTAGTCCTGGCTATTAGTATGCACTTTGATGGAAACATCCAAGGCTGGAGAGCCCAGCTCTTATTTGTCCCTTGTTCTCTTCAGGTATCCTCAATGAACGGGACAACTGCCAGTACGTCTACAATGTGGACCAGAGAGACACTGATATGGATGGGGTTGGAGATCAGTGTGACAACTGCCCCTTGGAACACAATCCGGATCAGGTAGGTGGATGGACTCCTTTCAGAGTCTTTCAGTAAACTGTTGGAATATCCCTTTCATGGCCTTTGAAAAATGAGCTTAACAAAGTTCAAATGCTTTCATTACTGTGGCTCCCTGGCTTCTCATAGCCAACTGGAATATGTTCATGTCAATAATTTGCCTGACGTGAGCTCCTTGCACAGAGTCTCACAGATCTTTAGCATGAAGATCTCGTAACTTCAGTCTTACCTTCTGTAAGAAGGACTACTGGACTTGCTCAGCACGGTCTACCATTGTTAAGACAAATTATACAAAGCAGAGATCTGTGACTGACAACTGTACAATAATATTAATCATATGTAATACTAAGAGATGGAAAAATAAATGTGCACAAGCAAAATAACCATTTTCATGGCTAATGATGTAATCTAGCTATAAGAAAATCATCAAACTAAGGATATGTCCAAAACCAAAGTAATTTATCCCTGTCATAAACATTACCCAGACAGTATACAACACAGGGACCAGTGGTCTGTTTCCATCTTTTCAGGACTTAGAGAGGTTGACATGTCAACAGTTTTACAACTGAAACCTTCTAAGGAAATTCTCTGTTAAAGTATCCAGAGAATTTCATTTAACATTAAGATGTAAACAGTTAACATTTCATTTCATCTTTAGCAATTCAATAACTCTATGTGACCTTATTTAGAAAGTTTTATATTTAAAACATTTTTAAATTATCCCTTCTCAGATTTTTATAAGAAAACAAGGATAAAGGAAAAAAATTTTTAAAATGTAATTGCTACTATTGCTATCTTTCTGCAGGAGTATGTAAATAGACATGACACCCCACTGGCTATATCAAACAATGGAGAATTTTCCATGTGGTGGGGGCATAAGTTATCTTTAACATGAATGGTTTATACTGCAATTTACCCTCCATTTCCATCTCTCTTTCAGCTGGACTCTGACTCAGACCGCATTGGAGATACCTGTGACAACAATCAGGATATTGATGAAGATGGCCACCAGAACAATCTGGACAACTGTCCCTATGTGCCCAATGCCAACCAGGCTGACCATGACAAAGATGGCAAGGGAGATGCCTGTGACCACGATGATGACAACGATGGCATTCCTGATGACAGGGACAACTGCAGACTCGTGCCCAATCCTGACCAGAAGGACTCTGACGGTGAGTCGGGGAGCCACTTTCTAAGAGAGGGACTGCTGGCACGGCTGTGTAGATTGAGGAAATGAAACCAAGTCTCAAAGCATTTTGAGAGGATGAAGGGACCAAATGCCAACTTAGACAAGATAGTGACATTTCTGACACCAGTAATAATAATAGCACTTCAGAATTTTGCTGAACTCTTGCTTTTTTGACCTCAGGCGATGGTCGAGGTGATGCTTGCAAAGATGATTTTGACCATGACAGTGTTCCAGACATCGATGACATCTGTCCTGAGAATGTGGACATCAGTGAGACCGATTTCCGCCGATTCCAGATGATTCCTCTGGATCCCAAAGGGACATCCCAAAATGACCCTAACTGGGTTGTACGCCATCAGGGTAAAGAACTCGTCCAGACTGTCAACTGTGATCCTGGACTCGCTGTAGGTGAGTAGTGAGTTCTTAGATCCTAAGAGGCTGATGCATACGTGAGGAAAAACAAATATAAAACCTGGCAGTTGTACCTATCCCTGTGGGTGCTGAGGATGTCTGGGAACATGATGGAGAACCTTCTGAAGGCTACAGGTTTTAACCTGGCTCTGGGCTCTTCTTCCAGGTTATGACGAGTTTAATGCTGTGGACTTCAGTGGCACCTTCTTCATCAACACCGAAAGAGACGATGACTATGCTGGATTTGTCTTTGGCTACCAGTCCAGCAGCCGCTTTTATGTTGTAATGTGGAAGCAAGTCACCCAGTCCTACTGGGACACCAACCCCACGAGGGCTCAGGGATACTCGGGCCTTTCTGTGAAAGTCGTAAACTCCACCACAGGGCCTGGCGAGCACCTGCGGAACGCCCTGTGGCACACAGGAAACACCCCTGGCCAGGTAAGAAGCAAAGCCCTGCAACAGAGAGAGAGCTTATGGGTGCCTGACTAGCACTGGGGATGCTGTGCTTTGACCAAGACTCTGACCAGGCAGTCTTAGAAAGTTCCCAGCATCACCAGCTGCAGCATTGAACTCTGGTTTGTGAAAACATAATAGTGTTGAAAAGGGAGCTTGACCAAGAATTGCCCTGCAAATCCTAAGGTGCCTTCAGCCTTTTCAAACAAAAAAACCTCCTTTCCTCCTCTCTGTCTGCTTTATATGTGCACTCAGTGGCACACAACAAATATGAGAGGACTTGGAAAAATTCCCCATTGCAGCCCTCTAACTTAGATCAGCTCGGTACCTTTCAAGCATTGTTTCTGATGTAATGAAATAGAAGTCTTTACCTGAAGGAGCTGTGTTTCAACCTTTCCTTTTCCTTCAGGTGCGCACCCTGTGGCATGACCCTCGTCACATAGGCTGGAAAGATTTCACCGCCTACAGATGGCGTCTCAGCCACAGGCCAAAGACGGGTTTCATTAGGTACGATCATACTGATTCAATTTCACTTACAGTCACACTGATGGACAAAAAGACAAAAAGTATTAAACAGCATTGTCACTAAACAAGATTTTTTTTCCCTGCAGAGTGGTGATGTATGAAGGGAAGAAAATCATGGCTGACTCAGGACCCATCTATGATAAAACCTATGCTGGTGGTAGACTAGGGTTGTTTGTCTTCTCTCAAGAAATGGTGTTCTTCTCCGACCTGAAATACGAATGTAGAGGTAAGAGCAACATCACCATGAATGTACACTGGACATCTCTATTTCAGACTAATATCAAGGATGACAGTTATGGGGGAGTCCAATGTAAAGACTATTTTGGAGACAGGGTTATTTCTATCTTGTTTTTGAGGACACAAGGACAAAAATGGAATAATGCCTAGGCACTGTGGCTTATGAGTTCCTGAGTCCTTAGTTATAATATTAGTTTGCTTAGCAGTCTCTGTGCTCCTCATACACAGTGCAAAGGTAAGCTGCAGAAAAGCTCCTATACAATTTTGACTTCATTAATAATACTGTTCTTTACAATTATATATTTATATATCTTACTGCTTAGTGTTTTATGCATGCCATCACAGCACAAGTTAGCATTCCCAACTTTTCCCTGTATACAAAGACGGGAGAGGAATGTTGCTTTCATATTGGCATGTTAAATTAACGTTCACTATTAAACTTAGCATTTTTTTTTCTCATTCTTTTTTACTCAGTGATTACTTAAGCTCGCTGAGTCCAACACTGGCTCTACCACAAAATAATTACTTAATATATATTTACTGGGCCAAGGCCAGATACCTAAAAGATCAATGAGAGTAGAGAAAGATGGTTGATTTTACTCAAAAAAAATCTAAATTATTAATGTAATTTTTGAGTCCGAATTTTTAAAATAATAAGACTCCCTAAACTTTTAACATTGAAAGCCTTGGAAAGCATAATATATGTTCTGGAAGGTTCACGCTGTGTCGGTCTCCTAGCATCAATGTCAGCTAATAAAATTAAATGTTAATGTGCTCGAACAATCTTAAAATTAGGCTTTTGTCATTAGAAAAGTAGAGCTATTCCTATGTGGTTAACTTATTAACTGATACTAAGATGTCTATGCTTTTATGAATTAGTTTTCATTTGTATATTTATTTATATTTGTTTATTTAACAGATCCCTAATCATCAAATTGTTGATTGAAAGACTGATCATAAACCAATGCTGGTATTGCACCTTCTGGAACTATGGGCTTGAGAAAACCCCCAGGATCACTTCTCCTTGCCTTCCTTCTTTTCTCTGCTTGCATCAGTGTGGACTCCTAGAACATGCGACCTGCCTCAAGAAAATGCAGTTTTCAAAAACAGACTCAGCATTCAGCCTCCAATGAATAAGACATCTTCCAAGCATATAAACAATTGCTTTGGTTTCCTTTTGAAAAAGCATCTACTTGCTTCAGTTGGGAAGGTGCCCATTCCACTCTGCCTTTGTCACAGAGCAGGGTGCTATTGTGAGGCCATCTCTGAGCAGTGGACTCGAAAGCATTTTCAGGCATGTCAGAGAAGGGAGGACTCACTAGAATTAGCAAACAAAACCACCCTGACATCCTCCTTCAGGAACATGGGGAGCAGGGGCCAAAGCACTAAGGGGAGGGCGCATACCCAAGATGATTGTATGAAGAAAATATGGAGGAACTGTTACATGTTCGGTACTAAGTCATTTTCAGGGGATTGAAAGACTATTGCTGGATTTCATGATGCTGACTGGTGTTAGCTGATTAACCCATGTAAATAGGCACTTAAATAGAAACAGGAAAGGGAGAGAAAGACTGGCTTCTGGACTTCCTCCCTGATCCCCACCCCTTCCTTATCACCTGCAGTGGCCAGAATTAGGGAATCAGAATCAAACCAGTGTAAGGCAGTGCTGGCTGCCATTGCCTGGTCACATTGAAATTGGTGGTTTCATTCTAGATGTAGCTTGTGCAGATGTAGCAGGAAAATAGGAAAACCTACCATCTCAGTGAGCACCAGCTGCCTCCCAAAGGAGGGGCAGCCGTGCTTATATTTTTATGGTTACAATGGCACAAAATTATTATCAACCTAACTAAAACATTCCTTTTCTCTTTTTTCCTGAATTATCATGGAGTTTTCTAATTCTCTCTTTTGGAGTGTAGATTTTTTTTTAAATGCTTTACGATGTAAAATATTTATTTTTTACTTATTCTGGAAGATCTGGCTGAAGGATTATTCATGGAACAGGAAGAAGCGTAAAGACTATCCATGTCATCTTTGTTGAGAGTCTTCGTGACTGTAAGATTGTAAATACAGATTATTTATTAACTGTTCTGCCTGGAAATTTAGGCTTCATATGGAAAGTGTTTGAGAGCAAGTAGTTGACATTTATCAGCAAATCTCTTGCAAGAACAGCACAAGGAAAATCAGCCTAATGAGCTGCTCTGCCCCTTGTGCTCAGAGTGGATGTTATGAGATTCTTTTCTTCTCTGTTTTATCTTTTCAAGTGGAATTAGTTGGTTATCCATTTGCAAATGTTTTAAATTGCAAAGAAAGCCATGAGGTCTTCAATACTGTTTTACCCCATCCCTTGTGCCTACTTCCAGGGAGAAGGAAAGCATATACACTTTTTTCTTTCATTTTTCCAAAAGAGAAAAAAATGACAAAGGTGAAACTTACATACAAATATTACCTCATTTGCTGTGTGACTGAGTAAAGAATTTTTGGATCAAGCAGAAAGAGTTAAGTGTCTAACAAACTTAAAGCTACTGTAGTACCTAAAAAGTCAATGTTGTACATAGTATAAAAACTCTGCAGAGAAGTATTCCCAATAAGGAAATAGCATTGAAATGTTAAATACAATTTCTGAAAGTTATGTTTTTTTCTATCATCTTGTATACCATTGCTTTATTTTTATAAATTATTTTCTCATTGCCATTGGAATAGATATCTCAGATTGTGTAGATATGCTATTTAAATAATTTATCAAGAAATACTGCCTGTAGAGTTAGTATTTCTATTTTTATATAATGTTTGCACACTGAATTGAAGAATTGTTGGTTTTTTTCTTTTTTTGTTTTGATTTTTTTTTTTTTTTTTTTTTTGCTTTTGACCTCCCATTTTTACTATTTGCCAATACCTTTTTCTAGGAATGTGCTTTTTTTTTGTACACATTTTTATCCATTTTACATTCTAAAGCAGTGTAAGTTGTATATTACTGTTTCTTATGTACAAGGAACAACAATAAATCATATGGAAATTTATATTTATACTTACTGTATCCATGCTTATTTGTTCTCTACTGGCTTTATGTCATAAGGTATATGCATAAATAGCATTCATAAATCAATATAGCATATACAAAAAGAAATTACAGTAAATCATATCAACATTCACAGTTTGTATGTGATTTAGAAAGACTGAGTTGCTCAGGCCTAGGCTTAGAATTTGCTGGGTTTGTGGAATAAAAGAACAAAATGATACATTAGCCTGCATATCAAAAACATATAAAAGAGAAATTATCCCTAAGTCAAGGGCCCCCATAAGAATAAAATTTCATATTAATGTCATTAGATGTCATTGAATCCTTTTCAAAGTGCAGTATGAAAGCAAAGGGAAAAACACTGAAGCACACGCAACTCTCACAGCAACATTTTCTGACCCATGAATGATGCATTGGGTGGGCAACACGATTGCATGTTGTGGAGACACTTCGGAAGTAAATGTGGATGAGGGAGGAGCTGTCCTTGCAATGTTGAGCCAAGCATTACAGATACCTCCTCTTGAAGAAGGAATAATAAGTTTAATCAAAAAAGAAGACTAAAAAATATAAAATTTGGAAGGAATCCATAAATGCGTGTGTGTCTAAATACAAATTATCGTGTGAAGAAAAGGCCCAAGTGTACCAATAAGCAGACCTTGATTTTTGGATAGGCTAATCATGAATGTGGAATACTGACCAGTTAATTTCCAGTTTTAATGAAAACAGATCAAAGAAGAAATTTTATGAGTAGGTTAAAGGTCTGGCTTTGAGGTCTATTAAACACTAGAAAGGACTGGCTAGGTGAGATAAAATCTTCCTTGTTGATTTTTCACTCTCATTCTATAAATACTCATCTTTCTGAGTAGCAATGATCACATACAAATGTAAATTGCCAAATCATTTTATAGTACCAAGGTGAAGAAGCAGGAACTAGAAAGTGTTGATAACAGCTGTGGAGTTAGGAAAACTAATCTGAAGGAAATAATTCTTTGAAATGGCAAAGAATTAAATACCATCATTCATTCTCAGAAGAGTTCAACGTTTGAAGTGCTGGGAGATAATTCTAATTCATTCTTGGACAGTGAAGCAAAACTGATAGAAAATACCAAGATAAGACAGAAAAAGCGACTGGAAAGAGGAGCTTTTCTTCCAGGCATGTTCCAGTTTCACCCTAAGACTGACCTTCAAATAATCAGGTTGTACTGAAATAAAGGGCTTGTTAAAAATTAAAATTATGTCATCGAGATGATAGCTTTTTTCCTCCTCCAACAGTTCATTGTCATGTGTTGTGGGACAGCTCAAGTGAAGAGCAATAAACTCTAGGTCTTATAGGAATGTACAATAAAGGTGGTGCCAGTAGTTTTTTTTTTTCTAAAGAGTCACATGTAGAAAAGCCTCCAGTATTAAGCTCCTGAATTCATTCCTTAAATTAATTAGCTCTCTCTCTCTTCTATAATTTCTTTTTCTTTTTCTTTTTGAGATGAAGCCTTGCTCTGTCACCCAGGCTGGAGTTCAGTGACACAATCTCGGCTCACTGCAACCTCTGCCTCCCAGGTTCAAGCAATTCTCCCTCCTGCCTCAGCCTCCCAAGTAGCTGGGACTACAGGCGCCTGCCACCACGCCCGGCTAATTCTGTATTTTTAGTAGAGACGGGGTTTCACCTCGTTCTGGACAAACACTAAGCCCTAAAGAGAAATCCAAAATAAAAACACTTATTTTTAATAACATTTTCTATCCAAATCAGGGTGACTTTAAAAAAAAAAAAATCCAGAAGCTTTGTGTTGAATTATATTACAGACTTACTTACCAGTCCTTGTTAGAGTTATACCTTCAGTTAACACGCAATGAATGGTCTCACCTCTTTTATGGCAGAATTCGTTACTTAAAAATCACTCTATTTTCTTCCCCCTTACCTAAATAACGGAAAGGCTCACTATGTCCCAAATATCATTGGCAGAAGCAAACTATAAAGTCATAAGCCCTTTGCAGTGCAAGTCTAGAAATAATTTTACTCTGTGTTTCTTTCTCTCTCCCCCTTCCCTCCCATTTTTCCTCCCTCCCCTCCCCGCCCCTCCCTCCTCCTTCTCTCTCTCTCTCTCTGTCTCTCTCTCTCTCTTTCATACATACAAACATCAAATACCAGAAAAGCATACATTTAGAAAGCTGAACTCCTCTGAAAGGCTGACGGACAACACTGGCCCCTCTCTGCCCCACAACAAATTCTCACCCATATCACCTTTGCCCTCTGATTTTTCCCACCCAAACCCTAAAACACAGAGTGTGCCTCATGGCATTCCTATGAGAATCCAAAATCACGACTTTTAACTTATGCTTCCATCCCACAGCAAAACTCTTGGCATCAAGATAAATTATATGTAGCACATTGACATCAGCATGAACAATTGCTATTTTAAATGAACAAATAGTAAACCGAAATAGTGTCTGGAAAAAAGAAACTGCCTATCAATACCTGTGAAAATAGTAGCTATAGAATTCCTCATTTTAAAAAGTCACAGAAATTCCATATAAACAATCATTAATGTTATTCACTATCAGTGGATGAACATGTGCCAGCAAAGACAATGTTATGTATACATTACTCCAAATTTTATTAAAGGCAGCACAATAGCCTGCTCATTTTTTGATTCAGAAATAAACTGGACTTCCAATTCTAATGCCAACTCATCTTATGGAATGTCAACATAAAATTTTCTCATGAATCTAAGTTACTGATTTGTAACTAAACCATCTCTCTTAAAATAGTACCGCAGACTTTCTTTTAAAGTAGCTCATCTTTATTTGATGCAATCTAAAAGGCCCAAACTCTGAAAGAAAATAAGAAACTATTGTTAACTATTATTAACAGAGTAATATATCAATTCACTCAAACTCCTACTTAAGAAATGTGTCATCACCAATAAGACAGTAAAGGCTCTTCTAACATTGCTTTGTTGAGGCAATTCATTTCCTCTTATGGCAGGTTGTACCAGTTTCACAAGCGGGAAGAAGGAAAAGCAGGGCCACAGCAAAAATTCCCAGTGACCACCATGATCTGTCTGAATCACAGTAGAGGTGAAACATACAAAATTGAATACAGGACAATCACAGCACTTCAACGAGTTTTACCCTAACACGTATACATTAAAATGCTGGTTTTTATAATGAATCCTAATATTGAAGATTAGCAATAAATTTATAAACAATGGTCCTAGAAATTTTAATGAGCAAAAACCATTGAACAATTACACCCCAAGTCTCAAAAATATCAAGGAAATACAATCCACAAAGAGCGATTCCAAATGTCAAAATCAATAAAGAATAGTCTGCAGTGAATTCACTGAATTCAAATAATTCAGTAAAAAATTTAATTTAACTTCATTACCAACTTTCTTAAAAGCACACCCAGCAAGTCCTTGATTAGGATTCTTTACATTCTTCTGCTGCATCTTTAGTCTCCTGCTCATCTGCACATAAAAACAATAACCACAGTTATTAGAGATTCAGAAATGTATGTATAATTAAGAAAAATAACTCAGCCTATAAAATATTAAATCCTTTTACACATGAGGCAATAATCACACTCTCATTTAATACTTATTCAACAGTCACCACGAGCTGCAGACAAAGTTTACAAGAAAAATAGAAAGATCAGGGCACCTACTCTCATTGAGCTTACAGCTCAGGGAGAACACTACAGGTTTTTGGAGCTAAAATGATTATGGATGTGGAGACACACACAGAAGTTAATATTTTGCTTTCTACTAAGTTTCTGGGAAGTAGAGTGAGACCAAAAGTAAATGTTATATGTAGAACAGATAAGAGCTGATTGCCTTTCATTTCTTGAAGTGAGAAAAAAAAATGTGACATTAATAGAAATGGAATGGAAATATTTTTCTACCCTCGGTAAGAAGGTTATCAGAAAATGCAGAATTGACAATAGAACTAAATTTTAAAAAGACAAAGAGAAACAGGAGAAACTGGAACCTTCATGCACGACTGGCAGGAATGGAAAATGGTGCAGTAGCTTTAGAAACAGTCTGGCAGTTCCTGAGAAGGTTACCATAGACCTGGCAATTCCACTTCTAGGTATATGACCAAGAGAAATGAAAGAATACACCCATACAAAAACTTGTACACAAGCCTTCATATCAACATTATATGTAATAGCCAAAAAGTGGAAACAACCCAAATGTCCATCAAATGATGAATGGATAAGCAAATTGTGATATATCCATATAATTGAGACTTATTCAACAATAGAAAAGAGTGGAGTATGGATACATGCTACAACATGGATGAATCTTGAAGACATAATGTAAGAAGCCAGTCACAAAAGGCCATATGCCGTATGATTCCATTTATATGAAATGTTCAGACTAGGCAAATTCACAGAGACAGAAAGACTGGTGATTGCCTAGGGCTGGGGTTGGGGAAAAATGGGAAGTGATTACTAATACCCATAATGTTGCATTGTGGGGGGTGGAAAAAATAAAAAATTCATAGTGGTGATGGAGGTACAACTCTGTAAATATACTGCAAACCATTGAACTGCACACTTTTAATGGGGTAAATTGTAGGAAGCTGGTGAACAGTGGCTCCCCAAAACTCACATCCTCATCCCTGCAACCTGTGAAAGGGGTCTTTCTAGATGCAATTAAATTAAGCATCTTGAGATAAGAAGATCATCCTGGATTCTCTGGGTGGGCCCTATATTCAATAAGACGTGTTGTTATACAAAAAAGACAGAGGGAGATGAACACACACAGATGGAGGGAGGCAATGTGAAGACAGAGGCAGAGACTGGAGTGACGTGGCCACAAAGCCAGCAATGCCCATAGCCAGGAGAAGCTGGAAGAAGCATGGAAGCGTTCTAGCATTCTCTCCTAGGGCCTCCAGGTGGCGTGTGGCCTTGGTGACACCTTGATTTCAAACTTCTGGCCTCCAAAACTGTGAGAGAATAAATTTCTGTCACGGTAATTTGTTATGACAACCATAGGAAACTAATACAAATATATGAATTATATCTCAATAAAGCTCTTATTAAAAAAAGACTCAACCTTGTAATGAAGGGCAGATGACTTGCAGTTTCAGAGCAAAGTGATAAATGTAGTGGTACTGTCAACACATGGAGAAGAAATATTAAACAGGATGTAGAGGGAGGTGGGATGAATGAAAAGTGGATCACAATACCCCATGCATGAGGTGGGAGATGATGGGACATAATTCCACGCCTTCGTAAGTGCTATTCTCTCACTATGGAGTGTTCTTTTTGCCCACCCAGCGAATAACCATTCATCCTTGAAGGCGCAACTTAAATGCCACCTCCCATCCCTCTGTAGTGTTGTCTATGTACTTTGTCCTGAAGCTCTTACTATGTTTGTCCCACCCTACTGTAATTATCTGTTTTAAGTGTCTGTCTTTAGGCACTTAAAAATTTTCATCAATAGACCTAGATCGAGTAATAAAATTTTTCATCAATAGACCTAGAACAACGGTCCTCAACTGGGGAAATTTTGCCCCCAAAGAACATTTTTTGCAATGTCTGGAGACATGTTTGTCTGTCATAACTGCAGAGGACACTACTGACATCAAGTGAGTAAAAGCCAGGGGATTCCATTAAACACCCTACAATGCACAACACAGCCCTTCAAATGTCCAGCTCAAAATGCTAACAGTGCTGAGGCTGAAAAACTCTTGGAACTTAGAAAAGCATCTAATACACAATAGAATCTCATGAAATGCTTGTGGGGTAAATCGATGAATGAATGGATGGCAGATGGATGATGAATGAATAGCATGGAGCCCTGGGGTTTTAAAGCATGGCTGCACAGCAGAATCACCCAGACCCTGTTCTCAGAAACTGAATTAAATGACTGCTGCCAGAACCCACCCCTAGAAATTGATTTAATTCATCTGGGATGGAACCAAGCTGCTAATCTGTTTTAAATCTCACCAGGTGATTCTAACATGCAGCCAGAGGTAAGAGGCAGCACCGGCTAAGGAACAGACTCAGCATAGCTTAAATGCCAGGCCGGCTCAAGGCAGATGGAAGCAGAGAGACTGGGCAATCAAAAGTATGCAAAGCATAGATAGTTCCATACTGGTTATATGTGTCTCCAAATAAAATATTAACAAGGAAAGAGTAGAGAACTCAAGGGAGGGTCCCAGGGCATGCTTGCTCTAAGAGGAAGGTTGCCCAAAAGAATGACAAGATGGATGGCTGGAGACATCACAAGACAATGTGGACGCAGCAGTATCTTCATTAAAAAGAAATTTAAGAAGAAAAAAGCAGAGATTCAGCAGATGGGAAAAAAGATACTTTCTGTACATTATTTTCACTACCACCATCTATTTTTGATACTCCTAAAGTAGAAGTAAGTAGTAAACCATTTAGTCTGGAGCTTCTCACTCTTTAACATGCACACAAATCACCTGGGGGGTATCTTAAACTTCAGGCTCTGATTCAGTAGGTCTGCAGTGGGCCTGGGACTCTACATTTCTTTTTGTTGTTGTTGTTGCCCAGGCTGGAGTGCCATGTCATGATCTCAGTTCACCGCAACCTCCACCTCCCGAGTTCAAGCGATCCTCCTGTCTCAGCCTCCCGAGTAGCTGGGATTACAGGCATGCGCCATCATACCCAGCTAATTTTGTATTTTTAGTACAGACGGGGTTTCTCCATGTTGGTCAGGCTGGTCTCAAACTCCCAACCTCTGGTGATCTGCCCGCCTGGGCCTCCCAAAGTGCTGGGATTACAGGCATGAGCCACAGTGCCCAGCTGAGACTCTACATTTCTAACAAGCTTCCAGCTGATGCTGACACAACTAGTCCATAGACCTAGTTTACAGTCACAATAGCAGATCTTCAGTAACTTTTTACTTTACCCAATTTGAATGAAGCAACAGAATCAGAAGTTTCCAATAATTGATAATGTGATAAGGACATTACAATTAAATATCAAAACTCTCAAGCATGCCTTTGTTCATTTTATACTGCTAAACAAAATGATAGAGAAAATGATCAATAGCAAATATTTATATGAAAAGTCTACCTTAAGAAGAATTAAAGCAAATTAGTTGAAAGTAAATTGAAGATGTAAATTAATCAAATATAAACCTACTATACACTAAGGTTTTATATTAAAAAATGAATTAACATTAGAAATTTCTAATATGGCATCTCTGATATTTTGGCCAAATAAACTCTGGAAGAGGGTTGGTTTGACTAGACAAAGGGAGGTTAAGTCACTAAGGGCATTGAAGAAGCAATGTGTAGCCTTGGAAAAGTAATTTAACAAATAGTAACTATGAGGTCTGAAGGCACACCCTGTTTGAGACAAACAGAAAACTATTAAGGCAATGATGAGTTAAGGACTTCCCTAAGAGCAGCCAAAATATTTTTAATGGAAAAGATCAGCTAATAGGGTCACCGCTCTCCTGCAAACCAGTAAGACTATACTATAACAAAGAAAATTTTCTGAAACAATCTAGTTCCCTTGAAACTGTTCAGGTGGTATGACTAAGGACATATACCAACAAATACCCCCTTCAAAACACTGCAACACCCTTACTAAAAGTCAATCTGCCGGCAACCAGGCCTCATCCAGCAAGTTACAATCAATGGGCAAAATTTCAACCTCAAGTATATTCAGATTATATAGTCATCATTATTAGTAGAACTTTTTTTTTATCTGAGGATCCCAATAAGATAACACAATTAGTTTTCTTTCATCTAAACTGAAATCTATAGTTCTCAAGTGTTCACAGTGAAATCCTGTCCCTAGCATTAATTTAGCAGCCTGGACATTCCATCCCAGGAACTCTGATTTCAGCAAGTCTGGATAGGTCCTTGGACACAGCTAGAAAACAAACAAGCAAAAAACTCCCCGGATCATCTTGATACTCACTGTGGTTAGGAATAATGCTCTGTGGTTTGTAACAGTGCTTCTCAAACTTTATTGCCGGGAAATATCACCAGGGAACTTATTAAAATGAAAATTCTCATGCCTTAGGTTGTGGGTGGGCCCTTAGGGACCCTGCATTTCTAACAAGCTCCCAGTGGTTGGACTGCACTATAAGCAGAGGAGACTTACAACATGGAATGGAAATTCAATGTCTCCAAAGGACCAAGCCCATGAAGTAGAGAGGGCTAGGTGGGGGCTGTGTCCTCCTGGAGAATATACACACCTTCTAAGGGGAGCATCTGCTACTCAGCTCCCGTGGGTGGTAGTAGAACTTGCTGATTTGTCAGAAATGTCAGAAATCTAGCCTTTTACGGAAAAATCTCCTGACAACGTTCAATGTTAAATGCCATGTACGCCAACCAAGTCCAGTCACAGAGGTAATCATTTTATGTGAATGTTCTCATTTGATCCTCATTACAACCGTACAGGGTATTAAGCGATCTTATATGATAGATAAGGAAACCAAGGTGTAGAGGAGAGAGAGAGAAATTAACTAACTGACCTAAGATCTCCATCTAGCAGCAGAGCAAGGATTCAAAACCAGGTCTTCCCTACCCAGAACCCATGTTTCTAACCACTAGGCCACTTCCCACTGGTGGGTGGTTGGCCACCCTCCCTCTGCTAATCTAGGTTCTAGCCTGGGATTCTGCTACTTACTTGGACTCCCTTAATTTGGTCCTTTGAGTAACTAATCTGCTCTTTGGTTTTATGTTCACAGTTTCCATTTAGAGTGACCAACCAATCCAGTTTGCTAGAGACTGAGGATTTCCTGGGACATGGGACATTAAATGGTAAAAACAGGACACTTCTGAGCAATCCAAGACAGTTGGCCACTATAGTTTTCATTTAGAGGTATTATTTTAAAAAGAAAACAAAACTTACATGACTCTTGTTGCATTTACTATAGGCTTTTAAACTGACACATAATTGTACATATCTATGGGATACACAGTGATATTTTAATACATACAATGTCTAGTGGTCAAATCAGGTAAATTGCATACCCATCACCTCATTTATCAATTCTCTGTGTTAAGAACATTCAAAATCCTCTCTTCTAGCTATCTGAAAATATATATTATTGTTGACTATGGTCACCCTACAGTGCTACAGAATATTAGAACTTATTCCTCCTATATAGCTATAATTTTGTATCCTTTAACCAATAACTCCCTATCCTTTCCTCCCTGCTAAATTATACAATTTTTCAAGAATACTGTTCACTCAATAGGTCCAACGAGAAATTCCACTTTGTTTTTCTTAAAGAATTAGTGCAGTTCTGTCCCCGTTTTTTACTGCACAACTGATTTTGTGTCCGTTTTTGCCCTATTTTACTATGTTTGTTATTTGTTAATACCATGTTCATCTTTATTTTATGAATTTCTGTTAATAAGTAGCTCAGACGCTTAGTAGGAAGGGAGAATACTATACAAGCATAGCTGGCTTTTGCTTTGATTACCTAGAAAGCAACTCAGTATTAGATAATTTGATTAAATACTAGACTAACTCACAGACCTGATGCTTTTTGCTTCGGAAGTGCCAGTACATTCAGGATTGTCTCTGAGGTTAAGTGTGACCTGACAACACTTAATCCCCACTCTCCTCATGCTCCCACAAGGAGGAACTTGCAGTGGAAGCATCCTGGCCTCACTTCACACCCTCCACACTGTCCGTGGGAAGCTAAGTTTGGGAGATGAAATGGCATGCTCAGCTCAACCCCTGCCTCCTCAGGAGTCAGCACCCAACTCCCACTTGACCCTGCTCCCCAAGGCTCCATGCTTTGCTCCTCCACCCTATTGGTTTTACATGGACAGGTCTCCACAGATGATGCCTGAGGTTTTCCATCTCTGCCAGTGACTGGGTGGGTATGTTTATTTTAAAGGCATAGCATTAGAAGCCTGTCTGGCTGCCCACCCGGATCATGACAATCCTCTACATTTCATTAGCAATAAAGCGAACCTCCTTGATCTCCATTTGTCAGAATCTATCTCTCTCTCAATTGGTTCTGACCTGGGTGGGGAAGAGAAGAGGAATATTTATTTGTCCCGTAAAATCCCAGTAACTAGTGAGTACAATGCTGAATTTACTGAACCGTGTATTCAAAAATTCAAATAATAATGGTTACCATGAAACTTAAAGCGCAAACATTGATAATGTGTTTCACATTGAAAATTTTTAATACAACTGATAGGCAAATCCTTATCTTTCAATACCACCATTTAAATTGGTCTTCAAGGTCACTGAGTTTGGTTCTTGTTTTGAAGCCTTATCTGACTCTGCCTTTTAGAAGCAGAATTGAAATAGTTGGAACAGACCTCAGCACATCAAGGAAAAGACAACTACGTACCAGTAATACTTGCTATTGAAAGAGAAAACAATAAATGGCTTTTCTTATTTTCTTCCTGTCTGCTTCCAGAAATCTAATCGGAATCACACTCTTGTGTATCTATTTCCTGAGAAAGAGGTAGAGCAGAAATGTAACAGCCAAACACGCAGCAACTCCTCATTAGTTATGTCTTCAAAGGGCTTTTTGTCAAGAAAACTGACACAGCATTCAGTTTTGATGCACACTTTTGTAGAAAGCACATAATGTACAATTTAGTATTTTAGAATAAAATTGATCAGCAAGTTATTTTAATAATTATAAATAATGAGGTTAGTAAAACTCCAACTTCAGATATTCTAACATGCTCAAAGTAATAATGTAGGGCCTATTCCTTAGAGCTTATTATATAATAAACAGAAAGTAAAATATGGTTCACATATTCACACCTATGACATCTTAATCATACTCACAGGGTTAATTGTTATAATTGCATATTAAAATTATCTGGTATAATCATAGCCATGTTCTATGTCTCCATAGCTTCTTTCCATTAAGTCACATTAAGTTCCAGTTCATTCCATTTTGTCATGCTCTACCCAGTGACAGATATGCATCCGTGTGACTCATGTTCACATAAAAATAAAGTCATATCTTAGCAAATTACTTTTCTAAACCCCCATACATATGGACTCCATGGGAATGAGATCCCATACACAAGAAATCATTGCATCCAATTTTGTAAGTTTGATTTCAGAAGTCAGAGGAGATTCAGATACTTTCTCTCTAATAAAAACCCTTTATCCAAAAGGAAGGACAATATACTGCAATTTCAGAGTAGAACAAAGTTTTCACAGTTCATTTATTAAATGAAGATATTTGGTGTGGAGAAAGCAAACCACACCCATCTAACTGAATTGCATTTGTAAGTGAACTCTGCTGCTAAATAAAAACATTATAGCTGGAAGTTCTAGTCAGCAAGATGGCAGAATGGGAGTTGCTCAGCTCCCATACCCCCAACAAAAATCCAACCAACAACTATTTACAGACAAAAATATCTTCATTAATACTCCTGAACTCCTTGAACGTGAAAGGCTGAGACACCCCCTTGGACCACATAACTGAAAAAAAGCCTCATTCAAGGGGTAAGCGGAACAGAGGAATGGTTTCACTTTGACCACATCAGCACTCCCCCAAACCCTGCCACACCTCAAGCCAGCACAGCACCACACACAGAAGATCCCCCTGGGCCCACAGTTTCTACAGTGGGAAAAGAGAGTTAGAGGCAAACATTCAGCTTCCCCAACATTCTGGGACCCTGAGCAGGAAGCCCACTCATTATTATCTCCTGGGAAACACTGGGAGTACAGGCAGGGCTAGACCACCTAGGATCAGCCAGAAACAAAGAACAAAAGTGAGACTCACAGAAACGAGCACATGGATCTTGCAGTGGCTCTGCATTCTAGCCAATGGAGGCCCTCCACCAGAGAAACTGGCCAACAGCATTAGCATTGTCCTGCAGGAAGTACAGTGAACTGATCTGCCAGGCTTCATTCCCTAGCCAGCTTCCCCACCTAGCTCTGGTGCTCTCCTTAAGCCTTCCCCAGGCCAGGCAGCAAGGGCAGGTCAGTGATTACCTAAGGAGGGTAGCAACTGGCCCCACCCAACCCCAGCAGCCAACTAGCCTAACCCTACCAAGCCTTCATGTCCTGCTTAAGGCTTCCCAGGCTGGGAAGCAAGTGCAGGTCAATGAATGAATATCTATGAAGAAAAGTACCTGGCCCCACCCAACCCCAGCAGCTGCCTGGTGACCCCACAAAGCCTCAGTGCTTTCCTTAAGGCTTCCCTGAAGGAAGCCTGCATCCATGCACTTCTCTAGACCATAGCCTGGCCCATCCTGAACAGCTGAGCACAACCGCAGAAACCTTGCCCAGTCTTTGAGCCCAGCACACAGCCCTGCCCAGCTACAGATTAAAAACAGCAGTACTTCCCAGCCAGGGAAAACAACATGCAACCCTGTGCAATCAGAGGCTATTACAGAGCCCAGCCAGTAGCTCCACCTTACCGTGGAGTCCAGCTAGTGATCTGTCTCATCAGACCACAGAGCACAGCCAGCAGTTCCACTTGACCTCAAAGCACAGGCAGCAGGCTGGCCCAACAGCAACCCAACAGCAAGGTGTACCTGTCTGGGGTTGTTACCAGCTGGCCCATCCATAATCAAATGCTAAACTAACTAGTGAAGGTTTACCACTGTGAAAGAAAACCTTCAAGGCCAAAAGAGGTGGCCATTTCCTCAAATGTGTAGACATCAAGGTTTAGAAAGAATCAGGGAAATGTGACACAACAAAAAGAAACTAATAAAGCCCCAATAATGGACCCTGAAAAAAAATGGAGAGCTATGAAAAAAGAATGAAGAAAGCCTACATAAATTATGGGACACCATCAAAAGAACTAACTTTCTTATAATAAAATTCTAAGAAAGATATGATAAAGAAAAAGGCCCAGAAAATATATTTAAGAAAATATGGCTGAAAGTTTCCAAAATTTGTGGAAATATGACAACATCCAGGTACAGAAAGCTCAGAGATCTCCAATTAAATTCAAGCCAAAGATGAGTGCACCAAGACAAATCATAATCAAACTATTAAAAAACAAAGACAGCTGGGCACGGTGGCTCACGCCTGTAATCCCAGCACTTTGGGAGGTCAAGGCGGGCAGATTACGAGGTCAGGAGTTCAAGACCAGCCTGGCCAATATGGTGAAACTCCGTCTCTACTAAAAATACAAAAATTTGCTGGGCATGGTGGTGCGTGCCTGTAGTCTCAGCTACTCAGGGGGCTGAGGCAGAAGAATCGCTTGAACCCAGGAGGCAGAGGCTGCAGTGAGTCAAGATCATGCCACTGCACTCCAGCCTGGGCAACAGAGCAAGACTCTGCCTTAAAATAAAATAAAAATAAAAATAAAACAAAGACAAAGAATCCTGAAAGCAGTAAGAGATCAGGAACGTATCACATTCAAGGGAGTCCCAAAACAGCAATCAGCAGATTTCTCAGCAGAATCCCTGCAAGCCATAAAACGGTGGGATAATATAATCAAAGTGCAGAGGAAAAACAAAACTATCAACCAAGAATACTTAACTCAGCAAAGCTATTCCTCAGAAATAAGGGATAAATAAAAACTTTCCCAAACAAACAAAAACTAAGTAAGTTTATCACCACTAGGCCTGCCTTACAGGAAATGCTAAAGGGAGCTAAGCTGAAATAAAAGGCTCCTAATTGATACATAAAACTTATAAAAGCAAAAAGCACTAAATGGTGTAAGTAAGACATAGTCATATTCAGAATAATAATGTAAGGATGATGTGTAAAGGAATTTTCTCTGTATTATGAGAGTTAAAAAACAAAACTATTAAAAACAAATGCAGATATAATAAATTGTTAAAGGAATCCAAATTACAAAAAGATGTAAAATTTACATCTAAATCATAAAAGATGTCGGTGGGGAGGGAGTTAAAGTATTGAGATTTTATATGCGATAAAAGTTATCAGCTTAAAATAGCCTGTTATAATAAGATTTTTTGTTGTTTTTTTTTTAATTTTTTAAAGAGATGGAGTCTTGCTATATTGCCCAGTCAGGGCCCAAACTCCTGGGCTGAAGTGATCCTCCCACTTCATCCTTCCAAGTAGATAGGACTACAGGTATGCACAACCATGCCCAGCCTGTACAAGATGTTTTATATAAACCTGATGGTAAACACAAACAAAAACCTGTAATAGTTGCACAAAATATAAAAGGAAAAGATTCAAAGCATACCGTCACAGAAAATTATCAAACCACAAAGGAAAGTAGCAAGAGAGGAAGAAAGAAACAACAGATCTACAAAACAACAAGAAACAAATTACAAAATGGCAGTAGCAAGTCCTTACCTATCAGCAATTACCTTGAATGTAAATGGATTAAAGTCACCAGTCAAAACACATAGAGTGGCTGAATGGGTTTAAAAAATAATAATAAAAGGCCAACTCTATGCTATCTATGAGATCACTTTACTAGTAAGAAAATACATAGACAAAGTGAAGGGATAGAAAAGTTACTCCATGCAAATGAAAACCAAAAGAGAGCAGGGGTTAGCTATACTTATATCAGACAAAAAAGACTTTAAGTCAAAAGCTACACAAAGAGACAAAGAAGGTCATTATATAATGATAAAGGGATCATTTCATTAAGAGGGCATAATTGTAAACATATACACACCCAACATTGGAACACCTAAATATATAAAGCAATTATTACATGATCTGAGAGATAGACTGCAATAGTATAAGAGTAGGGGACCTCAATACCCCACTTTCAATGATGAACAGATCATCTAGACAGAAAATCAATAAGAAAACATTGGACTTGAATTACACTTTAAATCAAATGGACCTCACATTCGTATACAAAACATCACATCCTACAGCAAGAAAATACACATTCTTCTCAAGAACACATGGGACATTCTCCAGGATAGGCCACAAAACAAGTCTTAATGAACTTAAGAGGATTTTAATCATATCAAGTATCTTTTCTGATCACAGTGGCATGAAACTAGAAATCTATAACAAGAAATCTTGGAAAATTCACAAATATGTAGAAATTAAACAACATGCTCCTAAACCAACAATAGGTCAGAGGGGGGAAAAAGGAAATCAAACTATATTTTGAGACAAACAAAAATGGAAACACAACATATCAAAACTAATGGGATGCTGACAAGAGCAGTTCTAAGTGGGAAATATATAACAATAAATGCCTATTATCACAGAAAAAATCTCAAACAATCTAATGTTAAACCTCAAAAAACTAGAAAAAGAAGCAACTAAGTCCAAAGTTAGCAGAAGAAAGAAAATAACAAACATTAGAGCCAAAATAAATGAAATAGAGACTAGAAACAATAGAAAAAATCAACAAAACTAAGAGTTGGCTTTTTGAAAAGATAAACAAAATTGACAAACCCTTAGCTAGACTAACTAGGAAAAGAAAGAAAGAAAACTCAAATAAATAAAATCCTCTGAACTCATCACATCACCATGTAATGGGAAGATAATGATCATGACCATATTTTTGTCTCATGATAGTTTTAGCTTATACAAAAAGTCTTAATATAAATGACCAAAAATAAAGAAATGCTTAAATTATGATACATCAATAGGATACATTGCAGCCATTATAATGAATGATTTAGAAGAATATTTAATAACAGAATGCTCAAAATATAAAAGAAAAAATAGCAGAATATATTATAAGAAGAATATGAGGACAATTTAAAATATACAACTAGAAAAAAGATGAATGTTAATATTAACAATGAATAGGTCTGGACAACGATTTTATTTTCTACACTTTTCTGTATGTTTCAAATATCCTTCAAGAAATTTACATTTGTTGTGCTATTAGAAAGCAATAACAAATACTTTTTAAAGTCTTAAAGCTAAAAACTTCTGCTTATTTAAAACAAAACAAAAATGAAATGAAAGAGGAGACATTACAACTGATACCAAAGAAATACAAAGGGTAATTGGAAACTACTATGTAAAATTATATGCCATATAATAACCTAGATATTTTATTAGATAACCTAGACGTGAACAGATTCCTAGACACATACATCCTACCAAGACTGAATCATAAAGAAACAGAAAATCTGAACAGACCACTAATGAGCAAGGAGGTTGACTCAGTAATAAAAAGCCTCCTATC
The DNA here is from genome assembly GCF_028885625.2 of Pongo pygmaeus. Taxonomy (NCBI): domain Eukaryota; kingdom Metazoa; phylum Chordata; class Mammalia; order Primates; family Hominidae; genus Pongo; species Pongo pygmaeus. The sequence continues at coordinate 44,799,672 of NC_072389.2, forward strand.
AAAAAAGGCCCAGGGCCAGATGGCTTCGCTACTGAATTCTACCAAACATTTAAAGAAGAACTAATACCAGTGCTTCTCAAACTCTTCCAAAAAATTGAAGTGGAAGAAAGGCTTCTGAACTCATTTTACAAGGCCAGCATTACCCAGATACCAAAGCCAGACAAGAACACTACAAGAAAAAAAAAATTACAGGCCAATATCCCTGATAAACACAGATGTGAAAATCCTTAACAAAGTACTAGCAAACCGAATTCAAAAGCAATTAAAAAAATCATTCACATGATGAAGTGGGCTTTATCCCTGGTATGCAAGGATGGTTCAACATATGCAAATTAATAAGTGGGATATACCACATTAATAATATGAAGGATAAAAACCATATGATAATCTCAATAGATGCAGAAAAAGCATTCGACAAAATTCAACACCATTTCATGATAAAAATTCTCAACAGATTAGGTATAGAGGTAAAGTACATAATAAAGACCATATAAGATAAATCTGTAACTAACATCATACTCAACAGTGAAAAGTGGAAAACTTTTCCACAAGGATGCCCACTCTCACTACTTTTTTTCAACATAATACTTAATGTCCTGGCCAGAGTTAGGCAAGAAAAACAAATAAAAGGCATCCTAATAGGAAATGAAGAAATGAAATTATCTCTCTTTGCTGATGACATGATCTTGTATACAGAAAACACTAAAGACTCCACCAAAAAATTGTCAGAAGTGACCAAAAAAAATCAGTAAAGTTACAGGATATCAAATCAACATACAAAAATCAGGAGCATTTCTATACATTAACAACAAACTATCCAAATAGGAAATTAAGAAAACAATCCCATTAACAATTGTCTCTAATAAAAAAATTAACCAAGGAGGTGAAAGAACTATATATTGACAACTATAGAACACTGATGAAAGAAAGTGAAGAAAAAGCAAATCAATTAAAAGATGTCCCATGTTCCCAGCCTGGCCCACATGGTGAAATCTCACCTCCACTAAAGACAGAAAAAAATTAGCCAGGCATGGTGGCACGCACCTGTAATTTTGGCTACTCAGGAGGCTGAGGCAGGAGAATCGCTTGAACCTGTGAGGCAGAGGTTGCAGTGAGCCAAGATCATGCCATTGCACTCCAGCCTGGATGACAGGGCAAGCCTCCATCTCAAAAAAAAGAAAAAGAAGATGTACCATATTCATGGATTGAAAGAATTAATGGTTAAAATGTTCACACTATCCAAAGTCATCTATAGATTTAATGCAATTCCTATCAAAAATCCAATGCCATTTTCACAAAAATATAAAAGAAACAATCCTTAAATCTGTATGGAACCATAATAGACCCTGAATAGCTAAAGCAATCTCGAGCAAAAAGAACAAAGCTGGAGGTATCACACTCCCTGATTTCAAAGTATAACACAATTATAATTGCAACAACATGTTACTGGCATAAAAACAGATATTTCAATCAACAGAACAGGACAGAAAGCCCAGAAATAAACTCATGCATTTATGGTCAATTGATTTTTGACAAAGATGCCAAGAATGCACAATGGGGAAACGTGTTGGGAAAACTGAATATCCATATGCAGAATAATAAAATTTGATCCTTATCTCACTCCATGTATAAAAATCAACTCAAAATGGATTAAAGACACAAATATAAGACCCAAAGCTGTAAAACTACTAGAATAAGACATAGCAGAAATGCTCCATGACATTGGTCTGAGCAGTGATTTTTTTTTAATATGACCTTGAAGGCACAGGCAAAAATAGACAAATGGGATTATATCAAACCAAAAAGTGTCTGCACAGCAAAGAAAACAATAAACAAAGTAAAGAGACAATCTGTGAAGTAGGAGAAAACATTTTCAAACTGCACATCTGATAAGGGGTTAATATCCAAAATATATAAGGAAATCAAACAACTCAATATCAAAAAAAAAAATTTAAAAATAGGCAAAAGACCTGAACAGACATTTCCCAAAAGACATAAAAATGGCCAACAGGTTCATGAAAAAATACTTAGCATCACTAATCATTAAGAAAATATAAATTAAAATCAAAATGAGATGCTACATCACACCTGTTATAACAGCTATTATCAAAAGATGAAAGAGACTGGGTGTGGTAGCTCACGCCTGTAATCCCAGTACTTTGGGAGGCTGAGGAGGGTGTCATTTGAGGTCAGGAGTTCAAGACGAGGTTGACCAACATGGTGAGACCCTGTCTCTAATAAAAATATAAAAATTAGCCAATCATGGTGGCATATGCCAGTAATCCCAGCTACTCAGGAGGGTGAGGCAGGAGAATCACTTGAACCTGGGAGGCAGAGGTTGCAGTGAGCCAGGGTGGCGCCACTGCACACTGCACTACAGCCTGGGCAACAGAGAGAGACTCTGTCCCAAAAAAAAAAAAAAAAAAGATGAAAGATAAGTTTTTTGTTTTTGTTTTTGTTGTTTTTTTTTTTTTGAGACAGAGTCTCACTCTGTCGCCCAGGCTAGAGTGCAGTGGGGTGATCTCGGCTCACTGCAAGCTCCACCTCCCGCATTCATGCCATTCTCCTGCCTCAGCCTCCCGAGTAGCTGGGACTACAGGCGCCCACCACTACTCCCAGCTGATTTTTTGTATTTTTAGTAGAGATGAGGTTTCACCATGTTAGCCAGGATGGTCTCGATCTCCTGACCTCGTGATCTGCCCACCTCGGCCTCCCAAAGTGCTGGGATTACAGGTGTGAGCCACCACGCCGGGCCAAAAGATTCGTTTTGGCAAAGCTGTGGACAAAAAGGAACCCCGGACACTGTTGGGAGAAATGTAATTAGTACAGCCATCATGGAAAACTGTTGGAGGCTCCTCAAAAAACTAAAAATAGGACTATCATATGATCTAATAATCCCACTGCTGGGTATATGTCCAAAGGAACTGAAATCAATATGTCAGAGAAATACCTGCACTTTCATATTCATTGCAGCATTACTCACAATAGCCAAGATATGGAATCAACCTAAGTGTCCATGAACGGATGAATGGATAAAGAAAATGTGGTATATAAACACAATGGAATAATATTTAGCCTTACCAAAAAAAAAGATTCTTTCATTTGTGACAACATCGATGAGCCTGGAAGACACTATGCCAAGCACAGAAGGACAAACACTGCATGATCTCACTTATATGCAGAATCTTAAAAAGTCAAACTCATAGGCCGGGTGTGGTGGCTCACGCCTGTAGTCCCAGCACTCTGGGAGGCCGAGGTGGGTGGATCACGAGGTGAGGAAATCAAGACCATCCTGGCTAACACAGTGAAACTCCATCTCTACTAAAAATACAAAAAAAAAAAAAATGTCAAGCTCACGGAAGTGGAGGGTAGTATGGAAGTTACCAGTGGCTGGGGGATGAAGAGGGAGAAAAAGGGAATGGAGAGTTGTTGGCTAAAGGGTACCAAGTTTCACTTAGGAAGAATAAATTTTGAGGTGAATTGCACAGCAGGGTAACTACAGTCATTAACCACATATTGTATGTTTCAAAATAACTAAGAGTAAATTTCAAGTGTCTTACCACAAAAAAATTGTAAGTGAGGTGATAGATATGTAAATCAGCTTGATTTACTCATCTCACATTGCATACATACATCAAATCATCATACTTTACCCCACAAATGTATATAATTATGATGCCAATTTAAAAAATACTAATTTAAAAATTACAGCTTGCAAAATTTCATGTAAGAAACAAAAAATCCAAATCTTTATATAGAATGTGTGACTTACATAATTCCTATGCAACATTATCTACTTTCATTGGTAATGTAAAGAATAAATGTGAACCATATTTGCAGTGTTTTATTCTAAAGCTGGTTATACATTGAAATTCTTTTATTTATTAAACAGGCACTTGGCTTAAGGCAGCACTTTAGACACCATGGAAAATGGAACAATGAATTGCAAGATAGACTCTCTGATTTAAAAACGTTATGCAGTTTTAAGGAAGAGAAGGTGAGTGTGTATGTGATCCTACAGGAAACCAAAGTGCTTAGACATTCACAGAAGACAGAAAACTTAACAGAAGGGACCAAAGAAGGCTACAATCAGAGAGGATAAGGTTGGAATTCAACTATCATTGAAGGGATACCTGAACATTTCTGGGAAGAAGAGGGCCTGAACAACAGCAGAGGCTAGGAAATCACCGGAAATCATTAGACCAGATTAGCTATACACTGAATAACATTTAGGTGACTACTTAGAGATTGATTAGGAAAAGAACTTCAGGTCAGACCATGGAGACACTGAACAGCAAGTTAAGGAATTCTGATTTTGATCAACAGGCATTGGAGAGCCATAGAAGGAAGTGTGGTTATCAAAGCTGTGCTTTAAGGAAATTCGTTTAGTGGTTGTCAACAATGATAGGAGGAGAAGAGAGACTTGAGGCAGGGAGGTCTCTGGGAGAAGGGTTACGGCACTCATCCATTTGAAGTTGTAGGAAAAGAAAGGAAGGGATGGGCATAAGAGACACCGAAGGAATAGAACAAACAACACCTGAACACTGGAAGTGAAGCAAGAAAGCGAAGTAATTCAGTGATGACTCAGATTTTGCACCTGGGTGACTAAGGAAATGGAAGTCAAAACCGAAATCTGACTCAGTTCAGAGTTAATGGATTATAGATTTAACAAGGAATAGATTAATAGATAGAAATGTAATAGCCAATATATTTTAGAGTAATCTACAATAGAGGTAAAAGTTGAATCTATTTAAATAGACTCACCAATTGTTACACAGATTTCTAACATAAATAATCGAATATTTGTTTGTGTCGAAAACTAGTTATAGTTGTATCCTGTACCATGGTACCATTGCAAGATGAAACACTAGATCATGACGAAACACCTGAGAACATAGGAGTGGCTCAGGAGAGGAGGTTTGCATATAGAAACTAATATAACCACAATGAATTATGGCGTTTTACATTTTAAATTCATTCCTTAGAACAAATTTTCATCACTAAAGTTTGAAAATACTAAAGTTTGAAGTTGAAATACTAAGCAAATCTATTCAAAGTATTTCTCTCCATTCAAACTAATTTCTCTTTTCCTGTGAAACCAACATTATTTTCTGGATGACGCAATTAATTACCATCAAGAATAACATATTTCATAGAGTACTAACCTCAACTTTGATTTCATAAGAGCATTGGGAAATAGGTTTTATGTTTGCATGCTCTTATTGACGCTACCTGTGACTTACAAACATACCTTCTTATCCGACTCTAATTTAAACCATAATACCTTCATATTGAGGTGCTTTTAAGAATTATTTACCAAAACACATGTTCACCAAGCCTCACCTGCTATTGTATTCTCTGGAGAACTGAGTTTCAGATGTTGGTCTTCTGATGAAAGGCTCACACTCATACCATACAGTGGATCATCCAAGAAGGAGGGCCTTTTCAGTCTCCCAATGCCAAGAGTCTTCGACATAAAATAGTCTTTTGTGTCACTAATAATATCATCCTTGGAAAATTGAAGGCATTTCACATTCTCTGCTTCAGTGACAAGAGCTTCTGACATGTTATGTCCAGTCGAGGCTTTAGTGAGATAGTAGCCTTTAGAAGCTTCACATTCTGCACTCTCAAGCATATCTGCATCTTCTACCTCAGTTTTCTGGACCTTTGTTTCTGATTCATTTAGCAATTTAGAGATGATGGACCTGGAAAGCTGGGGGAACACAGGTGTTATGTCCTCAATGTCTTCATTTTTTCTTTCTGAAGAAAGTTTAATGATGGATTTTTGTTTAAGTATGCATTCATCCAGAAGACACTTTAACTGTTCTTCAGACAGACGTGATGTGGACTCTAACTGATGAAACAAACCAAAAGTTTACATAGTCAGTTGACTGAATAAACACATTTATTTTTGGTAGGCATCCAGTAATACAATATAAATGCAAGTAACCCCTTACACAACACATAAAAATAGAAAAATAATTCATTGTAAAGTATCCAAAACTGTAGGGGAAATGTCATAATCCTGGCAAAATCTTTGATTGGTGTTTCTCTGACCCCACCCATCCCTCAGCATGAACCCCACCACCATCCAATTCCTTAACTGGGAAAAAAACTGGCATACAAGGCAGACTACCCCTACCCCTGGGGATTCAGCACTCCCATGTCTGTCCACAACTGTCAGTGGACAATACTGCTGAAGACAGAAAAGGAAGGGTGAAGGGTGGTGCATCCTGCGATGTGTCGTTGCTGCAAAGCTACAGGTCTAGGCAGAGGCCAGGGGCATTCCAGAGGCGGTGCATTTGGGGAGAATGATTTGATCATGAATATTTAATCTCTGCTTGTAAAGGTTACCAGGGCTAAGTGTTTCAACCAAGACCTTAAATATTTAAAAACATTTTTTTCTTCCAGCAATATTCTCAGGAAATAAATTTTAAAAAATCAAATGAAAGTAGAGAGCCATGTTCTACAAGACTTCAGCTGAATAGCATGACATTTGAGTTTCAACAATCTCAAAAAGGAATGAGATTAAAATATAGTGAAACACACTGAAAAAAAATGTCTACTTCCCCAAAAAATCAGTGTCTTCCATGGTTTACATGTGGATTATCTAGGAAAAGACTAATCCTCCTTCACAGGGGGATGAATTATCTGAGAACAAGAAGTCCCCGTAAGAAAACTTAATCATGAATTTCAATGACTTTAATTTCTACTTCAGCAAAGTAAAATAATGTTATTGGCCTACTCTGAAAGTACACAGTAAAAAATAACTAAATATTCTGCATATGTAAAGTACTGAAATAAAAAGCTATTACTGATACTAGTATAGTTAATTCTCCACTATTAGGTAAAGCTTCTAATGCAACTAATAAATACTAATATGTAAAACAATTTTGTGCCATGTTTAAAAAATATCGTTTAAAATTATATTTAACTTACCTATATTAAAACTAGTTTTTACAGTGGCAAATGTCACTATGAGTATGAGGATAATAAGAAATTGTCTGGAAATATATTCTTAGTAATTATTTGGAATTCAAAATTCATGTGACTGACCCTAAGGTTAATATACATGTCAAGAAATAGGATTTGAGATTTGGAATTCAAAATTCAGGTGACTGACCCTAAGGTTAATATATATGTCAAGAAATAGGATTAGAATTATGTATTAGCAAATTCTACTTTTAGTCACTAGGCATTTCAGGAATCCAGATACAGTATTTTATCCATCTGTATCCAGAATCAGGAGCATTCTCTTCACCCTACTATGGAAACCTAGTCAAGTAGAAAATGAAGGAAGTCCTTCTACGACATTAGATACCTAAAACACACTTTCAAACTTTGCTTATGTAAAATTACTTATAATGTGTAGACAATTCCCTAGGATTTAGAAAGAGCCCGCTGAGTGTCATCCTTACCAAACATCCTCATCAGAGCCTTATTATGATGAAATTTTTGGACACTAGAAAAAAAATCAGTCATATTAGAGCAGGAGGAGGTCTCTAGGGAAAAAAGGGTAGGAGGGAGGATTGGTAGATTATCCAATATGCTTGACCATTTCCAAAAGTAATATCAATATGATAGATGTTTGGCAGTTCTGATGATGTATTTGGCTAAATACACAGAAAATGAAGCAAAAGGAAAATCAAAGCAATTATGAACTCTGGGGAAAACAAAAAGTTTTACAAAAAAAGGAAAAGCAGTGACATATACATAGAAAATTAGACAAAAGAAACTAAGATAATTATGAAGTCTAGGACAAACAAAAAGTTACATGAGAAAGGATGCCATAGGCTAATAATTGCTTCTGCTGTGAATAATATTTACACAGTCAATGATAATATAAATACTGATGACTAAGGTAAGCAAAAATTGTGACAACTATTTTGGGGAAATGTGAGGAGAAACAAGGGGTGTTTGCACTTTATTAGTTAAATTATTGCCTACCATTACAGCAACCCAATATATAATGTCTAAAACTATAAGAAAGTAAGTTATTAATAAATAATATAGAGGTAAAATTAGGAAAAACATAAAAGATTTAAAAGTAGTTAACTGGAGAAAATATCAAGGGGTAGGGAAGGCTGAGGCAAGGGGCTGCCATTTTTATTTAAAACATTTTAACACAATTTTTTCTTTATTACTATAACAAAAGTTAAAATTAAATATAAAAATAAAAGTAATTTAAATGTATTCTTTTTTTTTTTTTTTGACATGGAGTCTTGCTCTGTCGCCCAGGCTAGAGTACAGTGGCGCAATGGTGGCTCACTGCAGCCTCTGCTTCCCGAGTTCAAGCGAGTCTCGTGTCTCAGCCTCCCCAGTAGCTGGAATTACAGGCACACACCACCACACCTGGCTAATATATATATATATATATTTGTATTTTTAGTGGAGACAGGGTTTTACCATGTTAGTCAGGCTGGTCTTGAACTTCTGACCTCAAGTGATCCACCCACCTTGGCCTCCCAAATTGTTAAGATTACAGGCGTGAGCCACCATGCCCAGCCCAAATTTTTTAATAAAAATGCACTTAGAAATCAAATTCAAAATATTTAAATGAAATTCCCAGGTGATTGTATGTTTGGACATCAGAAGCTGACCCATGTTTCACGGAGCCAGGAATTTATATAATCTTGGAGCAAGAGAAGGGCATTTCTTAAAAAAAAAAAAAACAAAATTACAAATTCAAAATTAGGTACAAAAGCAAGTTTCTTTTATTTTAGAATGTGAAAAAGATTACAACAAATTACTGGGGTCTTGGGGAGGGTTGAGTCCATTTCTTACAGTATCTCTTTAGGTCATTGACCAGACGTGCTTACAGAAATGTTTGCTGATTGCAACCTGGCTTCCTCTTCCCACCCCAAAGCTCCTATAAGTGAGAGGCCCTGAGCTGAATCTTCACTGGCTTCATGGTAAATTGCTTCTGGGTACTATGAGATAAAACATTACACATTTCAGCTTGTGTGTACACAGAAATAAGCTGGACTACAATTACCCTGATCCTCCTGGGGGAAGCAGCTGGATAGGAGAGAAAACACAGAAGACTAGAACCTGGGCTTCCATCCAAGCTTTGCTGCCTTGAGCATGTCACCTGAGTTCTCAGGGGCCCATCTCCTTTATCTGTAAAACGAGGAACTTTAGAAGATAATCTCTACATTAAATTCTAACTCTAAAATTGCTTTTTATGAACAACTACTCTAAAAATAAAAATAAATTTTAAAATAAACTTTTCTACTCACTTTAGAGTGTAGCCTGGGTAGAGTTATGAAAACAAAATAATAGCAAAAAGAGAACTTTTATTTATTTAGCTCCTTCACAATATCAATCCTGAACTCTTATAAAATAACTAAAAATTCTCTGGCCTCAATATATAAGTAAAAGCAAATGAAATACATGAAGCCCTCAAATTAATTTAATGATAGTGCTTCTGGGTGCAATACAGATTGGAAACTTCAACACGACCCATCTTTCTCATCTTTTGATTCCCAGCAGAGTCTTGCCCACAGTCAAAGCTCAGTAAATGACTATCATGAGAATTGAATGATTAGAGTGCTTAAACCGTTTTTTAAGGTACTATATTAATATAATTTATTTACAAATACTGAACTGAACTAAGCTAGGGCTCCATCACAAACATCCCTAACTGTCCTCAATAGTTAAGGAACCATCTAACCCACAGCCTTTTTCCAGATTGCTCTGGAAAATTCTGAGCTAATAAGCACCATAACTGAACCACCTACTGTGCAGGCACTGTCAAGTAACCATCTGTTCAAGTATTCACCTCAAAGTATTCATCTTTCGTGCCAGCTCTAATTTCCCAGTATTCCATAAACAAGTTATTATTCATACTACTCCTATCCTTCATAAAACTCAACATAGTGCATCTCAGTCTTCACTTTTCCAGGCCAGAACCCAATCTCTTTTCACTCTGTATATGAAAGCCCCTCTCTTCCCACCTTCATTTTAGTAGCTCTTTTATGAATCTTCTTTCTTGTTTCAGCCAATACACACACATTTCATAGTAAAAGAGTAAATCTATTGGATTTTTCATCAGGAAAGGAATAGAATACACATGCCGTTTTAGTTCTGCTATCCTGCTGATCTGGTTGGCACACTAGGTTATGTCTTACAGAATAATAATAAATAGGTAGCATTCACTAAGCAGACTAGACTCTGCTCTAGGCATATTACATGTATTGATTCCTTTAATCTTTGCAATAAACCTATGAGGTAGATACTATTGTTATTTCCACGTTGCAGATGAAGAAACTGAAGCACTAAGAAATTAAGTAACCTCTCCAAGGTCATATAGCTTCTAAATGGTGGACTGGAAATTTGAATCCAGGTAGTCTGGGTCCAGAACCTAAGTGTCTAGCCACGTGGCTACACTGCCACTCGCTGTAAATGAGTTCTCCCTCTGCCACCCTGCAAGTGTCCTTTTCCCAACGGCTGCTCATTTTTCTGTCCATTCTATCAGATACAGAAACTCTCCCTGCAGAACTGTTTACTTAACTTGGGACTTTATTACCCAGATTAGCTTTTGTATGCATGTTTTATGCAAATGTACACAGTGTATGTTTTATGCAAACATATATAGTGCCCTCTCTTTAGCTCATTAAAAAAAAAAAACCCCAGCCACAGCTCCATTCCCAGGATGCCCACTGTTTACACATCTCCACCCAGATAAATGCCGGTTGGATGTAGAAGCTAAATTTGATGAGGAATGCAACTTGTAATTGCTGGAGATGGAACACAGACTGTGGATTACCTCATTCTCATCCCTGCCCCACCTCCTATGCTATATATCCAGAGTTTCCCCAGCCATAAAAGTCTCCAGTTAATTGGGCAATGGATTTGTCGACAAGGCAATCGAGATTATGTCCCTGGTGCAGATAATCACAAAGTCTCCCCATTATAAACCAGCAGAAGCAATCTTGTCCTTTGATGTAAGCTTACTTCGGGTGTTTTTTATTTCCCCCAAACAGCATTCCTAAAGACCCACCCTATGAAACCAATACCATTATCACAAGGGAAAAAAGGGTGGAAAGCTAGAATGTTCTAAATGATTAACAAGGAGAATACGGATGTACACAGATTTTAATGACACCTAGTTCTACTTCCAAATAAGCAACTAAAAAACCTTCCACCGTTTGCTTAATGACGAAGATATAAGTTTATAGCTCTCTGTTGCAACCACTGCTGGCAACACCTCAGTAGTAGTCTATTTTAGTCAAGGTTTTTTGGCTATAAGGAACAGAAACCCTTATGTCAAAAAAAGAGGTGGTAGGGTTGAGGTTTGCTGTGAGATCAAAGAAGTCATTTCATGGACAACAAGCAGGAAATAAGAGTATAGACTGGCCTTTCGGAGTCTAGAGCTGAGAAGCCACCAGGAACCAAAGTCATGTGCCCCATCTGTCTTTCTGGGTCCATGTCATCTCTTAACTCACTGCCTGCCTGATGCATCCTCTTCTCTGCAAACCAGCTTTCTCTGCTTATTGACGGTTTCTGCTTTCTCACAACCTCAGCTTGCCTATGTAGCATGAACTGACTCTGTAAGAGTATCACACCCACCAACAACTATGTCCTTTAGCTCTCTATATTCTTTTGCTTAAATTTTCAAGCAAGATAACCTGGTTGGTCACTGGCCAGGTTGATGGACTGCCTGTGTCAGGTTCAAGTGTCCACCACTGGTCCAAACATCTGAACTGAGGGTCACATGGCAGAAACACAACCATCCAAGCCCAAGGTTTTGGCAGGGCTGTGGGTAAGGTGATTTCCCAAACAAGAAGGTATCAACAGAACAGGGATTCAAAAATATCATATTTTTGAACTAAAATCACTATGAAGTAAGTAACCATCAGAAGGAACATGCCACTTAGTTTAGTTCTATAGTCAACTACAAGATTGACGATCGAAGTGTTTCCAAACTTCACCGATCTCATTAAATCTGGGTACTCACTGAAGAGTTATTTGAGATATAAATGTAGAACTAGTTGTCAGAAAATATCTACCCGTGCATAGCAAAAATAAAGGCACTCCAGTTAGTCTACAGAACAGCACTATCGAGTCTGAATGCTTGCAATAGTCTCACATCACTTGCTATAGCTCTTTTGGATTAAACACACCTAAAAATCAAGGGGGAAAAATAATTGGTGTTCATTTTAATGTCTGTATCAATGGTGCTAAGGATTCATAGGAGAAAGGGCTTGTTCCTCCTTCCTCTGCTAGCTCCTTCCCTCCCTTTTCCATTCTCCCACCTTCCTCTCTTACACTGAGGCTACCCCAATCATATAAAGGCAAGTCTGGCAGGTAGACTGCTCTTAAGAGGCCAAACCAAGGACAAAGGGTCCTGGGGGCCAGGGACAATCTGGCATATTTTTCACCAGAATAGTCAGAAGCTGTCTGGCCAGAAGAGAATCTGAACTCTAGTCAAAAAGGAAGCAAATACCATTGCCAGAGAAACTATGGAAACCACCATCAAGAGTGAGGGCTGAGGCAAGGCTGTAAACAGGAAAGTGAGTCAGCTCCCAGGTCAGCAGCCAGGAGGCTCAGTGGACAGAATAATACTGAGTGTGAAGTAGGTCAAGGCAGACAGCTCTGAAGCGAGGTCGTGAACGTTGCGGTGGTGTGGGAAGCCCTTTTTATGTGGGGCCTGGCATGGCAAAGTCACCGTGCAGAATCAGACCCCACTCATGCCTAGGCTACCCATCTTCCCCAAACAGCTGGGTGACGCAGGGCTTGCCTCATGGGTTTGCCTGGTGAGAGGCTGCTGCGGCCCTGGGCATTCTGTAACGGCTCTTCTCCCGTGGCCCAGGGGCCCAGGCTGGCTCCGTGGCTTCAAGGATCCAAGCTTTCTGTTTCTATGCATCAGAATGAGAGAGGTGGGCTGCCAGCGGGACCCCAGTGTGTAAGTTAGGGATGAGCATGGATCGAGGGAGCTAGAAGCAGGAGGTAGTATTCTCAAGTCCTACTATTTGAAAAAGGGCTAGAAACGTGGCTTGCTGGGGGACATAAGCAGAAAAGCATGGAGGTGCTTGGTAGGAGAGCCAGACTGTGCTTTCTAACAGGGTGACCGTGCTTTCTAACAGGGTGACTGGTGAAAAGGGACTCTTATGTTTTCATTTTGTGGGACAATTACCATTTGAGGATTGCCAACAGTAGCTGTTTTCGAGCAGTAGAGACAGCAAGTCCACTTGGATCAGATGCCCTTTGTTCTGAGCAAGTCGCCGGAATGGCCCTGTTATCACATGTCTATCACTTCCTTTCCCGAAACAAGTCTGGGGCCCAGCTCTACAGCTGGAGGGGGCCTGGCACTACAGCTGGAGGGGTCCTGCCCCGAACTCCCAGCTAAAAAATCCTGGCCAAGAGATGAGGTGCACAGATTTGCATAAAGAGCCTAAAAAAGGGCCCCTGATTGAGTAGTTCTCATGCTCCGAGGGAACTGGAACCTACTCCACCCCCTACTCCGGGAAGTAGATCCAGTTTGTTACTTTAGAGCAGCTAGCTCCCACTGCTTGGCAAGACTGTTTATTGGCTATTATTAGTTATCATTTGCATGGGTGAAGGCCTTCTGTACTCTCAGTTTGATGATGCCTATTTTTACCGTGTAGAGATAAGTTGGGTCAAGGAAGGCTGTGATGGGGTCAGTAGTCAAGAAGGCCATTAGCTATTTAAATACCTTAACATCCAATGGATCCAGATTAACCCTCACCCTCTTGCAGGAAATCAGCTGATAGATGAGTCACATTGGAGAAATCTGGTATAAATGAAACCTAAAGAACTTATGTATGCCCACAAGGGTCTCTAGAACTTTAAATACTTTGCTTGATATCATCTAAACTTCACACTTGAAGAGAAGGTATCCTCAGAACTCTGTCTCTGGGATCTTCAACATGTGTCTTCTGTGTTGAGCTGGCCTGAAGATGGAGGTGCTGTGTCTGTAAAGGATCTTCCCAAACAGGGGTTCATTTAAGGCCAGGTCAGGGGAGTGTATCCAACACTGTCCACCTTGTACTGGTGCTGAAAGAAGGTGGAGATGTGGTATGGCCTGGAAGGTAGTATCTGGCCTTGCACAGCCTGCCCATAGGTCAGTGATACGGTTTGGCTCTGTGTCCCCACCCAAATCTTATCTCAAATTGTAATCCTCATGTGCTGAGGGAGGGATCTAGTGGGAGGTGATTGGAACACAGGGGTGGTTTCCCCCATGCTGTTCTTGTGATAGTGAGAAAGTTCTCACAAGATCTGATGGTTTTAAAAGTGACAGTTTCCCCCATGTGCTCTCTCTCTTGCTTGCTGCCATGTAAGATGTGCCTCTGCCTTCTGCCATGATCCTAAGTTTCCTAAGGCCTCCCCAGCCATTCGGAACTGGGAGTCAATTAAACCTCTTTTCTTTATAAATTACCCCATCTCAGGTAGTATTTTTCCAGCAGTGTGAAAATGGATGAATACAGTCAGACAAGGCTTCAGGTACCAGGACTTCTGCTTTCCAGAGACATAAGCCCTTAATACTTGATCAGTGCCACGATCACCAGCAGCTCCTATGCCTCTTATTGTGAGAAGCATCTCACTAGTGTAGCACTATCTGGACCCTGCCCCCTCACCCCAATCAGAGGGAACACTCAGCTAGGCCCCACCCATATAAGAGAGACCCCTCAAAAAGATGCTCAGCCCTGGGAATTGGAAAAGAAAACTGAGTATTTCCTTACATGGCCAAGAAGTTTCCCAGCACCATACACAAGTCAAAAGGCCAAGCTGCACTGACATTACACTGGTCAACATGACTGGATTCAGATTACCCATCATCCAGACCTGTGCACTTGCCTGCCGCTGGGCTGAGCACTTGCCTGCTGCCAGGCTGAGCAGATCTAACATGGCCTGTGCTGCTCTCACAGGTGTAGACCTGGATGTCACTTCTGATGCCACTGCCATGGCCCCTCAAGTCACCCATGGGCACATCAAGCCCCTCTTGGCTCCTTCCCAGGATTTCTTGTCTATTGCTGATGAGGTGTGAGTTGCTAATAAGGTGTGGGATGATCAGCTGGCCACTTCTAGGCTTGTACAAACCAGAAGTGCAAGAGAATTCATGCCCCTTGGGGCAGACTTTGACCAAGGGGAGAGGGGAGGCAGTGAAGGAGTTACTTTCCCCCAGAAGGGCTCCCTGAAATGCAGTCACCCACATGGCATCTCTCTGCATATGTCCCACAAGTCACCCACATGGCATCTCTCTGCATATGTCCCACAAGTCACCCACATGGCATCTCTCTGCATGTGTCCCACAAGTCACCTACATGGCATCTCTCTGCATATGTCCCACAAGTCACCCACATGGCATCTCTCTGCATATGTCCCACAAGATCAAACAATCAGCTGTACTTGCTAGCAAGCAGTAGTCAGGTCAATGATACAGCTCTTATATTTACTCTCTTTCTTTGCTTCACTTCTCTTGTTCCCCACTTCTGTTTCTCTGGTGATGCTTTCAGTAATGAAGCAGCAGCATATATACTTTTGCCTCAGGCCCCGCTGCTCCACACTAAGACACAATAAGCAACAGCTTCCAAGTCAGGGCTGGGCAGGGCTCTGAAGGGCAACTCGAACCGAACCAAACAGAATGGGCCTGGAAGCACAGGGTCAGCAGCTCCAACCAGCCTCTGCAGACTGTCAACAAGGCTCACATGCTGGCACTGGCTGGGTGCAGGTACTGCAGGGTTATGGCCAGCACTGTCAACGGCATAGGAGATAGAAGGCAAAGTGATGCTTCAGGATCCTTGGGGCTCATGGCTTAATAGGTGGTTTCTACTGGCATAGCTGGGACCAGAGCAGCAGAGTACTGTCCAAGAAGGCAGAGTCAAAGGAGAAAATCCTTTGGAGGCCTAGGATTTGCCCAGGGCAGACAGAGGCAGCACCACTAGAGGGAGAATATGGATTGGAGCCAGGGGGAGAAAGCCAAGGTCATGGCTTAGGTTGGAGTGCCGAGATAAACAGAAAGAATGACAAGCATGAGGTATAAAAGAGGTCGCAGCATGTTGTTCAGTGCCAAGGCATGTCCACTGCGAAGACGCAGGAGGCCTGCTTTCATTCTGGATGGGCAGAGTGTAAGAACAGGCCAGGGGGCTAAAAGGAGTGAAGCAGGAGAAGACCCTAAAAGCCACTGAGGAATCAAAATGAGGTGCGAGGTGAGCCATGCACATGTGTGACATCCCTTCACATCTTAGACGCATCTCCAGCACCCTATCTTTAAGTTATTTCCTCGTGGCATTTTATACTCCATTTGGGAAAGCCTCTCAATTAAGTGTTCCTTAAGCTTGCACACTCTCTCTCTGAAAGCAATAGAAAGCCCCAGAGGGAGAGGTAATACCCTTACCAACAGCAGAGCTTAGCAGGGGGAGGCTGACATTTCTAACTTTAGATTCCGGCTCTCTCACTCCCCAGCTGTTTGGTATTGGGCAAATCACTTAACCTTTCAAAGTCTCAGATTTCCGGTCAGTAGAGTAAAAATACTAACAACTAGCTGGCTCCAAACAACTAGTTGGGAGGAATACTAACAAGCAACAATTTGCAATAGCATGAAATACCTGTGTGAAGCTGCAAGGACCATGCCTGATGCAGACGAGGCAGGCGCTCGATCAATGCTGGAACATCAATAGCAAATCTCAGCTTCTGTCTGGAAGCTGGTAGCAGCAGCAGCAGCCAGGTGGCCTCTCTTGGAAGCTGTACACTGAAGCCTGTACTTTCCAAGTTCAACTGGCCCCTACTTTTGAAGATCTCTCTTGGATACCAGGAATGGAGCTTTATGGACGATCTCACAACTAACAATTCACAATGAGTAAGCTGTCATGTGTACTCTTGTAGATTCATGGGGCTGAGGAGGGGGTGCTACAGAGGCCATGAGATGCTGGGAGAGGGCACCCAAGAGGGAAAAGTTGGCATGTGATTCTCTATCATTGCCCTTGGAAGGTTTATACTTCAAGGCTGACAATATTAAGTCTTCAGCATCAGAAAGTACTGTATGTAGTAACCACAAAGTAAACAGAAAGGGGCTGGCTTCTAGATACTTTTACATTTGGTTAAAATAATCCCTGTCAGGGCGCCAGGTGAGTCTTTTCAAGCACAGGGCTGAAGCCAAGCCAGGTTCATCCCATGCTCCATGCACAGGGGAACATGCCCCATTAGTCAGTTTTTCTTTTACTCCTCAGGCTGCCCCTCAGCCCTCTCCGCCTGCGCACACCCTCCTCAGGAGGCAAACTCTATTTCAAATGTTTACTCATTTCCTATTGCCCTCACATCAAATCCTGAGGTGTGCTTCCTCACTACTGTCCCTGAGTCTAAGCAATCTAGGTCAATGTACAACTCTCTCAAGGAACAAATTCACATTTTATAGGAGCCTCGTTGAATCAGAATGACTTAACCTAAAGAGGTGATTCTAAGGATCCAAACCCCATAGCTGGATGATAGAAAGACATTTGAAAGATATCACTTTGAGCACCCTCAAATCAGGCCACACTGGGCAAAGTTAGGCCTAGTCTGGTTCTACAAATGGTCAGTCCTGACAAATTTCATCAGATCTGATTTTCCTCTTGGGTATAAATCTAGTGCCATACAGTTAACTCCACATTTAACTTGTTAATCACAGAGAGCTTTTTCTGATCACAAATGGGTGACTTGTAGCATTTCCCAGGGTTGAGCAAGTGCTCCTGAAGCTCTGCCCTGTCTAGACACGTATCTGAAATATCTAATTACCCCTGTACATTCTGTAGAGCACACAAAGCCCAACGTCATTACATAAACATGAAGCTCCATATTAATATATTTGCTCAGTGAACTGTCCTTTTACATTTGCCAGTCTGAACGTGAAATCATGCTACTGCTGAGAATAAGGATAATATATTGTGAATAAGAAGTTCCAAGTTGTCCTATGATCCAAATTATGAAAGTTAAATTATCTAGAGAGCAAACCAAAAAAGCTGTGTAGTGAATTGAATCCAAATTCAGAAGAATCTAAATAGCTTGATGCATACCCTCTCTTAAATGACACATTTAAATAGCTTCCCTTTCACACAGAGCAAGAAGCTTTAAGAGAGAGATGAATCCATCCACCTCCCTCCCTGTCAGTGGGTCCCATATTAGGTGGGTGTCCAGACCAGCCCAGGTCATTAGTCAGTTGCACTGGGGGTGGGGCATGGAGTGAACAGGGCTGATAGCCCTGGACTATCTACTATGCACCACATACAGTATTTATTCCATTTACCTCTTCCAGCTACTAGTGGGGAAAATTGGAAAATCATTCTCCACATTGAACAGATAAGGAAACTAAGCCTCAGAGAAATTGAATGGTCCAGGGCCCAGAGCTAATAAAAAAAAAATGAAGCCAGACTATAAAGTTAGGGCCTTTTCATACTAATTGTCTTTAGACAGATGCTTAGAAGAGTTAGTTAAACTCCTTTTTCGAGGGGGAGCACCTGGCAGCAGCATGGTACCATAACATGCCCCCTCCACACTCTATCATGGTACCATAACATGCCCCCTCCACACTCTATCCGGCATCTGAAAATGTGATACCACAGAGCAGCCTAGTAAGGGGAGCCCCTTTCAACTCATAAATCTGAGGCAAATGTATAAACAAGAAGCCCTCACCAGTGGGTGGCGGCTGCCCTCTGTGTCTCTCAAACCTGGGGCATCAGGCTGTGCCATCCCAGTACCCTCTGCATCTACTTTCCCTGCTGGATGTAAGTTCCTCGGGCTGGGACCAGGTCCTCCTCATATCTCTGTGTTTCCATACCTAGCACAGAGCCTTGGTATAAGATGCACACATGGCAAAGCTTTGTTGACTACATGATGCTTTCTTCGGGTGCTCCTCCACCCTCTGCAGTGACATCACACCCCTAAAAACTCAGTGCTCTTAGTCTGTCCCCTTACTGACCAGTGGTCCTAGGCCATGGCCCATCCTAGGCCCAACTCCTCTTCTCTCCCTGATGTCTTGTTCCCTCCAGAGCGTGCACTCCCCACATGACTTTGGATGACAATGCTTTAATCAATTAATGAACCTTTGTTTATGATTTGGGCACAGCAGATAGCAATGCTATAACTCCTGGAGAGCTCCCCAATGTGAGAAACCTCAGATCCCAGCAAGGGCAGACAGACAGACAAACTGGTTGAAAGGAAGGATGCTGAAAGTATTCTCCATATCACCCTGTATAGGCAATGACTCACCCCACCTACGGGCAGAGGCGAAGTAACAAAGACACCTCTTCCCAGACTTCATGTCCACTCACCATGGAAAAAATGCCTACATTCTGGGCCTATTGCTGTGATATTCACTACAAGTCTGACATAGAGGTTTAATTTGGTCTGCTGTGAAAACAGAGCTGAATAATAATCACAGTCTTTGATTGTGGTTAGGTTTAATTATAGAAACCTATTCAAGTACATATATATTAATAGAAAGCCTCACAAACATGGCAGAAAACCATTTCTATTCATAAGTATTTACAGGGAAAGCTCTCCTTATTTACTTTATTTAAATAAATATTTCAAATCAGCAAACCAAAAGAGAGCCCCCACCTTTCATGTGAACGTTTTCTAATCATGTCATGTTAATATTTTCTCCTTTGATTTCCAATGAGCTAGCACAAGCTCTGGCCTCTGCACTAGATGGTGGTGCTGAGTCACTTATTTAGAATGGAATTATGGATTATATAAAGACTGACAAGTACAATAGACGTTCAATGTGGTGGTTGTCGGAAACATCACCTAATTAAATATGCTAAAATATTTTGGCTGAAAATTTGTTTTAAATCTTCAAATTTTTATACCTTCTGATTTTCTTTGTTGTTGTTGTTGTTGAGACAGGGTCTGGCTCTGCCACCCAGGCTGGAGTGCAGTGACTCAATCTTGGCTCACCACAACCTCCACCTGCTGGGTTCACGCTATTTTCCCACCTAGCCTCCCAAGTAGCTGGGACTACAGATACTCACCACCATGCCCAGCTAATTTTTTAATTTTTTTGTAGAGATGGGGTTTTGCCATGTTGCCTAAGCTGGTCTTGAACTCCTGAGCTCAAGCAATCCTCCCACCTCAGCCTCTCCAAAGTGCTGGGATTACAGGCATGAGCCACTGCGCCTGGCAACTTCTGATTTTGTAATATCGAAATAACTGTCTTGGCCGGGCGTGGTGGCTCAAGCCTGTGATCCCAGCACTTTGGGAGGCCAAGGAGGGCAGATCATGAGGTCAGGAGATCAAGACCATCCTGGTCAACATGGTGAAACCCTGTGTCTACTAAAAATACAAAAACTAGCTGGGCGTGGTGACATGTGCCTGTAATCCCAGCTACTCAGGAGGCTGAGGCGGGAGAATCGCTTGAACCCGGGAGTCAGAGGCTGCAGTGAGCCGAGATCGGCCACTGCACTCCAACCTGGTGACAGAGTGAGACTCTGTCTCAAAAAATAAATAAATAAATAACTGTCTTTGGAAGTCAGACAAAATAATGAACAGCCTTTATTTCCTTTTAATCTAATTTCAAATTAATGTTTTAACTTCAAGTAGGCAGGGCAAAAACACAATTAATAAGAATTAATTGAAGGGTGATAGGTCGAAATACAAGGAGCATAAAAATGAAAACACACAGATGTGGATTCAGAATTGTGCTTCCCTTTGCTAGATATAAATTTCACTCCTATAATTATCATTTGTAATGTCCAAAATCTTCCCCACATAGGCTATACTTTTTTTTTTTTTTTTTTTTTTTTTTGAGATGTAATCTTGCTATCACCAGGCTGGAGTTGCAGTGGCGTGATCTCGGCTCACTACAACCTCCCCCTCCCGGGTTCAACCATTCTCCTGCCTCAGTCTCCCAAGCAGCTGGGACTATAGGCACGCACCACAGCATCCAGCTAATTTTTGTATTTTTAGTAGAGACAGGGTTTCACCATGTTGGCCAGGATGGTCTCGGTCTCCTGACCTTGCGATCTGCCTGTCTCTGCCTCCCAAAGTGCTGGGATTACAGGCGTGAGCCACTGCGCTCAGCCTGGCTATACTTTTTAAATGTCCAAACAATTAATTAACTTAATCTAGTTTTTTTAATTCATAAAATGCATTACTTAACTGAATTCACCAGTTAATTAAGCCAGGTGACTTCTTCATGACTTACTTGTTAAAATCAATTTTGCACTAATAAATTACCATGAACCTATCAATGCATAGTATAATTACTGTATTATAACTAACTTCTACATTAAAACTTGCAATATGGACTGTGAAGCCAGTGGAGAGGAAAATCTTTAGACATAGTTAATTGAATAAATATATAAATTTGAAGATTCATTAGGGATTTAAACATTCTGTTTCAAAACTGAAGCCATCACATACTATTATTCTAACTTATTTCAACCTACAGTTCATATTTAAGTGCTATATATTAAAATGTTGTAATAGATGCTGATTATATCATCTTCATGTAAACTGAAGCACCAGACTTTGCTGCCATACATACTGGACAATAGGTGAAAAAACTCCAACAGCAGAGTAAACCAACAACATTCCTAAAAGATCTAAAGATTCTCATAGCCTCCAAATTTGCAAATACAGATACTTACATATAGGCCCTCAGTTCTTCCACAAGCTCCACCACCCATCTACCAGCACCTGTACCAAGTGCCCCACCATCCCTCACGTCACTAGACGGACTCCCTGTGCTCCTCTTGATGGCTGGCCCCTCTACCTGCACACTAGAGACCACTTTGTCTTGCCTACTCAAGGTCATTGCTTTGGCAATCTCCCCACTCTCTTTTGCATCACCGCTTTTCCCCTCTCTACTGGATTTTTCTCATGAGCATACAAAAAGCTGCTATTCTCCAATATTAAGGAAAAGCCCTCTTTTGATCCCATTCCTCTCTCTGCCCACCACTGCATTTCTCTTACTTTCTTTATAATAAAATTTCTTAAAATAGTTGGTCTTACTATCACCAAATCCCTCTCCTTCTATTGTCTCTTAAACTCAACCCAAACAGGGTTTAGTCCATCATTCTGTTAAAACTGCTCTTGTCTATGGCACCAGTGCCCTGCACATTTCTACAGCAGCTGTTCATTCTCAGTCTCCATCTTACCGGACCTCTCAGCAGTGTATAACACAGCTGAACACTCTTCACCTGGAAACACCTGGATAGAGCATATTATACATTTCATAACTCAGCCCTATTTGTCAATGTAACTTTCTACTTTGATTTATCCAGCAATTTCATTTTTTGGCCAAGATCTGTAACTTTCTCAAACCATTTTCCCCTTTCTTCATTGTCTTCAACACACTAGCATGTGACCTGTTTAGAGCTACTTCTCAGAACAAAATAAAGTATCTAAAACACAGTGACCATTACTGTGAAAATGGTGAGGCACAGAGAATGAAGCTTCACTGTCATGCAGACGCCATGTCTCCTTTCCACTAGTACATGTGCATCTTACACCAAGACATCAGTGGCACCTACTGTATCTTACTCCCAGGATCCTATGAGCACGATGTCACAATATATCGGACTAACATGGTGCCCTGTGTGACAACCTTGCAGACAAAATGGTAACATAGAGCCAAAAAGAAGATAGAGGCCTAAAAGCAAGGCAATGAAGTTATTCTGCCGCCCTTATGAGGTACAAGCAAACTGTTTATTTTCTGCTTCTGTGCCTTTAGTGAAAAAAGTATGTGGGCTGGGCACCATGGCTCATGCCTGTAATCCCAGCACTTTGGGAAGCTGAGGCAGGCAGATCACAAGGTCAGAAAACCAAGACCATCCTGGCCAACATGGTGAAACCCCCCCTCTACTAAAAATACAAAAATTAGCTGGGGCATGGTGGTGCATGCCTGTAATCCCAGCTACTTGGGAGGCTGAGGCAGGAGAATCACTTGAACCAGGGAGTCAGAGGTTGCAGTGAGCTGAGATCATGCCACTGCACTCCATCCTGGCGACGGAGAGAGAATCTGTCTCAAAAAAAAAAAAAAAAAAAAAAAAAAGCATTTGCCAGATAGATAAATGCATACCAAAGATCAAGGCATGTGTTGAGTTGCTAGAGACTCTATCCTGAACTGGATACATGTTCCAGTAATCTCTGTAAGGTCTCCATATTTCCATTTCCCCAGTTACTCTAGTAAGTACACTCAGGTCTCTTTCAAAGGGCCAGATCTAGCAAGTTCTTGACCTTGGTTCCATGTAAGGGATGTTGGGCTTATGAACTGACCTGTCTGGGAACAATAGGATGAGGGGCTATGATTTCCTATTGTAATAGCTTAAATCAAGCCTCCATTTGCCAGAAGACCCAGAGTTTTCTGCTTGTAAAAATCAGGTGGCATAGCTAAGCACCTATCCATTTCAGTCACAGGAATCCCATTATCAGTAGCCATTCCCAAAGATTCCTGGTCATCCTGATTAAATACCCATCCTGCTGCCTATTATGGAAGCCATGCTGCCTACCCACCTTGCCTTCTGATGGTAAGGTGCCGCTGCTTAAGCTCTATTACCCCAGGATCCTAATATCCCTAGTAAGATTAGGGAGTCCCATTTCAATGGTACCATACTTCACAAGCATCAGAGGTCTACAGAAAACAGCCAAATTTTTTTTTTTCCAGTGAAGCCAGTTGGTCCCTCCTCACTGTATCTGTTAGGCTCTTGTTGAAGAGCATCTCATCAGGACCCTCTCAAGGAAAACAGTTGGAATACAGATCTCCATACCCATGATATATACCCTCCAACAATCTTATCTCCCTAAGTACTTGGACTTCTTGCTCCTATAGTAGTACATAGCAGCTCATTGGTGCCACAGTCCCAGTTTTGGTCAACCAGTCAAGAAAACATAAATAGATCAATGCCACCTATTTATGCTAGTGCACTGAATTCAGAACCTCTGGTTAGGTGCTCTTATAGCAATAAATTCAAGCCATCTAAAGTGGTATTTTTCTCTATTTGACCTAAAACTTTCAAAATCCATTATCATACGTATTCCCCCAGAATATTTTTCAGTATCAATTGGGAAAGTCTTGCAACTTTTTGGTACCATAAGCTATCACCTCCTACCTTTGACTTTGTCATTGGTGTTTTGAGGTATTCTGGGATCTAAGTTTAGTTACACATCTGGGAGTAGGGCAGAAGGAGAACTGACCTACCTTTGTAATGCAACTCCTTCAGATGGCAGAAAATTCCATCAAGACACGAATGGCCTCATCAGAGAAAGCCAAAGGGCTGCTCCAACTGGCAAGGGTGGGTTGATGGACTTTAGGGATTCAGGGTGCCCTGAATTCACCAAATCCTACCATATCCCCT